>NC_051083.1:117708340-118036912 GCF_004664715.2 Peromyscus leucopus
GTTCATTGTGCTTCACACTGTATTTCAAATGACAAAAAGCAGTCTTTGGGTCAGTCAAAATTCCCTGGCCCAAGTTTTCTCCATGTAGCAGTCACAGCCTTATGAACCCCTAAGCCATAGTCTATAAAAATCTACAAAATCAAGAGCTTTCTTACTCATTTTGAACTCTTGAAGAAGACTCAACTAAACTTGCCTTTTAGTCTCAGGAGCCACTCCTGAACTTAAGATGGAAATTTTGATCAGAAGGTGGTGGCACATACCTTTAATCCCAGCACTTGGGAGACAGAGGCAGGTGGACCTCTCTGAGTTCGAAGCCAGCCTGGTCCACAGAGTGAGTTCAAAGGACAGCTGGGGCTACACAGAGAAACCCTGTCTCAAAAAACAAAAAGAAGCCGGGCGGTGGTGGCGCATGCCTTTAATCCCAGCTCTTGGGAAGCAGAGGCAGGCAGATCTCTGTGAGTTCGAAGCCAGTCTGGGCTACAGAGTGAGTTCCAGGACAGGTCCAAAGCTACACAGAGAAACCCTGTCTCGAAAAAAAAAAAAAAAAAAAAAAAAAAAGTACTCAGGAACAAGGTGGATTTTTCACCTCATCCGAAGCTCACAGGAAGTGGGGGATTAACATCAAGCACGAGAGCAAGGTGATGTGGTACATGTTTTGTTTTCTGGGTTAGTCTGCAAGCAGAATGGAGACTAAGTTGGATGGAGACCACACGAGAATCTAACAGAAAAACTGAAAGTCACAGCAGTGTTTTCTGGCTAGTGCTGAAGCCTCAAAGAGCCTTAGGACTTGACAGAGGGAGAGCTGCAGGAAGCCTTACAGCCTCCGGAGGGCACTGTTCTGTAACTAGAGAGATCCAAACCAACCTTTGCTTTACTCACCTGAATCCCAACCTCCAGAGCTCACATTCCTCCTAGAGTTGACAGATCACTCACTCGTTCCACCTGTCTAATAGAGAAAAGTTCTGAAAGTCTGAACTCCTCCTTTTCCTTTGAAATTTCATTACGTTGTCCAGCGGTGGTGGTGCACGCCTCCAATCCCAGCACCCAGGAGGCAGAGGCAGGCGGATCTCTGTGAACTCGAGGCCAGTCTGGTCTATAGAGTGAGTACTAGGACAGCCAGGGCTGTTACACAGAGAAACCCTGTCTGGAAACCCCACCCCCCACCAAGGGCACCCAGGCAGGGGGATCGGGATCTGTCCCTGCCTGGTGCATGGGCAGGCTTTTGGGAGCCTGTTGCCTGTGGTGTGACACCTTGCGCAGCCTTGGTGCAGTGGGAAGGGGCTTGGAACTGCCTAGGCTCAGTGTGCCGGGCTCTGCTGACTCCCCATGGGAGACCTCGATTTGGGGGATGTGGAGATGTGGGGGTGGCTTGGGAGGAAGGGCTGGAGGGTGGGAGGAGGGAGAAGGGGGGATCTGTACGTGGTATGTAGAGTGAGTAGAAAATTTCTTAATAAAGAAAAATGAGCCGGGCGTTGGTGGCGCACGCCTTTAATCCCAGCACTTGGGAGGCAGAGCCAGGCGGATCTCTGTGAGTTCGAGGCCAGCCTGGGCTACCAAGTGAGCTCCAGGAAAGGCACAAAGCTATCCAGAGAAACCCTGTCTCGAAAAACTGAAAGAAAGAAAGAAAGAAAGAAAGAAAGAAAGAGAGAGAGAGAGAGAGAGAGAGAGAGAGAGAGAGAGAGAAAGAAAGAAAGAAAGAAAGAAGAAAGAAAGAAGAAAAGAAAAAAAAGAACCCCCTGCAAATGTATTACATATTTTCATGCAAACATATAATGTACTTTGAGCATTTCCCCCTCATACATCATCTGCCACTCTGGGCTCTTTCCCTATCATCTTCTCTCCTATTGGAGCTCTTTGTTCCCTAGACGTCTCATTTCTACTTTCCAATCATCTAAACACGGTGATTTTGTGTATCATACAATCCAGGAGACATAAATGAGAGAAAACATGGCAGGTTTGTCTTTCTGAGACTGACTTGATTCCCTTCATGTGACTGTCTCCAGTAATGGGATCTTCTGTCTTTAAAAATCTTCAGCACAGCAAAAGAAACAATTAACCGAGTGAAGAGACAGTAATCAGAATGGGAAGAAATCTTTGGGAACTATACATCTGACAGAGAAATCATACCTAGAGTATACAAAGAACTCAAGAAACTAAATTGTGAGGCTGGGGGGGGGGGTTGGCTCATGGTGGCTCACAACCATCTCTAACTCCTGTTCCAGTTCCAGGGGATCTGACACCCTCTTCTGATGTCCACAGACACCAGGCACACAAGAAATGCACAGACATACATGCATGCAAAACACTCATATACATAAAGCAAAAATAAAAATATTTTAAAAACTAAATGGCAGGAAATCAAACAACTCAATCAACAAATAGTCTAATGAAATGAGCAGACAGTTCTCAGACAATGAAGTAGAGATGGTCAATAAACATATGGAGATCTCTTCAAATTTCCTGGCTGTTTACTGCTCTAGAGGAGGTGGGACTTGGGAAAATGGAGCCGATATATGAGGTAGATGAAAGTCTCATGCAATAGCCAATTTTATTCAGAGCCTCAGACAATATATCCTTTGAGGGTCTAGAGGAGTCACACAAGTAAAATGTCCAATCACAAGGACAAGCTGCATGTGATGGTCAAGTCGCACAAGGCAAACCATGTTTTTCCATAGAGGCATATGAACAAATAACAATAGCCAGTTGTGATGAATAATCTGAAGTCAATTCACTCCAATCTGCTACTCCTTGGAGGGACACAAAAGCATAATCCAAAAACAATTCTGCGTTTTTGAAGAAACTGGGGTCATAAGATTCTTGTCTTGGTTTTTTGGCATTTTCTCACAAGCACTCAGAAATCTCCTCATATGACTCTATTATTGGACTGTATTCTGACACTTAGCCATCAAAGAAAGAAATATAAATAAAAACTACATTACGATTCCATCTCACCCCAGTCAGAATGTCAGTTGTTAATGGAGGAAGAGTCCCTGTAATTTTTATCCTAGGATTAAAGGCAACTACTACCACACCTTGCTTAAAGACAAGCATCATAAAAGTAGCTAGAGGAAAAAAGACAAATTAGCTTCAAAAGCAGCAGACTAGGTCTTAAAACTAGCATCTCTACCCTACCTCAAAACTCTTTACAGTCTATTAAAGCTGAAATTGAGGAGGTATTTATCGTAATACCTTCAGTTGTTTTCATTACCATTGCCATTTACTGTCAGAACAGTTGTTTTCAATGCTGTGGCCTTCCATATGATGAGCAGGCTCTTCAGGTTCAGGGGAGACATCAGGGCATGGTGGAAATAACATGACTCTGCCTCTAGCGAGCTGGGTAACCTTGGGCAAATTAGATCTGCTCTCTAAAGTGCAGGGATGCTTCTCATCAGTGAAATGTGTCCATTTCAGAGGGCTGGTGTGGCAATTATGTGAAAATTGCTTTTGTTGCAGTATCTATTATGATATAGGTGTTCTAGAAAATGCAGTCAGTGTCATCTTTGTGTTTGTTTAGTTTTTGAAAAAAGGCTTGACAAATTTTAGGGTTCACGACAAAATTGAGAAGGAAGGACAGAGTCTTCCAATCCCCCACTCCTGTCCTCATCCATGTACAGCCTCCCAATATCTTCTGTTAAGAAACAAAAAATTTCCAGTCGGGTGTGATGCCACACATCTGCAATTCCACCATTCAGGAGGTAGAAGTGGAGAGTTCAGAAGTTCATTGTCATCCTCAGCTGCATAGCAAGTTCAATGCCAGCCTGGGCTATATGATTTCTTGTCTCAAAAACAGTTTTTAAAGGAGGACTAGAGAAATGTCTAAGTCATTAAAAATCTTGACATGCAAGTAAGAAGACCTAAGTCTAGACCCCCAGCACCCTCCTAAAAGCTGGGCACATAGCTGGGCTGTGGTGCACACCTTTGATCCCAGCACTCGGGAGGCAGAGGCAGGCAGATCTCTGTGAGTTCGAGGCCAGCCTGGGCTACCAAGTGAGTTCTAGGACAGCCAGGGCTGTTACATGGAGAAACCCTGTCTCAAAATGCAACAAGAAGAAACGACAAATGCTGAGCACAGTGGTGCTCACTTGTAATCCCAGCCCTGGGGAGGCAGAGGCAGGCAGATCTCTGTGAGTTCGAGGACAGCCAGGGCTGTTACACTGAGAAACCCTGTCTCAAAATACAACAAGGAGAAACAAGCACAGTGGGGCTCACCTGTAATCCCAGCCCTGGGGAGGCAGAGGCAGGAGAATCCCTGGGCCTTGCTGGGCAGCAGTCTAGCCAGTCAGCAAACTCTCGTTTGGAAAGAGACCTTGTCTCAAAAAATAAGGTAAAGTTTGGTGAGACAGCTCAGCAGGTTAAGACAATTACTGCCACGTCTGCCAGCCTGGGTTTGACCTCCAGGCCTCACATGGTGGGAAGAAGCAGCCAGCTCCTGAAAGCTCTTCTCTGGCTTTCTCATGTCTTCCTCCCTTCACACACACCCCTGCTGCCCTCACCCTTCACTCCACCCCCACTCCTGTGCCCAAGAGAAGACACAAGGAACAGAGACCCACTTGTTCACACACTCGGGAAACCCATAAAAATACTAAACTGGAAGCCATAATGTATACACAGCGGACCTATGGAGAAAAGAAGAAAAAAAGATATAAAGAAAATAAAAATTAAAAAATAACAAGATAATTTTTGTTTTCGTTTTTTGAGACAAGGCTTCTTTGTGTAGCCCTGGCTGTTGTAGAACTAGTTCTGTAGCCCAGGCTGGCCTCAAACTCAGAGATCTGCCTGCCTCTGCCTCCCAAGTGCTGGGATTAAAGGCATGCACAAGACAAAATTTTTAAAAAAGGAAAAAGAAAAGGAAGCTCTGATGCAATATTATGAGACAAGGAACCTCCATAGACGCCATTGAGTTCATTGTCTGTTGGCTGTCTACCAATGAGCACGCAGCCTATCCTTAAGAGTGGTTTCCACTGTGAGACTCCCTTGGAAGAAACTAAAGTTTCATTGGCAAGTGGTTATCAGTTGGAGATTGCTTCTGGGGTAGGGATGGGGGCATGTCCACTTTTCCTTTCAGCTCTAAGTCCCCATCGGGTGCAGACATGTGCAGGCCCTGTACATGCTGCCTCAACCTTTGTAAGTTCATATATGTGTCAGTCTTGTTGATTTAGAGGGTGTCTTGGTGTTCTATTGCTGTAAAGAGACACCATAACTAAGGCAACTCTTATAAAAGAAAGCATTTAATTGTGGGCTCGCTTGCAATTTTAGAGACTTAGTCCATCATTATCATCATGGCAGGGAGCACTGGCACTGGAGAAGTAGCCAGAAGCTCCATCCTGGTCCACAGGCAGAGAGAGAGACTCTGGGTTTAGCCTTTGAAACCTCAAAGCCCACCCCGCAGTGATGCACTTCCTCCAACACGGCCACTTTCTAATCCTTTCAAATAGTACTGCTCCCTGATAATGAAGCATTTAAATCTGTGAGCCTATGAAGGCCATTGTCATTCAAACAACCACAGTATGCGTTCCCATCTGTTTCGGGAGGAAGCCTCTTTGATGATGGCTGATTTCTGAGTATAGCAGAATGTCATCAGGAGTCATTTTATTGCTACATTTTTTTAAGAACAGTAATACTTGGTTTTACCCTGGGTCCCTGGGCTGTCTAGTAGTTTCTTGGTCACCCAAACAGTGTTGGGTACGGGTTCCATCTTGTGGAGTGGGTCTTAAGTCAATCAGATATTGGTTGGTCACTCCCACAAGCTTTGGGCCACTACTGCACTAGCATATCTTGCAGGCAGGACACCATTGTAGACAAAAGGGTCTGTGACTGGGTTGGTGTTTGCTTCTCCTTTGGTAGCATGCAGTGCACCTCCCTGTAACAAAGATGCTAATACATAGGCAAAAGCTCCATGTATGCACCAGCTGAACTTCTCCATGTTCAGTGAATTGGGTAGGCATTAACTTCAGCAATGGGGCCTTGCCATTAGTTTGTGGAGAGCAACCAATAGTCCTGACAACAGCCGGGCTTGTTTGGGGGTTCCCATGGGACCCCTTTGGCAAACATCTCTATTAGGTGTAACCCAATCTTAGTATAGGAAGCTTAATTTGGTGACAGGAGGTGTCCTGTTGGAGTTTTGTCTTTCCCATTATTTGACAATTTCATTTACATCACCTTCATATGTGTATATAATTTAGGAAGCTTCTACTGTATTAGGTTCCCATACTACCCTTCAAATAGCTCTTAATTTTAGCTGTATCTCCCATATTCCTCCCTCAACTAAAGTTAACCTAAATAAAAAGAAGTGGGGAAGAAGAAGAAAACAGAAGGCAGGCAGGTCAAATGGGGATAGGGTGTTAAAAACTCAAATGTTCTCTTTTTGCTTTATGTCCTTGGAGAATGAAGACCACTTTCAGCTGGGACACTTCACTCTGAAAGGATGCAGAGTTATGGTGAAGGGGCCCAGAGGAAGCCTTTGAAGGATGCTCTGTCACAGCAAAGTAGAGTGCAGTCTCCTTGCGGGGGTGGGGTTGGGGGGTGGGGAGGGAGGGTGGTTGTGGGGGGGAAGTGGGAGTGGAGGGAAGAGGAGGTTTTAGGTTGAATTCAAAATGGAGAAACAGGGAGGCAAGAGAGATGGTTCAGTGATTAAGAGTACTGGCTGCTCTTCTAGAGGACCTAGGTCTAATTCCCAGCACCCACATGGCAGCTCATAGCTGTCTGTAACCTCAGTTTCAGGGGACCTGACACTCTCACAAGGACATACATGCAGACAAAACACCAATGCTCATTAAATAAATACATGCATGCATACGTACATACATATATGAATAAGGTGAAATAGACGGGCTACCGTTGGAAATCTGTATATTCACTTATAGCAGGTAAGGAAAGGACTTGCACTGGGCTTCTGTTACACCATGAGCTCTTCGTACACTCACTTCCCTATCGGCACTGTTTTGTTTCTCTAAATAATATTGTTTTTCAGGAGAATGGGTCTCTTGTTGAAATCCAAAATTTTTGGCTGAAAATTTCATCTGCAGGGTTTGGATGAAGACAGCTATTACCTGCTCTGTTTATCAAGCCCAGAAGGAAGAATTAAACTTGGAAGAAACCATTGAATTTGTTTCAAATTTAGCAGTTCACAACACTCAAAAACAAGAAGATCCTAAACCTTTTTGGATACCATGTTTCTGAAAAAGGAACCATGCAGCAGGCTGATAAGTAAGATTGGAGTAATCCAGCTCCAGAAACAAGGTCCTGGATCATAAGAATAATGTGGGATCTTTTTGAAACAATAAAAGACTTCTATTGAAAAATGAGTCCAAATGCTGTGGGATGTCTTTCTGTATGCTGTGAATATGTGTTGCTCTGATTGGTTGATAAATAAAGCTTCATTAGCCTATGGCAGGGCAGGATGGAGGCAGGTGGGGAGATCCAAGAGAGAGAGAGAGTGAAAGGAGAAAGGAGAGGAAGGGGAGACGCCAGCCACCCCCCAAGGAGCAGCAAGATGCCAGCAGACCGGTAATGCCACAGCCACGCGGCAACTTACAGATTAATAGAAATGAGTTAAGTTATAAGAATTAGCTAGCAAGAAGCTTGAGCCATAGGGCATCCAGTTTGTAATTAATATAAGCCTCTGAATGGTTATTTTATAAGCAGCTGCAGGACTGTGGGGCCAGGCAGGACCAGAGAAACATGGACCCACAGGGCCAGGTGGTACTGGAGAAACTTCTGGCTATACCCAAATGCTGTTCATTTTAATTTAATTCAATGTGAACAGACTGATGATGAAAAATTCTACACTTTATCCTGCTCTTGTAATGCATGGAAAGTTGTTGAACTCTGTACTTCCTATGAATTCTATGATTTGTGAATTCTATCTCACTAAGGCTATTTTTAATACAAATATATTAAACATGCCAATCAAATAATCCACATTGTCAGAATAGAAATAAAACTCAACTACTACACACAGCATACAAAACATCTACTTAAAATATAATGTTGAAAGGCGAAGAATGGAGAGGAGTACCTTCTGCATACACTAATCTGAAAAAGTTGATGAAGCTGTCATATTATAAAAGCATTACTAGGGCTACAGAAGAATATTTCATAATGATAGAAGACTCAGTCAACCAGGGAAACATCACATTCTGGTTTTAAGTTGTACCATAAAGCCACAGTAAGGCCTGGGACTTTAAATTACTAATGGAAAACACAAGAGAAACACTTCAAGACGCTGATGTAGGAGGAGCTCTGTTGGAGAGTACTTGCCAAGCATGTGTAAAACCCTGAGTTCCATTCCCAGAGCCACATAGAGTTGCATGCTGGTGCACATCTGTATTGTCAGAACTAGGGAGTTAGAGGGAAAGGACCAGGAGTTGAAGGCCAGCCTTAGCCAGAGAGTGAGTTTGAAGCATGGGCTACATGAGACTGTCTCAATTAAAAACAAAAGACAACTTCCTGAATGGGACATAGACAGCTCAAGAAATAATGGCAAGAACCGACTAATGGGATTGCAGCAAATGAAAAAGCATCTTCTCTGGACTGCTGAGATAGTTCACTGGGTAAAGACACTTGCTACCAAGCCCGAGGACCCAAGTTCAAGGCCAGAGCTCATACTGTGGAAGGAGGGAATCAATTCCTGCAAGTTGTCCTCTGACCTTCACATGCTTGCTGATGTGGTATGTGCATCCCACTCTCCCACGGAAAGTACATGTTAAAGAGACAATTTAAATAGGAGAGAATCTTTGTCATGTATTCGTAGAATATGTAAACAAGTTAAAAACTAGGGAGATGGGAGAGATGTCTCCATAATTAAGAGCACTAACTGTGCAATCGTGAGGACCAGGGTTTGGATTCCAGCACCCACATAACAAGCTGGGGGGTCTGACACTGACTTGTAACCATAGATCCTAGGAACGTAGAAGAGAGAAGGACCTCTGGGACTTGATGGCTTCTGGCCTAGGGTAGAAAAGCCAAGCCTCAGATTCAGAGAGAGAGCTTGTGCTAAAGAAATTGGTGGTGAGTGATAGAGGACACCCCGTCCCCCTTCTCCCTCTGCGTGCACACAGGTACACACCTAGTCCCCACAGACATGCATACACTCACACGAAGATACACACTTAAATACTAAAATAATAAATAAATAAATGAAATCATTTTCAAAATTAGCCCAAAGAGCAAATAATCCAATCAGTAAATGGACAGATGAACTGAACAGACAATTCTCAAAAGTACAAATGGCAATAAATACATGAAACAGTATTCAACGTCTTTAGCCTTGGTGCCTATCAACAAATGAGCAGATAAAGAAAATGTGTTGTGTGTACACGATGGAGTATTATTCAGCCATTAATAAAAACATGTAATTTGCAGGAAAGTGCATAGAACTAGAGATCATAATGTTAAATTAAATAGACTCAGAAAGGCAAAAATCATGTTTATTCTTATGTGGCATCTCGAATAAAAAAAAGACATGAAGGCAGAAAAGGGATTATTGGGAATGTAGAAGGAAATCAGGGAGGGGGAGATAAGTGAGAACACGTTCCAAGTCTGTATATTTATATATGCAACTATGAAACTGTCATAATGAATCTCATTATTTTATATATACAGTTAATGTATGCTAATTTATAAAAAGAATTGGCATGTTGGTTCTAATATTAATATGAAAATGAAAAGTGCCAAGAATAGCCCACATGATGTCAAAAAAGAACAATATTGGCAAATAGAGTTAACTCAGTGGGGTTCTGGGCAAGGCTATGGAGCAGGTGGATGAGCTGAAGGCAAAAGCGCCCTGGTTGCCAGGGACAGTGACCGTGCATTGCAGTGCTACTCTGAGGCAATTAAACTAGGTTCCCAGAACCACATGCTGTACAGCAGTCACCCTGCAGCCTATGCCAAGAAAGAGGACTATCAGAAGCATTATGGGAGTGTCAGCAAAATCGGTGATCAGAAGCCTGACCGGGGCAAGTGTACTTGCCAAAAGCAGCAACTCCTGAGTTCTTTTTGTCTTTTCCTCTGATCTGTGTGCATATATTGTGTCCATGCATGCTTGCGTCCATGAATGCCATGGTGCACATGTGGAGCTCAAAGGACAAAGGTGAAGTGCTTTCCTTACCTTCCACCTTGTTTGAGACAGAGTCTCCTGTTCGCAGTTGTGTGAGGCACAGTAGTTGACCTGTGAGCTTCTAGCGGCTCCTATCTCAGACTCGCATCTTCCTCTAGTCCTGCAAGTTTCTCCAGAGTCTCTTATCTCAGACTCCCGTCTTGCTCCATTCCTGTAAGCCTCTAGGGAGTCTCCTATCTCAGACTCCCATCTTGCTCTAGGCATACTACAATTACAGAAGAACATAGTGCATCCAGTTTTACTCTCCTCCTCCTCCTCTTTTTTTCTTTGACATGAGGTCTCATTATGTAGCCCTAGCTGGCCTGAAATTCATTATATAGACCTGGTTAGTCTTGAATTCACGGCGACCCAGAGATCTGTCTGCATCTGCCTCCCTAGTGCTGGGATTAAACACACATACCACCACAAGCGGTCCAACTCTTGAGTTCTTAACCTAGTGTAAAGAAGCTGAGTGAACCTATGAGAAGAGTTTAAAGCATGATTCAAGCCTCAGGCTAAAGAGGCGCTTTAGAATATGGAGGCCCAGTTGGCAGAGGGAAAATTCTTGAACCCTCTCTACATGCCTGATTTATATGATTAGATAGAAAGTGACCCCTGTGATGAGGATGCATCTTGGTAATCCTACCTACCTGGAAATGACAGAGCTACAGGCCATCAAGGCCCCACCCCTTACTTTGGGCATGGGAGAGCTGGCTTTGCCCTTTACCTGAGCAGGGAGTGGTCCCAGTGGCCCTGAACAAACAGCTCAGCTACCACCCAGACTCACATCCACTAGCATCTACCCCATCTATGACCTGCTGGAGTTTGTGAAGGGACTGGTCCTGTAAAATGATGACTGCAGGATCTCCATGACTCTGGGCAACAGCAGAGTATCTGAGAAGAGTTTCAGTGAGAGTCCAATGATGATGGTGTGTCAGAGACCTTGAACCGGACCAGTGACTCATTGTAATGGACATTTTGTGGGTGGGGCTGATTGGACAAAAGAGTACACTGCATGACACACTGCAGTACCCAATGCCACTAGGATGAACGACAAGTGTTGGAAAGACAGAGGATCAAGGTGGCCTTTTTTGTGTGTTTTGTTTTGTTTTTAATTGGTTTTGGGGGGATGCTGCAGGGGTGAGGGGAGGATATGGAGGGACTGGGAGATGAATAGGATTGGGGTACATGATGTGAAATTCCCAAATAATCAATAAAGAATTGTGTAAACAAAACAAAACAAAACAAACAAAAAAAACACAAACCAGGCCATGGAACCTAGGCTAAGACTACAAGGTCCTGGACTTATGTGCATTCTTGGTAGCTTCCTCGGGGTTGATCTGGACAGTAGAGATGAGGAGAAAAAAGCTGCAGTCAGTACCTGCTGTTTTCTCCTCCTCCCCAAGAGAGGAGACCAAGTTAGAGCCAAGAGACAATGTTCCACTGGCGAACAAGAAGCAGCTATTGCAAGATTGGGAGCTGGTGCCTACCTGAAGAAAGACTTGATAAGCAAGCCCTCTACCAACTGAACTGTACCCCGGGGCCTCTCACTGTCTTACAACATTACAACAGGGTTGAGAACTACACTCAACCAAGATGGCTTGCATAAGAAAGAAGACTAGCCAGGCGGTGATGGCACATGCCTTTAATCCCAGCACTCGGGAGGCAGAGCCAGGCGGTTCTCTGTGAGTTCGAGGCCAGCCTGGTCTACAGAGTGAGACCCAGGTCAGGCACCAAAACTACACAGAGAAACCCTGTCTTGAAAAACCAAACAAAAGAAAAGGAAAAAGAAAAAAAAGAAAGAAAGACTATAGTAAATGCCTAGTGCTGTGTGAGAGGATCGCTGGTGTGCAGAGAAGACTGTGGATAGATTGCCAAGGCTTAGAATGGCAGTTCCCAAAGCAAAGCAAAGTACAAGGATGCCATCTACTTACTTCTACCACAGGTCTCTGCCTCCGAACCCCAGACATTCTCAAGAAATGGCCACAGGGAGCTGAAGAGATGGATCCGAGGTTAAGAGCGTTAGCTGCTCTTCCAGAGGACTCAGGTTAAAATTCCTAACACCCACATGGCAACTCACAACCATCTTATAACTCCAGGGGACCTGAACCCTCTTCTGACCTCTGCAGGCATTACATGAACATTATGCACCTGTGGGGGAAACACTCATATGCATAAAATAAAAACAAATAGATCTAAAGAAACGGCGTCAGGCAGGGGGAAAGTGAAGGAGCGAGAACTGGTGGTCTACATAAACTCCCACTTTGCTTTCGAGAAGAACAGTGCGTGGCCGATACTTCCAGAAAGGGGCTACCCCCAAGCCACAAGGCACTGTGTGGAAGCCGTTAAGCAGACCCTTGAGATGCCCAACTGCCTGTGGAGGTGTCTGCTCCACCAAGCTCCTGGTTGTCTCATCACAGTCAGAAGAATGGATTCATCGGGAGCTGACCTTCTTCGCAAGTGCCACTTGGAAAACAGCTGCCTTAGAAGACATGGAGCACACAACAGGCACGGGTGTGTGCCGGAAGGTGCTGGATCTGGACTGCAGCTATAAAGAGGGCCAGAGGGTTGCCAGCACTGCAAGATGACACAGCCCAGACCCACAGGACGGCCCTAAAGATGTGAAGACACCGGCCACGGCCAACCTCAGTTGTGGCTGATAAGGAATCTCTAGGTCATGCAGCTCCCCCTGAAGTAGATGTAGAAGGATACCTGCCTTCATTTCAGGCATTCAGAAAGGACTTAAAGAAGCCCATGATAGGGCCAGCAAGATGCCTCAGCCGGTAAGAGTGCTTGCTGCTAAGCCTGATGGCTTGAGTTCAAACTCTGGAACTTACATAGCCAAAGGAAAGAAACAACCTGTACCTTTGCTGTGACATGCAACACCCCCCGTGTACACACACAATAAATAGATGTTAAAAGTGAAATTGAAAAGGAATGCCATGGTAGCACAGGGCATCCAGAAGTAGATGCCCATGGGCCTAATTGTAATTCAGGGAAGCAGCTACTTTCTTCTCCCCTAAGGCGAAAGCAAGCTGGGAGGGGTGGTGTGTGCAAATGCTCTGGGACAGAGAAGAAAGAACGGCTTCTGCCCTGAGCTGTGTCTCCAGGCAAGAGTGACTCATCTCTAGAACGTATCCAAGCCCAGAGGAAGGGAAACTCATTCAGCCACTGTCCTGTGCACTTGCCACACAGGTGCTTCTTCTCGGTTGCTCTGACTCTGTCTCCTTCCTCTGTCCCCCCGGCACTGTCTGGACTGCCCCCTCACAGTTGGTTAACGTTTATTTGAAGACTTAGGCACAGAAGGGGAAGAGAAGGGGCCCCTCCCAACCCAGGGCCTCAACCATCCTCAAGCTGTTAACTCCAAGTCTCTTCTTCAACCAAACAAATCTGTGTGACATCACAAAATAATACTGAAGACATCACATTGCAATACACTGAGGGTAATTATAAATCTGGAGCAATTAAACCAGGTAGCACAGAAAGATGAACAGATTAAGAGCACATGCAAAGGACATACACTTGGACATGGTTGCTGCACGCACACACACACACACACACACACACACACACACACACAGCCATTTGGTTTATAATAAAGGTGTTGATGAAATAAAATGTGGAGAAATCAATTCAGTAGATGATACTCTTATAATTTTTTTTAAAATGGATATTTATCTCTTACCTCACATCATATACAAATATCAATTTCAAATGTACTGTAGATCTAAATGAGAATGGTAAATCAATAAAACTTCTATAAGAAAGCCAAAGAGAATATCTTCATGGTCTTGGCAAAACGGATGTGTTCCTTCTTTCTCCAGATAGCAGCTTTTGTGGTTTCATTTAAGCACAAATAAAACACACACATGAGCTTTCTATTTTTGCCTTTACCGCACAGCTTGGCATTGGGAGCGGTTCATCTAGTGGCCGACTCACCTGCTCGTTCCCTCACGGCTTTGTTGTTCTTGAAGGAAACATGAGTAATCTCAGCATGGTAAGATCTGCTGCAGAGCGGCAGCATTTCCAGCTCTTTGACACCGGGGACCGAGAGCTCCCAGAAGCCACTAGCCTGTATTCTTGTCGCTCCAGGAACTGGGGTTTGACATCAGGATCTGGCCTTTGAATCATCGATGCATCCTATTGCCAGTACCTTTGGGTTTTCATGAATTGCACTTCATTTTGACATGTCAGTCTGACCGGTGATGGATAATTCTCTCGGTCTTCTTCTTTATTGTCTTCAGCCTCACAAAAGATCTGAGAGTGGTGACAATGTCAAGTTGATGGTGGCCACTTTTGTGGGCAGCACAGACAAAGGGCACTTGCTTCGGAAAAACAGAGGCATCCGAAAAAGCTGATAAATGAAACTCCATTAAATTGAAAAAAATTCCATTTATTAAAAGAGTCTATGGAGAGAATACAAAACAGCTCAGAAAGTGAGAAACCACACTGTCACTGCAAAGCTGGCGAAGGACCTGCGTGTATCTGAAATACAGAAAGAATTCCCACAGATAATTAAGAATAGTGTGGAGAAGCATTGAGAAATATGCTGTGGGATTTGTGCACAGAAAGGCACGTGGATTAACAAAGCAGAACAGGGCCACGAATGCATTCACATAAGGATGGCTGGGAAAAGATGCATCCTGTATCTGACAGCCAGGAGAAAGCCGTAGTTGCAGAAGAAATCTGTGGTGGAGATGCTAACAGTGGATGAATAAAACACCCAGGAAGCGCAGGGGCTGGTGCCTGTGGTCCCCCCTAGGGAGGCTAAGGCAGGATCGTGGCTGAGTGCAGGCACTTAGGGCCAGCTGGGCAACAAAAGAAGACCCCCTCATCTCAAACAACATCAAAAGCAGAGAACTGTATGTATTTTTAACCAGGCTGGCAGGAAGGAGGATGTTCTAAAGAGACACTTGTGCCCCTCCCTTTGACTGTCAGACTATTGAAACAATGGACCTCAAGAAATTGGAATTTCCTTAGGAGTCTCAAGCTAAGGGAACGAAAGGGTTGGAACCTGGTGCCAGGCAGAGGAGGAACTTTTCTTCCAGTAAAAGTTGTCACACAGTTCTGATAACTTGTCAGACCACCCTACAGGAAAGAAAGAGCCAAGATAATGACAGATTAATGATGGGTGAAATTAGACCAGGCCCAAGGATTCCTAGTTGTGCAAACCCATGGCTCTCTACATAAACCTCATTTCAGGTCCCCAGACATGGAACTGAGGAATTACTGGGGCTCTTTGTTCCTCTTCCCAGTGTGACCACATTGAATAAATCTACTTTTATTGCTTTTCACTATTAATTTGTCTCCTTAATAGACTTATTGAGGATGAGTGACTGAGTCTGGCTTGTTAAGGCTGCCAGGACCAAGGATCTGACCCTGTTAATTCCAGTAACATGTTAATTAAAAAAGTCAATGCACCAAAAACCTCTACTGAATATAAACATGTGTACATCCACCACAAGGTACCAAAATATATGACGTTAAACCCAACAGACATGATGCATTGACGACCATGCATAACTAATATGTGCTAATTAAAAAATAAGATGAGCTGTGTGGTGGTGGCGTATGCAAAAGTCCCAGCACTAAGGAGACAAAGGAAGGCAGATCTCTGAGTTCGAGGCCAGTCTGGTCTACAGAGCGAGTTCCAGGACAGCCAGGGCTCCACAGAGAAACCCTGTCTGGAAAAACGAAACAAAACAGACGAAATGTGTGCTGCAGAGATGGCTCAGCAGTTAAGAGTAATTGTTCTTGCTGTTGACCCAGGTTCGATTCCCAGCATCCACATGGTAACTCACAACTACCCGAACTCATGTCCCAGGGGATTCAATATCTCTTCTAACTCAGAGGGCTTCTGCATGAACTTGGAGCACATACATTCACTCAGTCACACACGTGCACACAAATTTAAATAAAAGTATTTAAAAGATGAAATGTTTTTAAAAAAAAAAACTAACAACAGCAATGGGAAAGATGTAAAAATTCAAGAGTCAGAGATTTTAGTACCTAACTTTCAATGAGGTGCCAAATTAGAGAAAGGGACAAGGAAATCTTATTTTTTTCAGTGCTACAGATCAAATACAAGCCCTTACACATACTAGGCACACACATTATCATTAAGCTACACCTTTGTTGTGTTTTTAAAAAGATTTATTTTATATGTAGGAACACTTTGCCTGCATGTATAGAAGTGCTTTACGTGTGCCTGGTGCCCTCAGGGGCTAGAAGTCATTGTCAGATCCCCTAGAACTGGAGTTACAGATAGTTGTAAGCCTCCTGATACAGGTGCTGGCAACCAAACTCAGGACCTCTGCAAAACCAGCAAGTGCTCTTAACTACTGGCTCATCTCTCCAGCCCTTAGCCCTTAGTTTTTTGAGACAGGGTCTAACTATTTAGCTATATAGACCAGGCTGACCTTGAACTCAACAATACTCCTGCCTCTAATTCCCAAGTGCTAGAATCGTAAGTGTGTGCCGCTATACCCAGATGAAATAGAAATCTTGAACAATATAATAAATAAATAATCAGCTATTGCAAAAAAAGCAAAATACACATTTTTTGAAGTACAGATGGAGTGTGCTCCAAGATATACCATATGTTAAGGCTTGAAATAAGCTGCACTTTCAATATATTTAAGAAGATTGAAACCATGTGGAGTATGTTCTTTGATCACAAGAGAATGAAGTTAGAAATTAATAACATAAGGAAATTGGAAAAGACACAAATATGTAGACATTAAACAACATATTCCTAAGTAAACAATGGGACAAAGAAGAAGCCACAAAGGAAGTTGTAAAATACTTTCAGATGAATGGAAATGCAGACACAACCTATTAAAATTTATGGGATATGGCTAAAGGAAGATTTACAGGCAACTTTATAGGTATAAACACTTGCATTCAAAACCAAACAAGATTCAGGGCTGGAGCGATGGTCCAGTTAAGAGCACTGGCTGCTCTTATAGAGAACCTGAGTTCAATTCCCAGAACCCATGTGGTGATTCACAACCATCTGTAACTCCAGTTCCAGGGGCTCTGACATGTACTCTGACATTGGTGGACATCAGGTGCACACACATATATGTAAGTAAAACATTTATATGTATAAAATAAGTACATCTAAAATAATTTTTTTTGTTTGTTTGTTTGTTTTGTTTTGTTTTTTCGAGACAGGGTTTCTCTGTGTAGCTTTGCGCCTTTCCTGGAACTCACTTGGTAGCCCAGGCTGGCCTCGAACTCACAGAGATCCGCCTGCGTCTGCCTCCCGAGTGCTGGGATTAAAGGTGTGCGCCGCCACCGCCCGGCTAAAATAAATTTTTTTAAAAAAGAAAATTCAGGGGCCAGATGAGATGATGTCTACCTTTAATTCCAGCACTCAGGAGGCAGAGGTAGGTGGGTCTCTATGTGTTTGAGGCCAGCCTGGTCTACAGAGTGAGTTCCAGGACAGCCAGGGTCATACATTGAGACTGTTTGAAAACAAAATAAAAACACAACAACAGGTTCTGGAGAGAAGGCTTGGCAATTAAGAGCAATCACTGCTCTCCCAGAGGACCCGGGTTCAATTTCCAGCACCCACACGGCGGCTCATAACTTCCTGTAACTCCCATTCCAAGTGATCTGACATCCTCACACAAAGTACCATGCACATAAAAAATTAAAAAACCACCACAACAGAAACCAAGACTGAGGGCTGGTGAGGTAGCTCAGGGGGTAAAGGCATTCACCTCCAAATCGAATGGCCTGTGTTTGGTTCCCAGAAACACATGGTGGACAGAAACCACCAACTCCTGAATGTTGCCCTCTGACCTCCATACACACTGTCATGGCACATGTGTACCCACATGTACACACTAAAGTAGAATAATAGTTATAATTTTAAAAAAAGATTCAAGTGAGGATATAACTCCATAAGAAAGTGCTTTACCTAGCATGTGTGATGCCCTTGGATTGAGCTATAGCAAAAAACTAAAACTAGTAAAACTAAAAATGAAAATTCAAAATAAATAATCTAGCCTTCAACTATAAACTATAAACAGGAACATACCAAACACAAAGCGGGAAGAAATGGGTAATGTAGACTAGAAATTAATGAAATCAAGAATAGAAAAGAGTAGAAACTAATAAAATTGAGACTAGAAAAAGAATTGAAAAAAATCAATGGAGACAAAAAATGGTTTATTTTTATTTTTTTGCAAAGTTCAAGAACAATGAAAACACTGAAAAAAGTGAGAAAACTCAATATTCCAAAAAACAAGACTGAGAGAGAAACAATCAGTACAAACCATGCAGCTATATAAAGAAGTCCAAGGGTGTAATTTGAACAAGCAAAATGCCGACAAATTCGACGGCTTGGATGAAACGGACAAATTAATAGGAAATCATGAACCATAACTGATAGAAGAGAAAACAGAAACAAATCTAAATGCACACAGTGATTAGAGATCAACTGTGTTTGAAAGTTACTCCAAAGAAAGATGCATAGGTAAGCGTTATCAGCGCTTGAGAGAGAACTTGCCACATTCCTACAAAAATTATAAGCTCATATTACTCTGACACAAAAACCAGACAATGACATATCAGGCCAATAATCCTGAGAAAACAGAAAAAAAAACCCACATAAAGAAGATAACCTTCAAACTGAGCCCAGGAACCTGTTAAAGAGAATACACATAACCAAGTGGAATTTGTCCCAGGGTTACTAGGTAGTTTGACATCCAAAATCAATTAATACAGAAACATATAAAACTCACAAGGGTTTCTACTTTTTTTTTTTAGTCAGTCTCACTATTTAGCCTTAGTGGGTCTGTAAGTAACTAGCTATGAAACCAGACTGGGCTGGCAAGATGGCCCAGCAGGTTAAAGGCTCTTTTCTGCAAGCTGAGGTGGATACCCAGAACCCACATGATGGGAGGAGAGAATGGATCCCCCACAGTTACTCTCTGCTCTATAGATAGATAGATAGATAGATAGATAGATAGATAGATAGATAGATAGATGCATACATACATAGATGATAGATAGAGACAGATATAGAATTATTTCATTTATCATAGCCTCTGAAGAATAAATATAAAGCCCAGATGTGTGTACATGTTTGTAATCCCAGGACTGTGGAGATGGAGGTAGAAAAATTAGCAGTTCAAGGTCATCCTGGGCTATATAATTAGTTTGAAGCCATCATGTGCTTGCTACATGAAACCCTGCCTCAAAAATACACACATTATATTTAATCATACTGGCATAAGTTTCATCTGTGAATCAATATAATAGCACTGGGAGTCCAGAAATCAACTCTCACATTTATGAACAATTGATTTTTACAAATGGTGCCAAATCAATTCAGTGAACAACAACAACAAAAAAAATGGTATTTACATCAAGTGGTGCTAGGTCAACTGAAGTGCCCATGTGAAAGAGTACAACTGGACCCCTGCCTTGTCCTGTGTTCCAAAAGTCACCCACAGTTGACCAGTAGTCTAAAAGTATTTGAATATGGAATAAAAAGATTTTACAAATTGGGCTATCAAGGTCTGGGGTGCCTGGCTGTAACTCAGTGGTAATACGCATGCCTAGTGTGTCCAGGCTCCCTGTGCTTATGCTGGGTTTGATCCCCAGCACTGAAAGTGTTAGCTTTGCCACTGCTGTGACATAATGCCTGACCATGCAGCTTACGGAAGAGTTTATTTTGGTTCCGTTGGAGAATACCGTTGATCATAGCAGGGAAGGCACTGTGTCAGGATGCTCATACTGCATCCACAGTCAGGGGGAAGAGGAGCGAGATAAATACCAATGCTCAGCGCTTGCTCGCTCGCGCTCTCTGATTTCACTGTGTATCCCTGCCTAGCCTGGAACTCACTGTGCAGACCAGACTTGTTTGGAGTCACAGAGATTCACCGCTTCTGCCTCCCCAGGGCATGTGCCACCAAACCCAACTCGCTTTCTCCTTTTAATTCAGTCCAGGACCCCAGCCATGGACTAGAGCTGCCCACAGTTAGAGCAGGTCTTCCCACATCAATCTTTTTTTTTTTTTTAAAAGATTTATTTATTATGTATACAGTATTCTGCCTGCATGTGTCCCTGCAGACCAGAAGGCACCAGATCTCATTACAAGTGGTTGTGAGCCACCATGTGGCTGCTGGGAATTGAATTCAGGACCTCTGGAAGCCAGTGCTCTTAACCTCTGAGCCATCTCTCCAGCCCCCACATCAATCTTGAAGCATCCTCATAGCTTGCCAAGAGGTTTGTGTCCTCAGTGAGTCTAGACCCTCAGTATTGGCCATCAGAGCAAACAGGTTTTCAGGTTTATAGGAATTAGTTTACAGATCCTCAAAAATGTCTGCTCTTAGGTATCTTCACATTAATTTTGGTAGATCAGTTATTTGTTCAATAGCTCCTCGGCATCTATAAATTTATCATACTATTTTATTCATATATAGAATCCTATGTAGCTTGAGTTTTTCCGCCTTGCCCACAGTCAGGACAAATCTTTGTCTCCCACCAGTCCCACAGCCACTCAGACCCAACCAAGTAAACACAGAGACTTATATTGCTTACAAACTGTATGGCCGTGGCAGGCTTCTTGTTAACTATTCTTATATCTTAAAGTAACGCATTTCTACAAATAACTATTCTTATATCTTAAAGTAACGCATTTCTACAAATCTATACCTCGCCATGTGGCTGGTGGCTTATCGGCGTCTTCACATGCTGCTGGTCATGGCGGCGGCTGCAGTGTCTCTGGTCATGGCGGCGGCTGCAGCCAGTCCTTCTGCCTTCCTGTCCTTTTATTTCTCCTCTCTGTTAGTCCCGCCTATCCTTCCTGCCTAGCCACAGCCGATCAGGTTTTATTTATTGATCAATCAGAACAACTTGACATACAGACCATCCCCCAGCACAGCCAAGTGCAGACCATCTCAAACACCTGCACTCAGGCCCATGGTCCTAATCATCCTCTATACGGACCTGCTGGGTAACGCCACAAAGAATACAAGAAGGGCTCCCACAGGACATACAGATCATCCCACAGCAATCCCATCTTTTTTTGTTTTGGTTTTTTGAGACAGGGTTTTGCTGTGTAACTTTTGGAGCCTGTTCTGGAACTCTCTCTGTAGACCAAGCTAGCCTTGAACTCACAGAGATCCACCTGCCTCTGTCTCACGAGTGCTGGAATCAAAGGCTTGTGCCACCATGCCCAGCCGCGTCCCATCATTTTTAAAGATCACAAATTTCTTCGGCTGGAAACATAAGTGAACTTTCTCTTTCAATTAGTGAAACCATGTCAAAGTACCGAACTAACATGAAATTCTAAAGCCCAAACTAGATTTCAATTAATTTAGAGTTGTAGTAAAGGGTTTTTGAAAGTCCTGTTTAACTTGACTGCCCTTTTCTGGTGACATTTTATTTTCAGTTCTAAAGCTGTCTGATTTCCAAAATTTACATTTTCACTGTCTGCTGAATATGCAAATAGAGGAGCAAAGTTTAGTTTGTACTTGGACAAGATGTCAACAATCATTTTTGCATTATAGATTTGGCAGATTCTTTATGATCTTCATAGAGATCAGGATGATTTGGAACTCGCTTTTTGAAATTTTAGAAGTACTTAAAAGGTCAGAGAAACGGCAATTTGACACAACTTTTCATACAGCTGAAAGTTGATCTTCCCTAAGATTTGACAGAACCAGCTCTACACTGGAATAGACCAACACATCTAATACCCCAACTTCCCTTTGTTCACCCACAAGAACTTTTGCCTGTGAAGTTTAAATGAGGAAATGTAAACTTATTCCATTTCATAAGTAACCCGAGGGAACAGTACACAATGCATGTTTGTTTATGTGGTGTGTCTTGGCTGAATTAGTGGCCACCAATTTCTATTGAACATTAGTGGTTTTTTAAAAATAACAGGCATTTAATTGATTTGCAAGTATTTGTCAACCATCATAGAATTTTTATATATGTCCTCTCATCTGCTGTTAAAATGATGTGGTCATTTCCTTTTCTAAATGATTTCTGCGACAATCTAGGGCTAGTGTGGCATTTATATTCTTTTTCTGAGCACATGGACCACATGGTCATGATATTCATATCGTTAAAAAATAAAAAAGCTGGGTGCAGTGGCACACACCTTGAATCCCAGTACTAGAGAGCAGGGGCAGGCGGATCTCTGTGAGTTTCAGGCCAGCCTGGTCTACATAGAGAGCTCTAGGACAGGCAGGAATACATAGAGAGATGCTGTCTCAAATAAAAATTAAAGGGCTGGAAGGGGTTGTAGTTGTTTATTTGTTAATCTTTACTCTTTGCTCTTGAGGGCCCACCACCCAGCTCCTAAATAAATACACAGAGGCTTTTTTATTTATGAATGCCCAGCCTTAGCTTGGCTTGCTTCTAGCCAGCTTTTCTTAAATTATCCCGTCTACCTTTTGCCTCTGGACTTTTACCTTTCTCTATTGCTATATATCTTTTCTTTCCTTCTTATTCCATGTCTGGCAGCATGGCTAGCCTCTAGCATCCTCTTCTCCTCCTTTTCTTGCTCCCAAGCTTCTCTTTTTCTCCTTTTATTTATTCTCTCTGCCTGGCAGCCCCACCTATCATTTCTCCTGCCTTGCTATTGGCTGTTCAGATCCTTATTGGACCAATCAGGTGTTTTAGACAGGCAAAGTAACATAGCTTCACAGAGTTAAACAAAGGCAACATAAAAGAATGCAACACATCTTTGCATCATTAAACAAATGTTCCACAGCATAAACAAATGTAACACATCTTTAACTAATGTTCCATAATGGGGGTAGTTCAGTGGTGGAGGCCTTGCCTAGCATGTATGAAGTCCTAGCTTTAATTCCCAGTACCAAAAAATAAAATAGCACCATCTTTACACAAAGCACAGTAGTTCATCTACAGGCAGAGTCCAAGCCAGAAAGTTAAAGGTCATGATTGATAGACACTTTAACTGAACACTTGAGTTGCAACTGTAGGAGTGATACCAAAATGGATGCCAGGTTAATAAACAGTGGCATAGTCTGAATGGCCTCAATCGTGTCTCCTCTGCTCAGCTGATTTCAGATTCTCTTTAGGTGGACACAATATGGATTTGCTACCTTTCCTTGAAAGTTTAAACAACACTTTTTGAAAAATGAGAATTTTTGCTTGTTCGTTTTTCAAGACGGGGTTTCTCTGTGTAGCTTTGCCCCTTTCGTGGAACTAGCTTTGGAGACCAGACTGACCTCGAACTCACAGAGATCCGCCTGCCTCTGCCTCCCGAGTACTGGGTTTAAAGGCATGCGCCACCACCGCCCGGCAGAAAAACGAGAATTTTTGCACCTGAGAAAGGGTTTCATGAGATACGGGACTTTTGACACTCAAAGCAGACCAGTACTATATTAGTTACTTTTTGTTGCTGTGACAAAATACCATGAGCAACAGTGACTTATGGAAGAAAGTTTTACAGAGTCCAATATAAGAGTCCACTGTGGCGGGGAAATGTGGCAGCGAGCAGCAGGAATGTGGGCAGGCTCAGGGAGCTGAGAACTGGAATCTTCCAAGGGAAGTTTGAAGCAGAGAGAACAAACTGGAAGTGGGTCGAAGCTGGGAACTCTCAAAGCCCACCCCCAGAGCCATTCTTCTTCCAGCAGGAATTCACTTCCTAAGGCTCCAGGCCTCCCCTCCCAAACACCACCACCAGTAAGGGACCAAGGACTCAAATACACGAGCCAATGGGAGCTATTCCTCATCCAAACAAGTACTAAGAAAACCATGCTGACTGGTCGTTCTCTTAGAACTTCGGTGAGTACCAGAGCCCTGAAAGGTACTGACTGTATTAACAGTTTGTCACTTTGGTACAGCTTTGTAGTTGCACTTGGAGATGATATCAGAAGAAGGTGTCAGATCCCCTGGAGCCAGACATACAGATGGTTGTCAGCTGTCAAGTAGGTCCTGGGGACGGAACTTGGGTCCTCTGCAAGAGCAGCAAGTGCTCTTAATTGCTGAGCCATCTCTCCAGCCCCAAAGAGGTAAGCTTTATGGTACAGTTTGTTTCTATTGGTTGTTTGACTTCATTTTACTTTTTGTTAACCATGACAATGTAGGGTGATAGTTTTGACATTTTAGATATTATCAAGTCCTCCTGTGTTCTCAGCACTGTGCTAGGTGATATGAAGAGCAAGAAGTATACATATAATGTTTTCTCTTGAGGTTATTTTTAACTATTTGTGGGAGAATCATCAACAAAAATTAGAAAACACCAGCCAGTGAGATGGCTAAGTGGATGAAGGTAGGTGCCACCAAGCCTGATGACCTCAGCACAGTGCCCAGGTCCTACATGGTAGGTAACAATGTAAGAACCCACAATCAGCTGGGCGGTGGTGGCGCACGCCTTTAATCCCAGCACTCGGGAGGCAGAGGCAGATGGATCTTTGTGAGTTCGAGGCCAGCCTGGTCTACAGAGTGAGATCCAGGAAAGGCACAAAGCTACACAGAGAAACCCTGTCTCGAAAAACCAAAAAAAAAAATAAAAAATAAAAAAAAGAACCAATACCCACAAAATGTCCTCTGACCTCCACAAGCACACCATTACAGGTACATGGCCCCCTCCAATAAATAAATACATGGAATGAAATTATTTTAAAAATACAAAGACACACTGGGCAGTGGTGATGCACGCCTTTAGTCCCAGCACTCAGGATGCAGAGGCAGGTGGATCTCTGAGTTTGAGGCCAGCCTGGTCTACAAAGTGAGTTCCAGGACAGCAAGGACTAAACAGAGAAACCCTGTCTTGAAAAACAACAACAAATACAAAGACACTTTAATGATTACCTAGTCTGATTTTTGTTGTTTTGTTTTACAAAGCAAAAAAGTGTGCATAAAAGGCTAGTGCTCTTGCTGGGCGGTGGTGGCGCACGCCTTTAACCCCAGCACTCGGGAGGCAGAGCCAGGTGGATCTCTGTGAGTTCGAGGCCAACCAGGGCTACAGAGTGAGTTCCAGGAAAGGTGCAAAGCTACACAGAGAAAACCCTGTCTTAAAAAAAATAGATTTATGGGGTTGGGGATTTAGCTCAGTGGTAGAGCGCTTGCCTAGCAAGTGCAAGGCCCTGGGTTCGGTCCTCAGCTCTGAAAGGAAAAAACAACAACAAAAACCCCAGAAAAGGCTAGTGCTCTTAACCTTTGAGCCATTTCTCCAGCACCTCAATGAGTATTTCTTTTTTTCTTTTTTGAGAAAGGGTTTTACTATGTAGTCCTAGTTGACCTTTAACTCACTATGCAGACTACACTGGTTTAGAACTCACAGAGATCTTCCTGCCTCTGCCTCCTGAGTGCTGAGATTAAAGGCATACGGCACCACTATAGTTCAATACATGTTTCTTTTTGTTTGTTTGGTTTTGGTTGTATGTTTGCTTTTTTTTTTTTTTTTTTTTTTTTTGATTTTAGAGACAGGGTTTCTCTGTGTAGCCCTGGCTGTTCTGAAACTCACTCAGAGACCAAGCTGACCTCAAATTCATAGAGATCCACTTGCCTCTGCCTCCCATGTGCTAGGATCAAAGGGGTGTGCCACTACTGCCCCTCACAAGTGTTTCTTTTTAAATTTTATTTTTATTTCTTTAAATCATATGCATGTATCTGTCTGTGGGCACGCACACATGCTCACAGAGGCCAGGGATGTCAGATGTCTGTGGAGGTGGAGTTACATACAGGGGGTTGTAAGTGGCCTGATATGGGTGCTGGAAACTGAACTTCAGTATGTGCACTTAACCACTGACTATTTCTTCAGCCTCTCAAGGAATATTTCTTGATTGCCTACTCTGTGAAGGCATTTTTTCCAAGCACATGTGATAAATAATCCAAGTAATCCTGCTTTTGTAGTGGCCTCTGTTGTTTGAGTCCTCCCTTGAAGAGATGTGACCAAATGGCTATCCATCCTAGAAAGGACACTGCTGACAGAACAGCGGAAGCTGGTTGAACTGATGAGTTTTACAGAGCCTGGCAGGAGCCTGGGCGGCTCAAAGGCAACCACCTCACTGGAAAGCCCACCCTAGCATGGGGGATGATGACTCACACAAGTGACAGCTCGGGAACTCCCTGCCCAACTTCTCCATGTTCCCTGTCTTCAGTCCAACCGTCTAGGTGTGGTCTCGTACCTTTTTGAGCTTCCTCAGCCTTTTAAGTTTTGCTAGCTGTAGAGTCCTTATGAGCTTCTTTCTTCCCTCCAGGATGGAGTGCTTCAATTCAGAGGAAATAGCTACAGAGCAGCCTTCACCTCCGCTGACTAACAGCATTCACAATGCCCTGGGTATTCATTCGCTAGGCAGGGTTGATTGACAGCTGGGTGTGGCTTACATGTGGATCATCTACTTTCCATTTATAATGATTTCTTCTCTTAGGGCCTGGAGGAAGACAGTATAAGTGGTGGATTAACATATGAAGCAATTAGAAAATAACATGCAGTGTGCATGCTGTATACAATTAAGTGCTAAATTGCACTGCCTGACTGTAAGTATAACAGGGAGGTACAGGATACAAAGCCTGGAGAACAAGGCAGCAGTCTTAGGAGAAAACTTTCCAGATATAATGCCTATCACATGTTTATTTGAGAACATTGGACATTTATCAGGCCAGCAGTGTGCTAGGTTCTTGGGATACAAAAAAAGCAGTAGGATGTGGTCCTTTTTCTCAAACAGCCCACTGTCTAGTGGGAGCGGCAGAAGGAAGCACACGTAAGTTCAGGAGAACATGGACAATTTTAAGATAGAGATCAGGGATGGAACAAACTGGAAGGAAGCGTCACCTGGTCAAGGGGTAAGGGATGGCTCCAGGGACACACCGGGCTGACACTTAAACTGGATCTTGAAGACTTCTAAGTGTTAATTAGTGTAAGAAATTTGTAAAAAGGAGCTTTAGAAAGTAGGAAGCGATGAAGCAAAGGCTTTCGTCTCTCTATTTCACTGCCCAGAAAAGCTAGGGACATTACTTGTGGGTAGCATGAGAAAAAAATGACTCCACATCAGCAACTACGAAATTAACTCTTTTAAAATTCATTTAGCGTGTGTGTGTGTGCCCACACTGTATAAGCATGTTCTTCCCCATGGAAATCAGAGAACAACTTGTGGGAGCTAGTACTTGCCAGGTAGGTCTGAAGGAAACTCCAATTCCCCAAATATCTAAATATCTAAATTTAAATATCCAATCTAAATATCTAGAAATAAGCTCAACCTGGACTCAGTGGAGAATTTCTAGAGCTTAGATAAAAGCCAGCATTTTCAGGAACTTTGGGATCCCATCTGCCGAACGGAGTTCTTTACCTTCTCTCTAGCAGAAGGGACATATGGCTACCTGTGGCATCTATTAGCATATCAGAGCTCATGCTGGTTTCACAAGTACCTATTCACATTTTAAAATCAGTGCTAGCATCCTTGCCCTTCTCCCCTCCACTAAACCCCCTCCAGGTACCCATTCTCCTAATTTTTTTTTAAAATTTTATTTATTTATTGTGTATACAGTGTTCTGCCTGCATCCCTGCAGGCCGGAAGAGGGCACCAGATCTCATTACAGATGGTTGTGAGCCATCATGTGGCTGCTGGGAATTGAACTCAGGACCTCTGGAAGAGCAGTCAGTGCTATTAACCTCTGAGCCATCTCTCCAGCCCCCCCACCCCCCATTCTCCTTACAACCCTGCTATTGCTGCTCTGCTCTCTCCTTTCTCTGCTCGTGTCCTCTCATGTCTCTCATGTCCTCTCCCGCTTCTCTCCCCAGCCATTCTCTCCTCTCTTGCACGGTCTGCTGGCCATGTTCGGTCTACTTCTCTCCTGCTTCAGACTCTTCCAGACTCTGGCTGTTCTCTCTCTCATTTCTACAATAAAACCCTTCTCCTTAACCATACCATGGAGTGGTCATGTCCTCAGTTTACACAGTACCCTCCTTTGACTGGGAGAGTCCTGGGGATTGAACTCAATTTAACAGACTCGGAGGTAAGTGCCTTTACCATCTTGTTGGCCCCTAAAACTAACTCTTGTAGCTGGTATTTATGGAGTTCTAAGTGTCAGAAAATGTGTCAAAGTTTTTTTTTTTGTTGTTGTTGTTGTTTTACGGTCTTTAAAATTTTTAATTTGTGTGTTTATGTGTGCATGTACATGTGAAAGCCGTGCCCTCAGAGATCATAAGAGGGCATCAGGTCTCCTGAAGCTAGAGTTACAGGCAGTTGTGAGCCACCTAACATGAGTGTTGGGAACTGAACTCAGGGCCTGAGCAAGAACAGTACACACTATTAATTGTTGAACCATCTCTCCAACCCCAAAGATTTTATGAATATAATCTCATAAGACTCCTAAAAAAGTGTGAGAAAGCTACTCCCATAATCCTCAATTTATAGATAGAGAAATGTAAGCACTGAGAAGTTGACCTGAAACAATTATTTGTGTTCAGTTCATTCCATTCTTTGCCTCCAAGTCTTGATTATAATTCATTGGGAATATCAGATTTCTAATATTATCCAGATGCAGTTTCTCAATATTCTAGTTTTATCATTATTCAGCTCTTGAGGTAGCGTAGATCTATCAGCCTGGTCATGTTATATAACCAACAATCAAAATAGGGCCAAGCCAGTGATAGCAACACTTACTTAGTGCATATCCTCACTAAAGTATGTGTTTGGGGCTGATATTAATATTACTGAATGAAGTTCCTTGGGCCTTCCAATGTTACAAACAGATGAGATAGCTGAGATTTTATATGTATTACACCGTGATGGCTGCCAGTCGACGACTCTCGAACTTTTATGTTCTATGTGCATCACAGCCTGACTAGCTAAATGCATAGTCCCAGGGCTGGAGAGATGACTCAGGAGTTCAGAGCACTGGCTGCTCTTCCAGAGGCCCCGGTTTTACTCCCAGCACCCACATGGCAGTTAACAACTATCTGTAACTCCAGTCCCAGAGGATCCATTACCCACTTCTGGCTTCCTTGGTTACCAGACATGCTTGTGGTGCACAGACCTAACACGCAGACAAAACACCCATACATGTAAAATAAAGCAGTAATATTTGAAAAAGAAAATTGTAAAATGGAGCTTTAAGAAGCAAGACATGAAACAAAGGCTTTCGACTCTTTCACCTATCAGAAAAGCTGGGAACAGTTATTTGTATTCAAAAATAAAAACATCAAAACTTTTTGTAACCCAGCAACTATAAAGAAAAGTTTTTTTAACAGAGAGAGAGAGAGAGAGAGAGAGAGAGAGAGAGAGAGAGAGAGAGAAAGAGAGATGATACATTGCAGAAGTCAGACAAGTCAAGGAGCTGGACCCTCCTACTAGAAGCTTAGCCTGAGGATAAATTCTGTAGCCTTTGAAGCAGCTTCTTCCTTTTGTTGTCTTTGGAGTTACTTAATTGTTCAACAGTCTATTCCTCTGTAAAATGGAGCAACAATCCCTCAGTACCCACTCGGTGCTGTGGGTATGAAAAAAGGGGATATGGGCAGAAACTATTTAGCAGGTTGTCTGTTCCTTTTCACTGACAATTAAGGCATATTTTGCAGACTTCAGTACTGTGCTTTTCAGTTACTTCTGTACTACCATCGTTAATATATTAAGTTCAGCTTCTGTGTTGATTCGTTAGTGCTTTAGGGGTGTCCACGGGTCTCTAAATTATTCCTCTGGCCACAGTCACTGGTGTCGTGGGCAGTGACTATACCAGACTAAGCCTCAAATTGCCAAGCAAGGAATGTGTATCAACAACCAGATCCATTAGAAAACCTAGCTCCCAGCCTGGCGGTACTGGCGCACGCCTTTAATCCCAGCACTCGGGAGGCAGAGACAGGCAGATCTCTGTGAGTTTGAGGCCAACCTGGTCTACAGAGTGAGTTCCAGGAAAGGTATAAAGCTACACAGAGAAACCCTGTCTCAGAAAAAAGAAAGAAAGAAAAGAAAAGAGAAGAAAAGAAAAGAAAAGAAAAGAAAAGAAAAGAAAACCTAGTTCCCAGTCAGGTACCAGAAGAGCCCCATAGACTGGACAGTCTTAGAAATGTTGCAAAGCCTTGGGGATAGACTTGATAGAAAATTAAAAACGAACAACAAAAACTAAGGGAATCAGGTGCAGAATGCTTGGGTGCTAACACTAGTGGGGAAATAAACTAGATGCTATGTCAGCCGGTGAAGCACTACAAACTGTCATTTTTGTTGGAGGAGAGACATCATCTAAATCATTATCTGCCTTTGTACCCCCATGGAAACCCTGCGAATGACATTCCCTTTTGACTGATGCAGAAATTAAGCTCAGAATGGTCAGAAATTGCCCAAGCTTTCTTTGGTAATTAGCTTCACAACAATGATTCAAATTCAGGCTCCTTTTCTCTTATACCACATCTCATACAGAGAAATTGTATGTTTGCTCACGGGGACATCTACAATATTTAACCCAGGCACTTCAAAGTTAAAAAAATGAAGAAATAGCTGGGTAGTGGTGGTGCACGCCTTTAATCCCAGCACTCGGGAGACAGAGGCAGGTGGATCTCTGTGAGTTTGAGGCCAGCCTGGGCTACAGAGGTAGTTCAAGGACAGCCAGGGCTACACTGAAAAATCCTGTCTTGAAAAAAATGAGAAATCTAGAAATGTTTGGTATAAAACCACAACTAGATTGGAGGAGCGCAGCTTGGTGGAAGAACAATCCCTGGCATCACAAAAACGCAACTAGATGTGAGTTTCACCTCAATTTCCAGTTTTAGTTCAAGTTCTATTTAAATTAAACCTCAATAAAAGAGGTGACACTTCTGTCATGGGTGAAAGTTCACATTTGTTTATGTCCTCAATGTTGTTTCCCCCACTGCACCAGAATGTACCTTCCAAGTCCCCTTTCAATCTAACAAGTAGGAGGCAGTTGGTGTGTCCGAACAAATGAGTGGTCCACCAGTGTCGATTACAGCCAGATGCTCATAGGCACATAGACACATTTAGATTACAGTCAAAACATTATACCAATTCTCCCGAACGAAAAATGAAAGATTTCTTAACTGTGAGTTTCCTCCCTGTGAGCCTCAGCGGATGTAAGGCAGAAGCCCCGAGAAGTTTAAGGAGGCATGTATCTAGACCCACACTAGTAACATCCTGAGGAGATGGTACAAAACAAACATGCAAATAAAAACCATTGTATTTTTAGCAGGCTCCCAAGGTCTCATTTCCATGGCTTGAGAACTGCTGGGCATGGAAGAGCAACAACAGACCAGGACAGGATATGACTGTCTCGGGAAAATTCTGCCTTATGTCATAAAGTGAAAAGGCGGAAACCTTAGAAGAAGAAGCCAACGCAGCAGTCAGAGTGACAGACCTAGGGAACTGTTGTTTTGAGCCAAGGACGAGGGAAGAAGATTCAGGGCTGGAGAGATGGCTCAGTGGTTATGAGTGCGTGCTGCTCTTGCAGAGGCAACTGTTCAGATCCCAGCACCCAAAGGGGAGCTTACAACTACCTGTAAGTCCAGTTTCAGGGAGTCCAATAACCTTGTCTGGCATCTGTAGACATCAAGCACACAGGTGCTGCACAATACATACAAATAGGCAAAACACCCATACACATACAATAAAAATAAATGAATCTTTCACAAAAATGACAAAAGACTGAAGTCTCAAGTCAAGTAGATGGCCCAAAGTGTACAACGTCACCAATATGGAAAGAAAAAAGTTAAGAAATGGGGTAAAAGATACATCATGGGCTTTGAGCATATTTTTAGTAATGCATGAAAACAGAATGCAGACTTTTATGGATGCTTGACCTGTCCTTGAAGATCCAGATCAAAGGAGTGCCTCTCGGGGATGTACTTCCTAGTTTTTCTGGGCAGAGTCCAAAAATCCTCGGAGTGTGTGATTATGTTAGAGAAGTTCACTTATTGCACTAAAACCCAATGAGTGGACTAACTCCATCTTTTAGATTGAGAACCCCTTGAGAGTGGGATCTGTGTCTTTATTTTCATCTTTCATTCCCTCAGTTTTATTTAGAAATACCTAAAAATATTTTATATTTGATTTTTATAACTTAGTGGGTTTGTGGAGTTTTTCTTTGATTTATTTTTTTTAAATTTATTCATCTTTATTTAACGTATAGGAGTATTTAGCCTGCATGTTTATCTGTGCACCATGTACATGTCTAGTACCTTTGGAGGTGAGAAGAGGGCACTGGATCCCCTGGAACTGGAGTTACAGGTGGTTGTGAGCCACCGTGTGGGTGCTAGGAAGTGAACTCAGGTCCTCGGATAGAGCAGCAAGTGCGCTTAACCTCTGAGCCATCTCTCCAGTCACACATTATTTATTTTTGAGTCAGGGTCTTGCTGTGTAGGCAACGCTAGCTTGGAAATCTCAAGGTCCTCCTGCCTCGAAATCTGGAGAGCATGGGTTGCAGGTGAGTGAGCACCATCACACCCAGCTTGCTGTTTTAGTTAGGAGTTATGTCGCGTTCCCTTTCAAAACTCTAGCATCTGCCATCCAACTTGCCGTTCAGAAGCGATCTGTGATGCCTGTTGAATAAATGACGAGAGAGTAACGGGAGGCAAAGGGCAGTGAAAGTAGGTGAGTCTCTTAAGAGCAAAGGCAAGCTAGAGCAGTCACTGGTGCTCCGGAGCAGAGCCAGTGAATCGGAGCTTCCAGAGCCTGGAGAGGTGGTGCCAAGCACAGCTCTGGTTGCTGGAATCAGGACAGACAGCTCCGTCAGTCTTCCTGAAAGCGTAAGAGGATGGCTGTACCAGATCTTATAGCTCAGTCAGTCCTTTTAAAAGTAAGTCATGAAGCTAGGCCTTTGTTGACCATGAAGAACAAAAAAGAAGCAGTAACCAAGCCCGAAGAAGACCAGGAGAGTGTTGGCAGGAGTGCACTAGTGAATCAATATGAGATCAGTAGGGCCTATGATATATCCCCGGGCACTAACGTGAAATAACAGGCTGCACCTGTCAGTCATGCTAATCAGGACTGCTTACCAGACCTGGTCCCGACAATAACTGAATCCACTGATAACTGTCTTTGGAACTCTGCATTCCCGTCTCGCTGTCTAAGATACTCACTGCTAACATCTCCTGTTGTAGCCATTTGTCTTTTCCTTCCTAGACTATAATCAGTGGGAAGGAAAAGCTGTGTCTTATTCATTATTGTGTTGTACCTTACCACAGTGCTTTGTACACATCAGGCAGTGGATGTCTGCCTCAGGCATGCGCCTTTATCACATCGTACTGTATTGGTTTACTTGATGGTCTCAGTATTTTCACCCTGGACTCGATGGGCTTGCATTGGATTCATTTTCGTTTCCTCCCAGTTTGGAGCTTAGTTTTGCAAGCTTTTATTGACTTAAACTTTGTTCAAATAAGTGCATGAATGAAACAATGAATTAAAGGCAGTAAAATATGGGCTAGGGGGTCAAATAAAAAGACTACACATTGTTTAGCCACTGCATTTTCTCTTATATATTTATCTGTGTCATTGTGGCATCAATAAGCCTGTAAAACTTGGTGGAGGACCTATGATTTACAGTTTAAATGGAATACTCGTTGTGGATCTTCTTATGCAAATCTCTAGTCACTCCCTGAAGAGTAACTGGGGGCAAAGGACAGTGGAAGTAGATGTATCTTTTAAGAGTGAAGGCAAGCTAGAGCAAAGCCATGGATGCCCTAGAGCAGAGGCAGTGAATCAGAGTTCCAGAGCACGGGAGGGATGTGATAAAAAGGACAGCGCTAGTTGCCGAAATCAGGACAGACAGAAGGCTCGGAGCGGGAGCTAGAGAAAGGTTCCTTGAAGCTAAATGATTGATTTGTAGGCTCTCCTTGGGTTCCATCTGAATGAATCAATTTTAGACCACTATGGTTACTGTTTTCTTGGGCGTTGAAATCTAAGGTTGACCTTGAAAGGAAAAAATTAAAAATTGATGAAACACTGTAAAAAGCATTGGATCCAGAATGTAAATCCACCCCCATTGCAGGAAAAATAGCTACATGAAAGACATCTTTAAAGGCTCCCTGGTTTGTTAGTGATATTTTCTTTTCTTTTTAAAAATGGTTTTCCCTCGAGGAGGCCAGCAGAAAATAACAAAATTTGACCATCATAATAAGGTATACTATGTCCCCAGGCATTATTCTCTTGTGATTTGCATATGTTAACTCATTTCTCACAATCTTTTGAGAGGGATACCATTGCGGTCTCTATTTTAGAATTGACAAGTCTGAGGGACCAGAGGTGATCAAGGTCATGAAGCTAGAATTGAGGGAGCTGAGATTCAGTCCAGAAAATGGCTCCAATCTGCCTAAAAAGAGTGCGGGTTTAGGTATTTGGTTCATCTGTGTGGGTTATAAAGAAAATCACTCGTCTTTTTTGATTATGACAACCCCAGCATTTACAGAGAACCAGCTATACATGCTTCAGCTGCATCCTTATTCTTCCTCACAATAAACTTGGGAGGTATTTCGTTCTCATTTCCAAGACCAAAAAACGAAAAAAATTAAGGTTGAGTGATTATAACGATTGGCCCGAGGATTGCCATGCAGACGGGCAAATTGCACTGGAAGCTCTGTCTTTGCTAGCAGGGAAATTAGGCAAAAGGAGGACCCCACAGGGATACCAGGAGAGTACAATGAAATAATGGATGTAAAAAGGCCTCGACGAACAAGTGCAAGAGCTAAGGCCTGTGCATTTGAGTCACTGGAAAACCGGTTCCCCAAGACTTGGTCTCAGGCTTTCTGGCCCCAACCCAGCGCCTTCTCCTCCCAGTGCCCAGCTTTCTCTTCAAATCTCTTTCTCGGTCTCCTCTGATCCTGCCCCCAAAGCCTCAGCCGAGCGGCAGAACGGAGAATAGAAGGTACGCGCGCGAGCCGGAGGCGGGGCCGCCGCCCCGAGCTTTTTGAGGGGCTGGTCTGCGCGCTTGCGCTCTACTTCGGCGGCTTCAACCGCCCCGGCTCGGTGGCCAATCAGAGTCCCCGGCGCGCTCGAGACGTCTTAACGTCCTGTGGGTCGTGTGCGTACGGAGGGAGGTAACGTAAGGGCGCTCGGCGAGCCCGTCTCTCCTCGAATGAAAGGAAACAACCCCCGGCGACAGAGCCCCGCTCTTCGGCAGTGCCGGAGAACCGACGCCCGCCTTCCTCGTCTCCCCTCGTGGGCGCTGTTCTCCCGTCGCCCGCCCGTGGGCCACGCTGGTGAGTTCCCCGCGGGAGCTAAGGGCCCCCCATTCTCTGTCTGGCGGGAGAAGACGGGGAGGATGGCGGTGGCCAGGCCGCCGCCCCTGCCCGTTGTTACTGGGGGACTCGCGGTGGTCTCCTTCATTGTCAGGGACCCCCAGAGGCGCCGCGCATTGTTGGTGCTCGCTGCAGAGGCTGGCGACCTAGTGCCTCGGGTGCGCTGAGGGACACGCTAGGCGGCTGCCTGGACTTCGGGGGAGGGGGCTTCACATCAGAGGAGGGAAAAACTGGGATGGGGGGGTGTAAAAAAACTCTATGCTGTTGCTTAGATCATTTTAGGGGTAAGGAGGGTGACTCCTAGTTTTGAAGTGTAAGAGAAAAAAATGGTTAAGATGGCATGAGGGTGAGCCCTACGGAATGAGGGGGAGAAAAAGAAAAACTGGGCAAGGGGAATCGGGTGAAAGTGATGGATAAGGAGATGCTTTGGAGTAAGATCCTTAGAGGACGAACTCCTGGGGGGAGGGAGGAGTGGGAAGAAAGTGGTACGATGATATTTTCTTGAATTCCAGAGGCTTGGCCAAGGACAATCGGTGGGGGGACCCTCGACTTTCTGGCTGAAAGGAACCTGCCGAAGTGTTGGAGAGGAGGATAGTTTTTCGAGTTTATTCAGCGCCTTGGTTAGAGGGAGATCTAGGAGTCTAGTGTGTGATTGGGGAATAAATAACGGAGAGAGTCCGCTCAGTTTCGTATCTGGTCCTTTATTACATGAGCGAACAGCACGGCGTTCTCTTGCAATTTCTGTTCGTTTCGATATTCTGCGTGAAAGTGAAAAACAAATCTTTTGATCTTTGAAAAGCCTTTAATTTTCCTCTAGTTTCTACGTAATATCAGGTCTTATTCATACAGTTCTAATTTTTTCACTACCCTTTGGCTTGAAACAACTGGAAAATTCCTTTAGTTTCCTTTTGAATAACCGCAAAAAGCAGTGCGAAGCATGTAATGATACCGTGCAACCAAATTCAGGTGCCCTTCCGGTACATCTCTTACTCATTTATACCTCTCCTCTGTAACTTTCCTGATAGAAAGGCTGTCTTATCTTTGGAGGATCACGCTTCTATCTGTACATTTCAACTGGCTTGCATGCGGAAGGGTTTTCAATCTGCCGGAACTGCAGTTTTTGTTTTGTTTTGTTTGGTTTTCTGTGGAAAACGTTCTTTTCGGCTACCAGCCATTGAATGAGCTCTCCCGTTGGGTCTCGAATGCCCTCCTTGGTTGTTCAGGTGATTTTTCTACCTCGGTGCTTCACTGAATCTTGAAAAATCAGAAAGGCATTCATTGTTTCCGCTGTGTTTTTTCAGACGTTTAAACAGTGTTTTCCATAAAGATGTTGTTGTCTCTGCTTTAGACATTATCTTTCTTTAAAGGGAAAGGTCTCATTGTCGGGGTAAAGTATTAAACTTTGAGCTTTGCCTGCTCTTGAAAATCTTTAAATTAAAGTAAAAGTGCTAAATAGCTGTGGATGATTATGAACCCTATAGTAATGATGCTTGGATGTCCTTATTCTGCTTAACCCGAGACCACAAATGTGACAGCAGTAGATAAAAATCTGTATTTTTATGATAGACAATTTTGCTAGGCGGCATTGTTTCCATTATGGTCTCTGCCGCTGCATGTTTTATAAGGCAGATGTAAAAAATCAGCAAGCTATGCACACATGCATTATTTGAATTTTAGTGGAAAAATCCAATTAGTCATTACATAGCAGGGCAAAAATTTAATCGTTTGTTGCACATTCGTGTGTTTATGCTCACTTTACAAATAAAATATAAACTAATTACCAGGAAATACATGAATATTTAAAAATGCGAAATTAAGTATTTTTTGTTTTCTTTTAGATTTTGGAATCTCTAATATCTAGAAAAGCAGGTTCTGAAAATTAAGATGAACAGTGTACCTGTTTATTAGTGAAAAGAGGCAATATTTAATAAGGATAGAATTTAGGGGCCTAACATTTCAGAATCAATTTGGGGAATAAAGAGTGATTTTTTTCCCTCTAGGAATTTTGCTTATCTTAAGTCAGTTTTTTTTAAAAGCCAGTGCTAGGATTGTATAGAGACAGCACATTAAAGATGTCTATGAAGATTCGATTTATAATGTACCATCCTTTCAGCTGGCCTGGATGACCTGGAGAAATGCTAAATACATCATGGTGACTTCACAGTGCCTGTTATTCATTGTGTGATAGTAAAGGAAACTCATTTAGAACTCCAGTAGCATATCTGGGTGCTATTTATGAATCTTGGTGTTTTTGCATAGCTCTAAAAACTGGAGCAGCTATATTTTTCATAAAGCAACTGGACACATACTTGCCTGAGCAAATGCAAACACACTTCCCCTTTTGTTTCTTTTGTTTCTCTGTTGTCCTTTTTTAATGCTAAAAGATTTGCTATTTTCAGTCAGTTTCATAGTTTCTAGCCAGTGTTCTGAAATCGGTATATTGAGAAGTACCCCGTGGCACTTGGGAGACTGAGGGATTTAAAATTATAGATAGCATTAAGAGTTCGTTAAACCATCAAAGCAGAGACGGCAAGACCTTTGAAGTCTTGTTCAAAAGAGAATACTGGATATAAATTAATGAGAAGAAATGTTTTCTTTGTGGCTTCTCATTACATTACATCAAGATGATCCACATTGAATAGCTCTGAGTGGTTGTAGATCCCACATCACCTTGCTGCTACTGCTGCTACTGGTGAACAGATGCTTCTCAGAGCTAACGACTGAGTTGTTAGTGAGCCAAGTCTCTAAACACAATGTCACGAAAATGTTCAAACCTATGTAAGTGGCAATTTAATAAGCGAATTTGAAGACAGAAGTTTGAGATTCTATTGATTGTGATGTATGTTATGCCAACCTGGGCCTGAGCTGCTTACTCCCATTAATTGGGTGAATTATACAAATCAAAACACTGATTTGAAATTTGTTGAGTTGGTGGCATTGAATGATCTGTGTTGAGAACGATGATGCAAATCTGTAGACTTCTGTGTTACAGCTTTTCTTCCCTTTTTTGGTTTGACTGTACAACCTATAATTATAATCTGATCAAATGCAAGGCTCATTCAGAATTTTCCTTCCACTGCACAGTATTGCTAACTTATCTATAGGAATTATTGCATGTAGAAGACCACTGTTGGTTTGGCTTTTAATAAGCAGACTTAGGATAATTCTCAAATAAAATGGTTTAGTAAATTAGGGTCCTAATGGCTGCATTTTATGGTACAATATTAGAAACTTTACTATTTCATTATATAGAAAAGGAACAGGATAGCAAGAATTTGAGGTCATAACATGATTTTCTTAAATTTGAACTTTTTAAAAATTTAAAAATAGTTGTTTCAAAGTTACACTTAATTTTATTTCTAATACTTTATCAGTATGTGAACTGGAAGAAATTAAGCAATTAAAGAATTCAGTTCTCTTAATATTCTATAGTTTTCTTTGTAGTTTTAAATTGTTCTTAGGTCCTTATCATTCTATTTCCTTGATAGCCATCTACTTATACTTGAAAAATATTTTTTACTATTAGTTATTAGAGGATGCTTTAATTTTGGGGTTTTGGTTCTCTGTATGCTTTTTGAGACAGGGTGTCACTTTGTAACCCAGAGGGGCCTCAGCCTCACCTTGTGGCCAGGCTGGACTCATGCTCTTTTGCCTGAAACTCCTAACTGCTGAGATTATGGTCATGCACCACTGTATGTGGTAGCTATGCTATACATTCATATCTACACAAAAGTACTTTTATCCACATATCTCCTCATTTGAATTCATTTTGATTTCTCTCACTCGAGACTTGATTTCATTTTCTACTTCCCTCTCTTAATATGTATTATATCTGGAAGGCATCTTGGGTTTTAGTATTTATCTATACTAATGCTTAAGTAACTCTATTAAAACCTAGGTCAGACATTAAACTACTTGCATGGAAATGTATAATTTTTTAAATGAAATTAACCATTTTGTTGCCATTCTTCTTCTCTGTAGCATTTCTTGAGGCTTAAAGTGGCATTCTATAAGCAGTTTAAAAATCATGTCAAGCTCAATTGAACAGAAAAAAGGGTCTACAAGACAGCGCAAATGCGGCTTTTGTAAGTCAAATAGAGACAAGGAGTGTGGACAGTTACTGATATCTGAAAACCAGAAGGTGGCAGCACACCATAAATGCATGGTGAGTATGTTGGCATCGATGGAGAGACCTCAGAACCATTCCTGAGGGAGAATCTCAGTAACACATTAGTATTACTGAATATGAAGGCAAAAAATGCTGTTAAAATTTTAAGAAATGGTTTAACACTATGCAATGTCATCTTAATAGAAAATTCATTTTTAAATTTAATGTGTTATTCCTTGTCGTGCTGTAGTTATGTATGAGCCCTAATGATTTCACATGTTATTTATAGCTTTTTTCGTCGGCCTTGGTGTCATCACATTCCGATAATGAGAGTCTTGGTGGATTTTCTATTGAAGATGTCCAGAAGGAAATTAAAAGAGGCACAAAGCTGGTAAGTTGGTATTTGTGCCTCGTGAACATAAAAATTATTTTAAACTCACAAAGAAGGAAATTACTTACTTTAAAGTGTATTACTCTGCAAATTTTATATAATTTTAAATTGTGGGTTCTTTTTTATTTTCTAGCCAGTAAAATCCAAAGCTTGATTTGTTTACAACTCAAGAAAAAGGAGTGAATCAATATCTATACTATTGAAATATTTCTTCTCAAAAGGAAAATCTTAAAGGCTGTGATTACTTACAAAACAAATAATTTGCTTAATTTGCATGTAATTATGAGATGTATTTTTCATAATTCTGGTATGTCTTCCCTTTTCATCATAAAATTAGGATGGGTCATCACAAACTGAGATGACAGTGCCTCCTCAGCAGGAAAAGGATAACTCTTGCTAACAAAATAGTGTTCTGTGCTTTGGCTCTATGACACAGCATTTATGACTTTGGATAACTTTTGGTGAATTTTCCAGGAGTTTTTCCGAAGCTGCGCTAGAGTTATGTTCCTGTAGTTATCTTCACCACCAATAACCAGATTGGCAAGATGTTATATTGCTCCTTGGGAAAAAGTAGTGTCATCTCCATTGGTATTTATCACACATGACTTACCATGCAACATTAATGGATAGATTTCTTTTCATTTGGTTGTTTCTCTTGTTTGAGCTCTCTATTGAAATTATATCCATTGTTGTAGTAAGATCTTAACTGTAAACATATGTTATCATTTCAGCCCTAAACTGTATGTAATAATAGAAAAGATCCTTTTTTAAAATGTGATTTTTTTTCCTTTGGTGGTTTTACATTACTTCATAACTGTAGTGTGCTGTTTTTTTTTTTTTTGTTTTGTTTTGTTTTGTTTGTTTTTTGAGACAGTGTTTCCCTGTGTAGTTTTGGTGTCTGTCCTGGATCTCTGTAGACCAGGCTGGCCTCGAACTCACAGAGATACACCTTCCTCTGCCTCCCAAGTGCTGGGATTAAAGGCATGCACCATCACCGCCTGGCTCTGATTTTTTTTTTTGGGGGGGGGGTTTCGAGACAGGGTTTCTCTGTGTAGCTTTGCGCCTTTCCTGGAACTCACCCTGTAGACCAAATGGGCCTCAAACTCAGAGATCCGCCCGGCTCTGCCTCCCGAGTGCTGGGATTAAAGGCGTGCGCCACCACCGCCTGGCCATGGCTTTGATTTTTTTTTTTAAGAAACAGAACACCTGTGTTTTTATTTCCTGGTCTTTCAAACAAATTCAGATGCAACAAGAGAATGCTATTTACTTGAAAGTAGAGTTGTAACCCTTTTTGTTTCATTAATTCCTTATCTTTATATGTAAAAGCCCCTCCTGTTCTTGATGTGTTAGAGCTTGCACCACTTAACATGCCTCCTGTAGTCAGAGCAGGTATGGTATTGGCCCTGATAGTGAAATAGTATTAAGAAACTCAATGCCTTCTTTTTGCATGTTACATGAAGCAAAAGTACACATCTGTCAGTGCTGCTATAGTCAATCGAGATTCAATACATTTGAACCTGTTTGTAAATAAAATACCAGAACTTGATACAAGTTTTACTATTAGAATTTTTTTGTTTTGTTTGTTTGTTTTGTTTTGTTTTTTCGAGACAGGGTTTCTCTGTGTAGCTTTGCGCCTTTCCTGGAACTCACTTGGTAGCCCAGGCTGGCCTCGAACTCACAGAGATCCGCCTGGCTCTGCCTCCCGAGTGCTGGGATTAAAGGCGTGCGCCACCACGCCCGGCGAATTTTTTTGTTTTGAATGTAATAAAGTAGGGTGTTGATTTCCCTCCAGATATAGTGTGCTATAAATAACTCAACTTGTTCCTTAATCTAGTGAGGGAATAATATTGAGGGTTAAAAGCCCAGAAATAGTAATAGACTTGAGCTTGGATCCCAGCTCTGTCACTAACTGGCTGAGCCTGAATATGTTATTTCCTTCCCTAGCCATGTATTCTTGTTCAGGGGTAATGAGCATACTTGCCCCGCAGAGTTACTATTAGGATTGAAAGAGAATATACAGGACTAAGTATGGTGCTCAGCACATACTTAAGACAACAGTAGCCCCCTCTGTACTTACTCCTTACAGATAAAAGTAAGATCCATTAATGTTACCTTAGACAAGTCATTAGCTTACTTGTCTTTTTGCCACCTATCAGTAGATACTGTCTTATCATCACATACTAAACATCAATGACAAAATTATTATAAAAGGTAGAAAGATTTCCCATGGGCTGGTGGGATGGGTCACTGATAGGAACACTTCTCAAGCTTGTACACTGTTGCCAAGCACTAACTCACTAAGAGCTAGGATTGGTTTGAAAAGCTACTTGACACCATGGGCATCTTGAATTGTGGAATGGTTACAAAAGAGGAGTGTATCATAGCTTAGACTGTTTTCTTCTTCCTTCATCCAAAATGTTAGAATTTAAATTACTTATACAGTGAATTGGAGAGCAGCATTTGTGTTTCACTTGGGAATAACCTTTTAAAAATTAATTTTTTTGTTTTTATTTTATGTGCATGAGTGTATGTATGTATGTGCACTGTATTCATGCCAGGGGCCCATGGAGTCCAGAAGAGGGTGTCAGATTCCCCCAATATTGGAGCTGCCATGTAGGTACTGAGAATGTGGATCCTCTGAAAGAGCAAAATGCCCTTAACTACTAAGTCACCTTGATGGCCCCTTAAATTTTCCCCTAATACTTATTTTTAACTATGTGTATGTTTACATCTGTGTAGGGGTATGTGCATATGAATGCAGTTTTAACCCATGGAAGCCAGAAGACATTGGATTCCTTGGTGCAGGAATTATAGGCTGTTATGATATGCATGCTGGGAGCAGAACTTGGATCTTGTGCAAAAGCAGTATATGCTCTTAACTGCTAAACTCTCTCTCCAGGTCCTGAAATAACTTTAGCTTTCAGTTTCCTTCTTTGCTTAAATTGTTTTCTTTTTAATGAGGTACTGCCAAGTAACTAAAATTCTTGATTTTAGTTTTCTTTACTTTTCCCGGTGTAGATTTGTCTAAACAATAAAAGGACCACAAGTCAAATAGGAAAGAATAAAAAATGAAGAATTTTATATATCTAAACTACATATAAACCAAGTAACTGGCGTCCCTGGTCAGCTTTTTAATGCATTTGATCCTGTGAGCCTTTTTGCCCTAGCTTCAGTTCATGCGCATTTTGAGATGAGAAGGGTTATGAATACCCACTGAAACGATCAAAAGCAGGAGCCCAGGCTCCTGAGTGCGTTCGTGGAAGACTTCAGTCAGTACCTGATGTCGTTTCCAGAGGTGTTCATTTGCGCCATGGAAGAGGGGCAGGCTCAAGACTTGAGGTGAACGGGTGCAGGTGGCTGGCTGGGAGTCTTGCAAAGGTGGGAATGCTCTGGAGAGCAAGAAGTGCAGGGATGTGACTCCTGGCAGCCATGGGCAGTCTTTCACACTTTCATATCAGCTTCAAGGATCAGAGGCAAAGCTATTTTGTATGAACATGTTCATCTCATTTCCATTATCTTAAATATACAGTTAAGGCCCAGGATGTATGACGAGAAAAAGAAAAAAACTGTTCTTCTAGTTTAGTTATTTATTTTTCTGCAATGCCTCCCAGTTCTCATTGAAGACATACAAAGACACCACATCTGTACCCTGTGCCAGGTATGTTTTTGTTGTTTTTGGGTCAGGGTCTCCTGTGTCCCGGGCAGACTTCAGACTTAACTATGTAGTTGAGGATGAGCTTGATTCCTAATCCTCCTGACTCCTCTTCCCAGGTGTTGGGATATTATAGGTATGTGCAACACTCACCTGTAAAATTTATCCTCAGTTGTCCAGCCATATAGAAAAAATATAATTTCCAAGTAAAGTTATTAGTTCCCATTGCTTTTTTGAATTTCTCATGAGACGTGAGCGTGGTATTTGAAGAATGTATTCTTTCTGAAGCTACTTGGTAAGATCACTAAGATCTGCACTGATAGTTACTTTTACTAATTAGTACCTGTGTCAGATGGAGCACAGATAGCAAAAGACTCCAGGAGGTCATGTAGTTCACCTTCCTTGCCCCTAGGCAAGATTACCTAAGTCACACTCTGTTCTGGTGTTAGGAAATTGTGATTCTACTCAGGTCACATGAAATAAAAACAGCAATATATTTGCGAATCTCATTCCTCTGTAATTCAAGTGTGTCTCTTAATTTCTGTTTCCATTAAAGAAGTATTTAGGTTTTTCCTTCTTTTTACTTAGAAAGAATCCTCCCTAGCCGGTGGTGGTGGTGGTGGTGGTGGTGGTGCTGCTGCTGCTGCTGCTGCTGCTGCTGCTGCTGCAGCTGCAGCAGCACACCTTTAATCCCAGCACTCGGGAGGCAGAGGCAGGTGGATCTCTGTGAGTTCGAGGCCAGCCTTGTCTACAGAGGGAGTTCCAGGACAAGCTCCAAAGCTACACAGAGAAACCCTGTCTCAAACAAACAAACAAACAGACAGACAAACAAAAGAATCCCTCCAATATACAATGACCATCCTCACATGATTCCCAAACTTGTGTATTTTCAAATGAGAATTTTCCGCCACACACCTTATGAACTCCCCTGAACGTTTTATACTTTATATAGTAGTAGAACTAGCTGACACTTACTCATTGCTCAATATGTGTTAAGGACTAGGCAAAGTATTTTAAATACATGATACTAATTAATCCTCACAATCATGCTGCAAGAAAGGGAAGAAAGTATTCATCCTTGCCTTTTTATACGAAAGGAAACGGGCTCGGAGAAGTAAAGTAACATGAGTGTCTATGGTCATGTAGCTAGTATGTGGCAGACCTCAGATTTGAATCGTAATCATCAGGTTATCCAGCTGGTCTTTTAAGCTGCCTCACCTCAAATCATATTTTAATAAAGTGTGGTAGTTTTCTAATAAAGATCGTTGATTTTAGGGCACACCCAGACTCCTATTGCTTAATGTATTCCGTCAGAAGCATTATCTTGCTTACTGTTAGGACAGAACCTTATACACATCCTGGGTAAAAATGGTCTATTTTTACATTGGAGATATTTTTTGTAGGCTCTGACCATAAGACAACTCATTCTCTAGTCTTTACTCAGGAGCAAGGGAGCGCGTGTCACTGCAGAGGTAGGGTGTCCATATTTAGGATCTAAATAGATAACTCCTAGTGTGTGTGTGCTTTCTTTTTGGGAGGGCTGTTCCCTATTTAAAAGCTTAAGACTTCTTTCTAGAGATAGTCAGGTGTAGCAATGAATGTAGGAAATGCTGTGAGCTTTACCAGATTGGAGTTGAGTAAGACTGGTCAGAGGGTTATTTAAATATCAGACAAGAATTTCAATTCAGAATGAGGCAAGGCAAACAGGATTTTTCTGGAGACAAGTTATGTACAATAGGCACTGTGGAGAATGAAGTATAATGATTGCAATTTCCTTCCCTGTTCTATGTAGATGTCCTGCAGGCATTTGAAACTCAACCTGTCCAAACCAGTATTTATGACCTTCCACCCTGAAATCTGAGTCTCTTTCTGAATCCCTTCCTTCAGCCCCTCCTTCCACATCTGTTATGCGGATTCTGTTTCCGAGGAGCCTTTGTCTTTTCTTACTGCTGCCCTCTATCAAGCTTCCATCTTCTCCTTTTCTAGTAAACATAGCACTGGTACTTGCTTAACTGCTTTGGACAGCTACTGCCAGGCGTGTGAGATGGTTCGGCTCTGGTAAAGGTGCTTGCCACCAAGTCTGACAACCCGAGTTTGATCCCCGGGCACCACATGGTAGAAGGGGAGAAGCAATCATTCCTGCAAGACGTCCTCTGACATTGACCTGTGTGTGTGTGTCTGGTGTGTGTGTGTGTGTGTGTGTGTGTGTGTGTTAAAAAAGCTCACGGTACTCTCCAAACTATCCGGAGACATGAGCATGACATTGAGCAATCCTGTCTTAATGTGCCTTTTCCAGCCTCTTCTCTCCTTTCTTGGATTTTCAGACATCCCCTCTATGCTTTCTTTCACTGCTACTTCCCAAAAGTTCTTTTTATGTGGCCAGATCAAACTCATGCTTGTCTCTGCAATATAGTACATCCCAGCATGCTTTGTAGTCAGAACACATGGGCAAGCTTTTCTTCCATGGTGAACTGTGGACTCCAAGAGAGTTGAGACTATGTTCTCTTGGCCTAGCTTAGCATCACATGGGCATAACACGTGGAAACATTTAACATAGTGCTTTAAGTCTTCTTTGTGTTCTGTACTATTCTAATAAGTAAGTGGGCACTGATCAGTCCTTGCATCTCAAAAGAGGAATGGGTTTGGATTGGAGAAAGTAGGAAGCCTTTAATAACAGGCTAGGTTTAGGGGGCTGGAGAGATGGCTCAGCAGTTAAGAGCACTAGCTGTTCTTCCAAAGGTCCTGAATTCAATTCCCAGCAACCACATGGCGGCTCACAACCATTTGTAATGAGATCTGGCGCCCTCTTCTGGCAGGCAGAACACTAGACATAATAAATAAGTAAATCTTAAAAAAAAAAAAAAAGGCTAGGTTTAAACTGGAAGTCCTGGCATAACATAAAATTCCTGATTTGGTTAATCAGTGTTGTTGTGTTGTTTGAGGCTTTGACAGATTGGAAAGGGAGTAGAAAAATTAGCCTGGTTACTTCTTCAGTGTGGTAGAGAACTATGTATATACCTCAAACATGATGATTTTTCATCTCTTCAACTTTCACTCACCCAGTGTGGTGGTATTTCTGTTGTATTCTTGGGCATTATATTTGTCAGCTAAACCTTAGATTTTATCTCTATGTGTTTATCAAATACTCAAGAACCTAGATACTTTGGATATAGACATGAAATAAATCACTCTTAGAAGTAAAGAATGGCACGGGAGAGCTGGGAAAGAAGACCACAGCTGATCTACCTGAGAAGTCAGACGGCTGTGTGCAAAAAGACATTTGAGCCTGTATGGTGACCTGCATCTGTAATTCCAGTACTCAGGAAGCTGAGGCAGGAAGAGGATATGAGTTCCAGGCAAGCTTGGACTACAGAGTAAAACCTTTTCCCACAAAATGGTGCTCTTTTGAAATGTGTTCCACCAGGAGAGCAATACCGGAAGTCAAAGGTGGAAGAGAGCATTTCAAGGAAGAAGTGTTTGAAATGATTATATGAGTGAAGCATGCCAATGCTGCTTAAGTAGTGTGTGTGGCTTGTTTAGCATTTAGTAAGGGCTTAATGGGGGCAAGATGCCCCCACTTGGTTTTTGCATACAGAAGCAGAAGACATTGGGTGACTGTTGATGCTACCTAAGCTCTTATAACATCGATCCCTCACCAGCTTGAATAAATCAGAAAATGGGTGGTTTTCAGACAGGCACACTTTGGCTTTTATTTTATTTTTTTTTATTTTTCAAGACAGGGTTTCTCTGGGTAGTATTGGTGTCTGTCCTGAATCAGGCTCTGTAGACCAGGCTGGCCTCGAATTCACAGAGATCCGCCTGGCTCTGCCTCCCAAGTGCTGGGATTAAAGGCGTGTGCCACCACCGCCTGGCATACTTTGGCTTTTGTAAGATAGGGGTCTTGGGTCTTACTATATAGTCCAGGCTGGCTTTGAACTTGCAGTTCTCCTGCGTCAACCTCCTAAGTGCTCGTAGCACAGGTGTCTGCCACAAGACAACTTTTTCTCTAAAAGACTAGATAATAAATTTGTGAAGCTTTTCCTCCAGCTATGTGGACTTAATTGTAATCAAAGACAATACTGAAAAAAATGGTTATGACTGTACTCCAATTAAACTTCATCTACAAAATCCAGAAGTAGGCCATGCTGGGCTCACAGGACATCTGCCTATAGGGTATTTGAGGAGGAAAAGAGGTCAGTTTTCATCAGGGAGATTTTTTACTTCATCTCTGTAACTGTATGTACATGCATTATGAATGTATTCATGCTAGTGGGAATTCTTTTAAAAAGCCAATTATAGCATGGAGGTTAATTTTAATGTCTGTAGATATTTTACCAGAAATTTATATTAAAGTGAACTTTGCATTTGGGGTGATTAAGTAAAATAAGCAGTGATGGAGAAAACTGTGTCTTTGGCTATTATGGAAATGCTTTTATTTAAATGCAGTCCTTTTCTTTGCCTTCATTTAGTATGTTTTATAATTGGGAACACTAAACTTTATGTCATAAAAATCTCATTTGTGTTTGCTAATGGAGGAGAACCAAAACCAATCTTATCAAACCAGAGCTTGAGGAGGTGTGCCTCAGTGGTAGGTTGTTCGTGCAGCATATTCAAGGCCCTGGCTGGGTTCTATCCTCAGAACTGCAAAAACAACTGAGCAGTAATGGCAAATAATTTCTCTGTGTTTTAGGGGACTGTCTTGGTGCGTACTTGAGTGTGGCTATGTTTTTGGCATTCTTCACAGATTAAATATAGCAAGCAGCCTGGCAGTTCACAGGATTCTCAGCTGCAAAGACCCATAGCTGGGAAGAATCTAAATGAAAAGGTCTGCACTTACCAAATGTCTGAAATTTTCAGTTGAACAAAGGGAGAAAACAAACTTTAAATGCTCACATGAGAATCTGTTTTTCTTATCAGACATGATTCGGGTAATTGGATAGAGTTGGAATATGTGAGTACTCAGCATAAGGTCAGAGGGTTAGGTTAGGCAAGAGCTTCACAGACTGAGTTTATTGTCCTCTGGTTTCCATTAGTCGGTCCTCGGGTCAAAACGGAACAAGGGTTCTCATTGGCCCTATGTGTCAGAGGCACCTGGAATTTAAAGTCCAAATCTGTCTTGTAAGCAACTTGCCATTTTTCAAGGATTTGACAGTGTTCAGATTTTTGTTTTTGTTTTTGGTTTTTCGAAACAGGGTTTCTCTGTGTAGCTTTGCACCTTTCCTGGATCTCGCTCTGTAGACCAGGCTGGCCTTGAACTCACAGAGATCTGCCTGCCTCTGCTTCCCGAGTGCTGGGATTAAAGGTGTGCGCCACCACCGCCTGGCTTCAGATTTTATTGATGGTTTTTAGCTTCTCTTTAGATCTTCTAAGCAAGTTTTTAATGTGTGATCTTCAAAACCACTGGTTTTGAAACCAGGAGTATAGCTATAAGATCACATAGAAACAGTTTTGAGTTCATGCTGCACCCCCCCCCCCAGCAGTGGCCTTCTTAAAACAAAATTTCACAAGTACTTTGGTCACTGTCAGCTAACTAGGTAAGCCCGAGGGTCCTCTTGTCTGTGTTGGATATGTGAGGTATTACTCTAAACTGTGGTCCTGGAGACACACAACAGTATTGAGGCATTTCTGACTATTTGCCCCAACTGTACTGTCCTGCTTTCTGGTTTTTATGAGAGATGGTGTTATTACAGCCAAAAGAAGGAGCCAGACCACTTAAGGTGAGCTTGTCTCTTGTGAAAATACCCTAGCTAGGGCGTCCCTTTCTTTAGGTGCTTTTGACAGTTTTTGTCTTTGCCTTACAGGCTCAGGAGCATGGCTTCTTTTGACATCTTCTTTTGCATTTTGTTATTCAAAGCAGTTTTCTGAAGCGAGTGTCTCCACCGCTGTTAGCAGTATTGCTCTGCTGTGAATGTGTCTATGCCGGGAGTTCCTCTGCTAGAGTTGAGCTCTAGGGGGCTGTGCTCTGAGTGTTCCTCTAGCCGCTGGATTCGAGCTTCGCCACAGACACTTTCTTTTTCTGCCTGTCCATGAAGTGGGCAAGCTCATTTTCATTTGCCTCCTCACAGCTACTGAGAAAACAGTATTTTTCCTTTTGATCCTTAAGACTTCGTGGAGACCTCTTTCATTCTCGGTCTTGTTCAGTTGACTGAAGCGCAGGCATGCTCGGCTGTCCAGTGAAGTCTTCTTAGTCCTCTCAGTTCTTTGTGTGTCCTCTCATGCATGGCTTGCTTCCTCTTTCATCTTCGGGTCAGCTCCTCGAGACTTGTTTCTGTGGTACAGCTTAACCTCCGTTAGCATGGCAGAACTTCTGGCCGTTCATTCGCACGGCTTCTGACCATACTGTGGATGTGCGCCATGACCTAGGACAGGACAGGACCTCCTTTTCCAAACTCTCCAACTTTGCACTTGGAGATTCAGAATTGAGGGTTATCAGGTCTTCTAGGTAGGAGCAAGCTGAAGAGGGGGTAAAAGAAAAGCAGTGACAATGTGTTTGCCTTTTAAAAACAAGAACGTGGAATAGGATACAAGCAGAGTAAGCTGAGAATTAACATTTAGACCTATGCATTCATTGGAGGAAAGAAAATTAGCTCTCAAGAGAATACTTGGTAGGTCAGCCCCTTTTTTGGCAGGGAAAGGACACCATTGTTCTTGAAAAACATGTTCCTGTCACATTAGTTTTCATTTCCCACATTTGAAGGTGCCAGGGATACAGTGAGAGCATGATGACAATGGCAGCTGACAGTCCTCTTCTGGAGGACAAATCGAGGAAAGACTGGCAGATTGCAGAGCAAATGTCTTCTGTAAAGGCAGATCCTGGGTACCACTGGTGCTAGGTCCTTCTGACATACCTTGCTGTGATGGTGACGGTGGTGAGGGCGGGGTGGCTTGGTCTGTGTTTTGAGACGGGGTCTCACTTTGTAGCCCTAGCTGGCTTAGAACTCACAGACAGCTGCCTGCTGCTTCTACTCTCCCTCCCTGGTGCTGAGATTAAAGGTATGTGCCACCATGCCCATCCTTTTTTAAAATTATTTTTTCTTTAGTCTTTGAACATTTTGTACATTTAGGAAATTTATTTGTATCATATCCAGTGACCTCAACTCCTCTTAATGTCCCTCACCTTGCCACCCTGCTAACTTCATGTCTTTTTTCTTTTGTTATTACTAACCCCCTGGAGTCCTATTATCGCTGCCCTTATGAGCATGTGTGTGAGGACAGCCGCCGGGCTATGGGGAAACCTGTCAGCAGCCAAGTCCCCCAAAAGACAGTAGCTCTCTCTCCCTAATTTTTTTTTTTTAAGAAAAGCCTTCCTTTTTTGTTTCTGTTTGCCATAGCATTTCAGAAATGGTTTTACCTACCTATCTTTCCTAGTTTCTTTAATTATGATGTTTATCTCTAAGCTCTCATTCTTGTTTCTGGAAGGGCTGATCTGTTCCTCCCTACATTCTGTGTTCTTTCAACTGAATTGTCCTCAATTGCACTTTTTCTAGTTCCGGATCATACAGTTTGTAAGTTATTGTATATGTGTGTGTGTCGGTATGTGTGTGGTTGTTTGTTTTAATGTGTGTGAGTGTTGTGCACGTGTTGCGCAGTGTCCTGATAGGTGAGAAGGGAGTGTCGGATCTCCTGGAAGCCAAGTTACAGATTGTTGTGACGCGTTATGTGGGTCCTGAGAACTGAACCCACATTCTGCAAGAGCAGCAAGTGCTCTTATCCAGGGAACCAGCTCTCTAGCCACTGTTGGTTTCTGAGCAAATCCTGAACTCAAGTTGCCATCAAACTTGAAATTGCCTCAGTTTCCAGAGTTGTGCTATTAAAGGTATATGCCTACATCCAGTTCATCGTTTTTAGAAGCACCTGAAGATAAATAGGTAAAGGTCTTCAATTTTTAAGTTGTGTGTGTGTATGTTTAAGATATTCCAATCTTCAATAACAGAATTAAATTAACACAATTAACAAAATGAACAAATTTATTGAGCACTCTCTTAGTTTTCACTGGGAGAGTGCTTGCCTACCATGTACAAAGGCCTAGCGTCTTTCTCAGTGTTACAAACAAATATTATAGAAGGTAAACTCTATTCATTTATAAAAAAAATAGCCAAATAGGGAGCACAATTGTAAGAACTAAGATGAAGCTGCTATGTACCCTGTCCCGTAGGAGTTGAGGGAAAAGAATTGTTGCAGGGGTTGGGCAAACAGTGAGAGGCATACGAGTGCATGCCTAAAATCCTGGCATTTGCCAAGCTGGCACAGGAGGGTTGCCAGATGAAGGCTAGACTGCTGCCTACCTTATCTCAAAAAGTAAAACAATGGATGGAGAGATGGCTCAGTGGTTAAGAACACTGTCTGCTATTCCAGCAGACCCACATTCAATTCCCAGCATCCACATGGTGGCTCACAACTATGTGTAATTCTAGTTCCAAGGGATCCAATGCCTTTCCTCTTCTGGCCTCCATGGGCACACAAACACCCATACACATAAAAAATATGGAAAAATAATTTTTTAAAGTATTAAATAAATCTCCCCCAAAATCCAGAACTCCAAAGAAATTCTATTCCTTATCTTGACAAGTATTTTCTACTCGAAAATATTGAAAATATTTTTGTTGATATTTTGTCACTACTCTTCATTGAATGGAACTGACAACAAAATAGGCTTTGGTTGCTTTAAAAACATGATCTTCCTATGTTGCTGTAGTTGGTTGTTTATGAAGTTGGTCTCTGTTACCATAGCAGCTTACACTACTTCCTTTGGTCATATCTGAACTTATAGCCCCCCTCCCCAATACTGGCATATTTTGGTTTCCTTTGTATTCTCAGCTGAGAGACAAGCACTGAATGCATTGGGTACACTATTCCTGATACTTTTAAAAAATAACTTTTTGCACAACAAAATACTTGGAATACTATAGGAAAATCAGAAAATACAGAGAATTGAGAGAATTCCAAAATAGCAAACCAGCTTTTTGCTATGTTTACTTTTACCCTCTTTTCTTTTTGTATTTTTTTCCCCACCTGAACTGATGTACTGAGTTCTCATCAACTGCAGCACTGCACTGTGAGATATCTCAAAGATACAGCATACAAAACCAAATCTCCCAAACAGGCACGGCTGTCTGCTGCCTTTGGGCCTTTCGGTCCAGCTTGCACCAGAACCAGAACCCATAGAAACTTCTGAGGTGAGACACCAGCCTGAAAAGCAAACCTCCAGGCGCGGCTCCGCAGCGTTCCGCTGAGCACCGCCTATCTAGGGCGGTGCTTGTTTTAATCCGATGGCCCCGAATGGGGGCCTAGGCTCCTGCTGCAAACTGGACGCCCAGCAGGCTCCGAGCAGCTAGCAAGCCGGTCAGCCATTTTCCGAGTCTCTCCGGTGACTCTGCCCTCTTTATATTTTTGAGACAAGGTTTCTTTGTGTAGCTCTGGCTATCCTGGAACTTGTTATGTAGACCAGGCTGGCCTCAAACTCACAGAGATCCATCTGCCTCTGCCTCCCAAGTGCTAGGATTAAAGGTGTGTTCTATCACTGCCTGGCTTCTGCCCATTTTCTTTTCTTTTCTTTTTTTTCTTTTCTTTCCTTTTCTTTTCTTTTTTTCTTTCTTTTTTCTTTCTCTCTCTCTTTCTTTTTTTTTTTTTTTGAGGCAGGGTTTCTCTGTGTAGCTTTGTGCCTTTTCTGGATCTCGCTCTGTAGACCAGGCTGGCCTCGAACTCACAGAGATCCACCGGCCTCTGCCTCCCGAGTGCTGGGATTAAAGGCATGTGCCACCACTGCCCGACTCTACCCTTTTCAAAGACTATATACTAGAAATATAATTGAGATCGAAATTAACATAGTTTCATATCCCTTATTGGTTTTTCACTAAACATCTATAGACCCATTACTTTGAAGCTGGGTATGCTGGATATGCCTATCATTCCAGCACTTGGTAGTTTGAGGCTTTAGATCACAAATCTGAGTCCATCTTAGGCTACAACGTGAGATGCTCTCTGAAAAAAAAAAAGACCCAAGGAGCAGCAATAGAATATTCCTTCATATGGATGTAATGTAATTTATTTATCTATTTATTTTATTATTTTTTACATACTGCTTTATTAACTTTAATTTTTTAAGTGCTAATGAGCAAAAACAACAGCTGCTGAGACACATAATTTATTTAAACATGTTTCCATTGTTGTTTTATAATTGAGACTATTCAAAACAATTCTGCAGTGAATGTGCTTGAACGTAAATTGTTTATGCCTGATAGTATTTTCAGTAAATATGTAGAAGTGCAATTACTAGGACAGGGATATAAACTTGGTAGAGACAGTATTTCCAGTCCTTCATTTTGTGGTGCTGGAGGTGGAGGTTGAACCTAGGGCCTCACACATGCTGAGCAAGTGCTCTGTTTCTTTTTATGGTAATCACTTGGCGTTTCGGTACTCATTTGAAGAAGTGGGTTATTTCTTGTGTATTAATAGTGGATAGTGGCTCTTATGTTTTCTGGGAAGTACCTACATTGAGAGTATTTATTTTTGACTTACATGAGTATTTTCTAAAATGATAGCATGAATGAGTTTAAGTGTTTGATTTCCTTAGAAAATGTGAGAAATTTTATTGGAATGTACCTCTTAGTACATCAGCATTGTTTAGGGACCACGTAGTCCAAATGTTAGGATCATAAGTGTTGTTTGTTTGTTTTTTGTTTGATTGATCTTGGGTTTGGTTTTTGGAGACAGTAATGTAAATGTAGCCCAGGCTGGCCTGCAACTCCATCTTGTGCCTTGGTCTTCTGAGTACTGAGATCAGAGTTTAGACCAAGGTATCTGGCAACCAGGAAACAAAGTAAAGGTTTTGTTTTTCCCTTACGGTGATTCACTTTGATATGGCATTTATAGCTTAGGAGATGGCACATTAAAAGTCCACTGGGTACAGTACACTGTGTTTTGTGAAACAAAACCATTAATAATGATTGTTATGTACTTCCAAAAAAGAATTGCTTTCTAAATATAGAGCATGAGCTAGTTAATTACTATCTAATAAGTTCAGAATGTAAGATATATCGAGTTGAAAGAATCTTTTCTTCTTTCTGTTGGCTTGAATTCATAATGCAGAAGGTAAGTAAGATTAAATTGAAGCAGGCAGGCCTATTTTCACAGTATAATCAATTAGTTATCACAAAATATCCTCAGCTCAAGGTATTAAAACTACTTTATAATTCTTTTATCCTTTCTACTGGCCTAACTTCCAATTGATTTTACCAGGTTCCCAAATAGTATAGGGGAGTTTTTCTCAAAGATTTTCATTTAAATATTTCTTAATCTTCATTAACTCTTCATTTAAATCTGATTTAAAAATTGGTTTTGGTGGTGGTACTAGGGACTGGTGGTAGGTTTTGTGACTAGGAAAACAGTGTTATCACTGAGCTATATCATCAACTCTTTTGCTGATTTAAGTGGAGTTTGAAGGAAAAAAATTCCCATGAGATACTTTTCCTAACTAATTGTATCCAGCAAGTTCTGGATTGCAAAAGAAGTCTATCTTTTTTATACTGATATTTATATATAGCTCAGATTCATGATTTACAGTATTTCAGATGTTCTCTTGGCCATAGAAAAATAACAGACATTTATAACACCCTATATTTTTTGTTAGTGAAAAAGTACCACCAGAATAATTTTATTTAAATTATCTTTAGGAGACAAAATAAGAAAAATAACATGAATTAGATTTTTTTTCCAATAACCAGTTTGTTTTTCCTGACAGAAATTGGAATGCCCCTAACCTGTTTGTGACACTATTAGCAGCTCACATTTGAATATTGTTTTGTTGTTTTTCTTTAGATGTGTTCTTTGTGCCATTGTCCTGGAGCAACAATTGGCTGTGATGTGAAAACCTGCCACAGGACATACCACTACCACTGTGCATTGCATGATAAAGCTCAGATCCGAGAGAAACCTTCACAAGGCATTTACATGTAACTGTTTCATTTTGCTTTGTTTTAAAGCAATCATACCTTCCTTCAGGCTTTTATAGTTTTTTCCTCATTCAAAGCATTTCATTGTCACTATAAAGGCTGCTGTTTTGATATATAATAGTTAAATGATTTAGGAAGTGTAGCAGTTTATGAATGGGGTGGACTGTGCTGCTCATTTTTGTCATTTGAAAAATGAATTTAATTTAGTTCGTAATTTTGTACTTTTCCCCCTCAGGGTTTATTGTCGAAAACACAAGAAAACTGCACATAACTCTGAAGGTATGTCTCATTAGCCAGTTTCATGTTTCAAGAAGAAATTTGAATAGAATGAGTGAATAATCTTCTATTAAGGTTTTCCTTAAGATCAGTCTTACTATTAGGTATTTTTATAATTCAGGAAATCATTAGAACAAACCAATGGAAATAAGAGCAATTTTTAAAAGAAAACTCTTACCCCAGAGGTCTTATAAATTATATATTTAAAACTTATGTCACATTAGGAAGAAACAATGGTAGGGGTGACATGTTTTTGTAAGGGTGATAATTGGGATTCTTGCTTCTATTAGCTATTATAGACAATATGAATTTAGGAATACTAAGGTATTTTGGACCAGCATACATTCTGGGAAAATTTCAACACATTCTGGTAGCCTTATTCATGATATTGCTTTCCTTGGTTTCAGTTACTTCTGGTTTGTCATGATCCAGAAATATTAGGTGGAAATTTCCAAAAATAAACAAGTTTTAAATTACTTTTGATTACAATATATTTATGTTTTATTTATAGTTATTGTTGTTAATGCCTTACTGTGTCCAACTTATAAGTCAGACTTTATCATAAGTAGGTATGTATAAGGAAAAAAACACATTTAGAATTATTCATGATTTTGTGTATTGACTGGGATTTAATTAATTAATTAATTAATTTTGGTTTTTCGAAACAGGGTTTCTCTGTGTAGCTTTGCACCTTTCCTGGAACTCGCTTTGTAGACCAGGCTGGCCTCGAACTCACAGAGATCCGCCTGCCTCTGCCTCCCAGTGCTGGGATTAAAGGTGTGTGCCACCACCGCCTGGCTTTGACTGGGATTTAAAAACACGTCCCTCACTGAGAAATAAGTGGAGATTTACTATGCTTTTTTCCAGAAGAAAGTAGACATCTTTATAAGTAAATTTAAAAATAGAAACTTGTCATTTTGTTTCCTCTTAAATTTACAAATCTAGTTTAGTCATGTTTATATATTGTTAGCCAATTTGCATTTGTTCTTTAAAAGATATGGGGAAGTTCCCAAGTTGGATTCTGACTGGGTTCAAACTTTTTTTTTTTTCTTTTTCTGTTTTAAGTGTGTGGGTGTTTTGCCTGTAAGTATATCTGTATACCATGAGCATGTTTGATGCCCATGGAGGCTAGAAGAGGGTATCGAATGTTCTGGAACTGGAGTTACAGACTCTTGTGAGCTGCCATGTGGGTGCTGGGAACCAAAACTAGGTCCTCTGGAAGCGCAGCCAGTGATCTTAACTGTTGAGCCATCTCTCCAGCCCTTGGTCAGACCTTTTCAAACAGATGGTATTGATACATTTACTAGCAGTATAAAATGGATTAGATTCGATCTCAGATTAACTCATGTTTTCATTTAGCTTGAACTCAATCTTTAAATTTTGTGTTAGCTGCTAAGACCGGTCTGTTCAAAATTAAAATGGATCAAATACTGATATTTTAGGAAGCTGATCCTTTTGAGACAGGGTGTCCCTCTTATGTAGCCAGATCTGCCTGCCCATGCCTCCCCAAAGTGCTGGGATTAAAGGTGTGTGCCACCAAGCTGGGCTTTGGAAGTTGATCTTTAAAGACTTAGCTAGGGACTGGAGAGATATAAAGCCTTCTTGAAAAGGATCTGAGATGGATTCCCAACTGCCATGCTGGGCAGCTCCTAGGGTCTGATACCTCTGGCCTCCATGTGCACCTGCACTCATGTACACCTAACCACACACATCACACATCACACACACACACACACACACACACACACACACACACACACACACACACACAAATAATAAAAATAAGTCTTTAGAAAATCTACTTATCTAATTACTGGTAATAAATATTAAAATCAGTTGCCCTTTCTGATCTCTTATACTTTGCTTTCTTTTGGGGGGGGGCGGGGGTGTTTGAGACAGTTTCTCTGTGTAGCTTTGGTGCCTTTCCTGGAGCTCACTTGGTAGCCAGGCTGGCCTCAAACTCACAGAGATCTGCCTGCCTCTGCCTCCCAAGTGCTGGGATTAAAGGCGTGCGCCACCACGGTCCAGCTACTTTGCTTTCATAGTAGAAAACCATACTTTTTTCACATCTGAAGTCCACATTAATACAAATACTTTAAATTGTTGGTTAAAAATACAGTCATCATATACATGCATTGAAATATGCATCATGCTTAATGTTAATTAAAATTTTTGGAACAAATGATTTACTAGATATATATGGTAACTATGATTTGGTCATCACACATTGTATCCGTGTATTGAGTTATTATGCTATATTCTACAAATACATACAATTAAAATAGTAGTTAAATATAAATTCAACATTGAATATAGATAAGCAGGCACATACATATCCATAAATAAAAATAAATGAATTTTTAAAAAACTTTCTATGCTTTTTTTTTTTTTAATGGAGAGTGTAGGGCTGGATAGATAGATGGCTTGGAGGGTAAGAGCATTTGGTGCTATTCTAGAGGACTAAAGTTTGGTTTCTAGTATCCACATCAGGCACCTCACATCTGCCTGTGACTCCAACTCTGGGGGATCTAGTGCCCTCTTGTGGCCTCATTGGAAATTGACTGGGTAAACAATAAGAACAAAATACTTTCAAGGTGATGGAGTGTGATTGAAAATCCCATACAACTATTTTTCTAATTTTCTTCACTCGGTTCTAGAACTGAATCAAAAATCTTTTGTGAAGGGTTATAAGTAGGGACTGGCAGTGTAGCTCAGTAGTAGGTGGCTTGCTTGGCATGCATGATGCTCTGGGTTTTATCCCAAACATTATATGAAAAAGGAAGAAGGAACCATTGTAAGGAAGCTTTCCTATTATTCTGTTCCTTCAGATTTTAACAGTGTATTTATGCAGTGCCCTTTTATGATTAGAGTAGCTGTCTATGTTAAGAGCTGAGGATTAAGATTCACGATCTGATTAGTACAAGTATATGGTATATGAATATACTGGGACAGGATACTTGAGATACTTAAAGATGATTAATATATACTGATTAACATAGCTGGCTCCCATTTTATTTTATTTTCTGCGTTCTAAAGCCAATAGTACCATCTAGTGGTAGAGAAAAGCCACTATAGTGCAGACTGTATAAAGAAGGGTAATTAAAAATTGGGTGTTTTTTTACATTTATTTAGTGTGAGCGCGCGCGAGCGTGTGTGTGTGTGTGTGTGTGTGTGTGTGTGTGTGTGTGTGTGTGTGTGACAGAAACCAACTTGTAGGAGTTGTTTTTTTCCTTCTACCATATGTAACCCAGGATTGAACTCATGTCTTTAGCCTTAGCAGCAAGTGCCCTTACTCCCAAAGACCCAACTAGAGTGATTTTGAGTTCCTTTTGCTGAGTGAGAGAGTTTTTGGGGTTTTGTTTTTTTTCCGAGACAGGGTTTTTTTTTTGTTTTTTTTTTTTTTTTTTTTTTTTGTGTGTGTGTGTGTGTGTGTGTGTGTGTGTCTGTGTGCTTTGGAGCCTAACCTGGAACTTGTTCTGTAGACCAGGCTGGCCTTGAACTCATAGAATTCTGCCTGCCTCTGCTTCCTGAGTGCTAGGATTAAAGGCGGGCACCACCACCGCCTGGCAAGAGTTTTGATTCTATTTCATACTTTATGAACAACTTCAAATTGGCTTGAATTTCTGAGTTCAGGGTGTACTTCTATAGAATATCAGGCCCTTTTGTTTCCTTGTTATATAGTGTATGTTTTTACTTACATTCTGGAACTCGAGCCATAATCTTATAGTCAGTGTTTTTTAGATGTATTTTTATTTTATGTGCCTGTGTGTATGTCTGTGCACTACATGCATGCCCAGTGTCCATGGAGAAGGCCAGAAGGCGGCTCTGGATCCCCTGGAACTGGAATTTGGATTGTTGCAAGCCACTATATGGGTGCTGGGAAAGCAAACATGCAGCTGGAAGTTTTCCTGTGTCCCGCCCGGTCTGCAGCCGCTCAGACCCAAGTAATCACACAGATGCTTATGTGAATTAAAATTGCTCAGCTTTTAGCTTAGGCTAACTACTGACTAGCTCTTACACTTAAACTCAGCCCATTTCTGTAGATGAATTTCTAAACAATCTTATTAAATAAGAAACACAGAGCCAAATACAGAGGTGTAAGCCATAGAGATCAGAGCAATAGCCGCCAACTAACCTTAGCTTCCCATCTTGCCATAGCTTCTCAGGAGAACCTCTTTCTGTCCAACCTGCTCCTTTATTGCCTTCCTGTTCTGCCTTCTCATTGGCTCTAAGCCCAGCCACATCACTTCCTCGTCACTGCCTGTCTACAGACCTCCAGGTCTCTGTGGTTGGTACTGCCTGCCATGTGATAAGATTAAGATTAAGGGCGTGTGCTACCACTGCCTGACTTCTGTTTATGGCTATGACCTCTGATCTCCAGGCAAACTTTATTTATTAATATACAAATAAAATACCACATTTCAGCACAAATAAAATATAACCACACGTTTCTGTTAATCTATATATTGCCACATGTTTTGTGGTTTTATCTGTGTGCCACTATATGCTGTTCCCTGGACAGCAGGCTGGCATCTCCTCCTCAGCCTTCCTTGTCTGCTTATCCCACCTATACTTCCTGCCTGGTTACTGGCCAATCAGTGTTTTATTAAACCAGTGTACAAAAGTATTATCCCACAGCACAAACATGTATTTCTAAAAGTTACATAAAGAAATTTCAGAGGTAGAAGCATTTTAGGTAATAGTGACGTTTCTGGGTGTGACTTTGGGAATTGGGTGCTTGATGGAGGACGTCATTGAAGGTAAGGGAACTGCGTGGCTGGGTGTTTGTTGGCTTGCCCATACGGTCAGTTGAAATTAGCCAGAATGTGGACAGTGGAACAGAACAGAGCTGTGTGCTGAAGAAAGCCTGCTGTGTGAGGTGACATGATCAGGAGTTGGTAGTTGTTAGCAGCTGGGAGAGGAAGTGAGGGTCGTAGATCCTTTCTACTCAGAGTGTAGTCTATAGATCAGCAGGATGAGCAACATCTAGGAGTTTATTACAAAGTGTCTACTCTTAAACCTTACACTGACTTTCCAAAAAGGACTGTCTTTTAACAAGATCAAGCTTGAGAAGTTTGGCTTAGCTAAGTGGTGCAGATGGAAAGATACCCGGCTTTTTACAGAGCAGTAGAGAGCCAGTGACTGGATAACACTAGTAGAATTTTCCTTGATGTGCCTACTTTGCATCATCTACTGTGGTAGCTGTGTATGGTATTGAAGAGTGTTCTTAAACTCCTGGCATTCTTTTGTATTCTTAGTGAGAAGTTTGTGCCGTAAAACATGGGCAAGAATGAACAGAATTAAATCCTGTGTAATTTGTCCAGTAGTGCTGTTTTGAAGCAGGGTCTTACGATGTAGCCCATGTTGGCCTCCAGCTCAGGATCCTGCTGCTTTCAGCCTGAATGCTAAGACTATGGACATATGCCACCATGCTTAGCTAAGCACTACATCTTTACATGTTTTTCCTGTGTGTGTCTAGATAGGAGTTATATTGTTTATTCCTTTAATTTTTTTTTTTATTTTTGATATTTTTGAGACTGGGTTTCTCTGTAACAGCTCTGGATGTCCTGTAACTTGCTTTGTAGACCAGGTTGGCCTTGAACTCACATAAATCCACCTGCCTTTGCTGGGATTAAAGATGTGCACCACCATCCAGGATCCTTTAAATTTTTTAAATTATTTTATTTTTGTTCATTTGTACATTTCTTTATTTTTTGTATGTGTTTGTACATGCATGAGTATGTGTGTACATGCAGGGACTAAACTCAGATGGTCAGGCTTGGTGACAAGCAACTGTACCCACTGAGCCTGAGCCACCTCTCGGGCCCTCTGAAAAGCAGCATTTTAAAAACACTAAGTACAGGGCCAGAGAGATGGCGCAGCAATTCAGAGATCTAGATACTCTTACAGAGGACCTTGGTCTGGTTCCCAGCACCCACATGGCAACTAACAACAGTCTATACCTCCAATTCCAGAGGGCCTACATTTCTCCTAGCTTCTGCAGACACGGATGTACAGTGTGCACAGACATATATATTTAGGCAAAACACCCATACACATACAATAAAAAGAGATACAACATCAAAAACTTAAAATGAATAAATGTGGCACTGAAGAAAAGGATCAGTGGTTAAGAGCACTTGCTGCTCTTTAAGAGGACCAGAGTTCAGTCCCCAGTACTCACATGAGGTGGTTTCTCCTCTAACTCCAGCTTCTGTGGGTCCAACATTCTCTTCAGGCCTCTGCATAAAGCTGTAGATGAATTTCTAAAGCGTTTTATTAATAAAAAACACAGAGCCAGAAATAGGGGTTAAAGCCTGAGAGAGATCAGAGGAATAGGAACAGTCACAGGTAACCTTACCTCACCAACTCTGCAGCTTCCAAATGCGAGTTACTTCCTGTCTACCCATGCCTGTATGCCTTGCTGCTCTGCCATCTGATTTGTTCTCTATCCAGCTACATCAGTTCCTCTGCCTGCCCAGCTCTGTCACTTCCTGTCTGTCTGTACAGACCTCCATGGTTAACTAGTATTGGAATTTAAGGTGTGTGCCACCACACCTGGCTGTTTCCAATGTGGACTTGAACTCACAGAGATCTGGATGGATCTCTGCCTGCCAAGTGATAGGGTTAAAGGTGTGTGTAAACATTCATGACTTTTGTGTTTACTTATAATGGGCTTGGTTTTTCCTCTGATCTCCAGATAAGCTTTATTTATTAAAGCGCAGATAAAATTTCACTGCATTTCAGCACAAATAAAATATCACCACAGAAAGCAGCATGAATGCGCACATACACAAACACAAAAATAAATCTCTTTAAAAGGTGAGTACTGGTAACACAACTAGCTCTAACATATAACTATTGCTACTGGTCAGTGCTTGTAGAAGTACATTACTAGGACGGTTTATAATCCCTAAACATTTGATTATCTACAAGGAACGAGGATTATGGAAATTGGTTTGTTTAAGATCATTTTTAGGCAATGGATACAGTCACTCAAGCCTGTAATCCCAGCACTCAGGAGGTCAAGGTAGGGGGAATGCCATAAGTTCAAGGCCAGTCCAGACTACAGAGTAAAAACCTGTGTCAAAAAAATTTAAAGGGGGTTTGGAGAAATGCGGCTGTTGCAGAGAGGCTGAGTTTCTTCCTAGCACCCACATGGTGGCTTATAACTGTTTATAACTCTAGTTCTGGGGGATCTGATGCCCTTTTCTGACTTCCTTGGTCACCAGGCACACAGGTAGTAAACATATTACATGCTGATAAAACATCCAAACACATAAAATAAAAATAAGCAAATCTTTTTTAAAAAAGTAAAATAGAATAAAAATTGTGCTAGCTTATATTCTCATCAGTGATGGAAAAACGATCCTCATTTTTATGATTAGAAAAGCAGCACATTACTTATTTAAAACACTAAATAGTACAAAGGTGCTATTAAAATTACTTTAAAAGTTTTGTTACATTTATGTGTGCATATGTGTGTGTGTGTGTGTGTGTGTGTGTGTGTGTGTGTGTGTGTGTGTGTGTTGGGGGCCTTGTACATACCACAGTGTGCATTTGGAGGTCACAGGACAACTTGTGGGAGTCAGTTCTCGCCTTCCATCATGTGGATCCTAGGGGTCAAACCCTGATCATCAGGCTTGGCACCAAGAACTTTAACCTGCTGAGCGACCATTTCTCAACCTAATGGTTTCAAAACTTCTCTCTCCTCACTCTCTGGGACTAATTGGTATAACTGGTTTATAATCTAATGCTTGTATTATCCCTGATGGCAGGAGTTTATGTGTACTCAGATACACTAATTGAGTTGTCTTCCCCGCCCCCATTATGGATGTATATCCTACGATATTGGATCTGAGACTAGGAACTGATACAATTTCTCATTGAGAAATTAGTTTGTAGAATTATAATCAGTAACATGCTAATGGAAAACCAATGAATGTATTAGGAGGTTTTGTCTAAAACTTATAGTTTGGCCCTGAGGCAAATCAATATTTTGTTTTTATGCCATTTTTAATAATAGCAAATACATTATCTTCTAAGTAGTTATTAAAAATGTTTGCTAAAACTCTGTGTATAGTATGTGCCAGAGAGCAGATGCAGAGGACAACTTTATGGTTTTGTTTCTTTCCTTCCACCTTTATGTCAGTTCTGGGGATTGAACTTAGACTGCCAAGCTTGGGCAGCAGGCACCTTAACCCACCAAGCCATCTCGGAGGCCCATATAATGGGCCCTTAATAAATAAATATTTATAGTGAATAACTGAATGAAATACTTACTGTTAATTGTAGAATTCTTTTCTTATTTATGGGTAAAGTAGTAAAATTCCTAAGAGTTTAATGAAACTTTATGCAGCTAACTCACAAATGGCTTTTTATTGCTTGTTAGAGCTTCTTTCTGTACTTAGGGAATGTTTAATTACTCATCAATTAGTTCAATCATAAATGGCTTTCAAATTGAAGTTGTTCATTCAGTTATCACAATGGATGAACTATATACATCAATGCTTTCCAGTAGAACTGCAGTGATGGAAGCTAAGGTCTCTGCTAACACTGTTGCCGCGTGCTCAGTGGGACTGAGATTAGTTTATCTTAACTGTAATGATGCTTAAAAGCCACACAACCTGTATCACCACACTCATTTTTACAGAATTACAGAGTCAAAGGAAATAAGGTTACAGTGATTACGATCTAACTTTTTGTGTTCAATTATCTGAAACATTGGAGTGTGCTCTTTTTAATATACCACAGACCAGGCCTCCTTGTTTCTAGAGGCCATTTCATGCTAATAAAAAGCATAGCGCCTGGAGACTCATGGAACTAGTGCTGATTGTTAAGGTTGATCCATGTAAAGTTTTGGTTTCTTTTTGAGCAGCTGATTTAGAAGAAAGTTTTAATGAGCACGAACTGGAGCCCTCATCTCCAAAGACTAAGAAGAAAAGTCGTAAAGGAAGACCAAGGAAAACTAATTTTAAAGGGCTGCCGGAAGACACCAGATCTACATCCTCCCATGGAACAGACGAAATGGAAAGTAGTTCCTACGTAAGTAGAAAACTAGTGGATTCCTCCTGTGTGTTGGGACATGAATAGTTTCCTTCAAACTGTCTACGGGTAAGTCTTATTTGTTTGAAGTGTTAAATCCATTTTAAGTGTCTTTTTCCCCTTTATATTTACAGCGAGATAGGTCTCCACACAGGAGCAGTCCTAATGACACCAGGCCTAAATGTGGATTTTGCCATGTAGGGGAGGAAGAAAACGAAGCAAGAGGGAAGTTGCATATATTTAATGCCAAGAAGGCAGCCGCACATTATAAGTGCATGGTAAGCGTGGTTCTTCTGTGTTTTAGCTGGTAATCTAATCGAGTACTTTCGTTTCAAACGTTGTTTAGAGCTTTGCAGAGTAAAGTATTAGTTGCTTTCCTCATTGCTTTACAAAATACTTGACCAAAGCAACTTACGAAAGGAAGGGTCAGGGCTGGGTGTAGCAGTGTGTGCCTTTAATTCCAGCACTGGGAGGCAGACCAGAGAGCTCCATAGTGAGACCTGTCTCCAAAGGGTCTCCAAAAGGAAGAAAAGACAGGAAGAAGGAAAAAAGAACAAGAGGAAGGGGTTGTTCCCTTTGGATTCTACTTGAAGGGGAAGGTCCATTGTGACGGGGAAGTAGTGGGATGGCAGGAGCGTCAGGCAGCTGCTCATCTTGTATCACGGTCAGGAGGCAGAGAACAGTGAGTGAGTGTGCTCAGCTTGCTTCCCTTTATTCAGTCTGGAACCCCAGTCCATGAAATGATGCCACCCACACTTAGGGTATGTCTCCCCACCTCAGCCTAATTAGAAATTCCCTTACAGACATGCCCAGAGATTTGTCTATCAGGTGAATATAGATTGTGTTAAGTTGACAATGAACGTAAGACGTCACAAGCAATATGTTATGCTCCCAAATCTTTTAGTTGTTTGAGACAAGGTTTCAGTGTGGAGCCCTGGCTGTCCTAGAACCCACTCTGTAGACTAGGCTAGCCTCAGAGTCAGAGATCCGCCTGCCTCTGCCTCCTGAATGCTAGGATTAAAGGTGTGCCCCACTACCACCTGGCCCCAAATTTTAATATACTTCAGATTTTAAAAAAAACAGGATTTGAAGTAATACTAATTATAGTTACCATATTGAAATACTCTACAATTACTTTATGACTATAAGAATTTTATCTTTAAAATAATCATAAAAACATTTATAAATGTTTATAAATGTCTTGGGCTTCAACTTATAACCTAATAAATATCACTGTTATGGTACTTAGCACACTGTATTGCAGTTATTTATGAATGTATCTTTCCTAATAAACTAAAATTCCTTGTAGAGATTCTATCTTTACATCCTTATATCCTGGCCTGATTAATCTTTTAAGTTAGATTGTATTGAATTACTCATCTCACTTAAGATTAATTTTTAAAAGTTATTTATATAAGAAGTTGTTACTAGCCGGGCTGTGGTGGCGCACACTTTTAATCCCAGTACTTGGCAGGCAGATCTCTGTGAGTTTGAGGCCAGCCTGGTCTACAAAGTGAGTTCCAGGACAGGCACCAAAACTACACAAAGAAACCCTGTCTCGGGAACAAAAAAAGAAGTTGTTACTAGATGTGAAGTCACAAGCCTGTGAACCCAGCACTAGGGAAGCTGAAACAGAAAGAGCATCTCAAGTTTGAGTTCAAGGCCAGTCTAGAACACATAGTGAGACACTGTCTCAAAAATCTACATAATTGGGCCTGTGAAATGGCCCCGCAGGTAAAGGCCCTTGCTGCTTCCAGGACTTGTATGGCAGAAAGAGAGAACTGACTCCTGCAAGTTCTCTATGTGCAGTGGCACACACAGAAATACATAGCATAATAAAAACCTTAAGACAATACCAGCCCAGATAAACAGAAATCTGGATAGAGTTCGTACTGTATTTACCCAGAATTTTCTTTTTCAAAATGTGTGTCCTTCAAGGACTCCCATGGAGGAGATTTTAGACATACATGTTTTGAAAATAAAAGATAAGAAAGGATTCTAATCTGTATCGTTAATAGAAGTTTGCCAATTTAAACTATTTTTTAAAACTTTCTGGGAATATTAAATAGTTGGGCAAAGAGGTGATGGTATTATTGAGATCTTTGTTATTTAAAGCAGGGTATTTAACCTTGCCTCCAATTAGCAATCTTAGTTGGGTTTTTAATTAGTTCCATCTTGGTTTCTATTGTAATGAGACAGGAAAATATTTCAAGTACTTGAGTTGATAGCGATTCCTTAGGCAGTCTTTTGCTCTGGGAGTTAGAGAAACATAATACTCTGTTACTGCACTGTTTAAACTTTTCTCAGAAGAACGGTTAAGTGGTTATGTTCTGTGTTTTTCTTTTCTAGTTGTTTTCTTCTGGAACTGTTCAGCTCACAACAACATCAAGAGCAGAATTTGGAGATTTTGATATTAAAACTGTACTTCAGGAGATTAAGCGAGGAAAAAGGATGGTCTGTGATTATATTTGTGAATATATATGCCATAATATTCTTGATTCTGCTTTAAATTCGGGCGCATCCCCTATTTATCCAGTTATGCAGAAATTGAATAAAAAGTACTTCGTAGTTTTAAATATAACCTGATCATCAGTATCAGTAGCTTTAAGAAGTGCAACCTTAGAGCTGTTGAATGTGGGGGGCCAGTGGAATGCAAGCATCTTTCAAGTTTTGTTGTGAAAAATTTCATTCCAGCTAGTACCAGATCCTGTCTTCTATCCTGCTTCATCATTCACAGAGAATTTGTGGCACTTATTTCACCTGTGATTTTCATTCTTACTGCTTGAAGTTTTTCGTGTGTGTGTGTGTGTGTGTGTGTGTGTGTGTGTGTGTGTGTGTGTTTGGGTGGCTCCCGCCTATGTGAGTGAGTGCGTTTGAAAACAAGAGTCAGATGTCATGTGTCCTACCCTGCCCCTCTCCTCCTTGTGCCTTTGAGATACAGTATTTTTCTGACCCTGAAGCTAGACTGGTGGATGGCAAGCCCCAGTGGTCTCCTATGAAATGTCACCTTTGGTAGATTTTCTCTTTGGTGTGTGTGTGTGTGTGTGTGTGTGTGTGTGTGTGTGTGTGTGTGTCTTTGTATATGTATATGTGTTTCTGCATGTTCCTGCCAAAAAAAGGGCATTAGATTCCCTGCAGCTGGAGTACAGGAGGTTGTGAGCCACAGTGTGGATGCTAGAACCAAACCTGAATTCCCTGCAAGAGTATATTCTCAGCCATCTCTCGGCCCCTACATTTGGTGTATATATATATATATATATATATATATATATATATATATATATATATATATATATATATATATATATGCATATGCCTTACACAATACAGGCCAGTCCCTCCTCTTTCCAGTCTGTCTCTTTTGTCTTTTAATTTTATGTGTATGGGTGTTTTGTCTGCATGCATTCATGTGCATCGGTGCCCATGGAGGTCAGAAGGTGGCATTGGTTACTCGGGAACTGGATCTAAAGACAGTGGTGAGCCACCATGTGGGTGCTGGGAATTGAACCTGGTTCATCTGGAAGAGCAGCCAGTGCTCTTAACTGCCTAGCCATCTCTCCAGCCCCTCTACCTCACTTTCTCTGACTTGATGGACACAAACTACATTTGTTTGCTTTTTAAACTTGTTTAACGTGGGAATTACAGAGACTGGAGAGATTTAAGAGGATGTACTACTCGTTTAGAGGACCCGAGTTAGGTTTCCAGCACCACATCACAACTGGCTGTAGCTCTAGCTCCAGGGGATCCAACACCCTCTTCTGATTTCCACAGCTATCTGTACTCACAAGTGGACATTTCCACACACAGATTCACCATATATACACAATTAAAATACATCTTGTGTTAAATTAAATAAGGGGCTGGAGAGATGGCTCAGTGGTTAAGAGCCCTTGCCACTTTTGCAGAGGACTGGGCTCAATTCTTAGCACCCACATGGTGGTTTACAGTAACTACCATTCCAGGGGCCTCCACCCTCTTCTGGCCTCCTCGGGCACTGCTAGCATGTGGTGAGAGAAAGACATACAGACAAAACACTCATACACATCAAATAAAATAAAGGCCAGGCGGTGGGGGCACACCCCTTAATCCCAGCACTCTGGAGGCAGAGGCAGGCAGGTCTCTGAGTTCGAGGCCAGCCTGGTCTACAGAGCAACTTCCAGGACAGCCAGAACTATACAGAGAAACCCTGTTTCAAAAACAAAATGAATAAATATTAAAAATATTTAAAAATAAAGTAAATCTTTTGAAGAATTTAAATAAGGGCCTGGAGCATTGGCTCAGCAGTTAAGAGTACTGGCTGCTCCTACAGAGGACCCAGGTTCAATTCCCAGCACCCACATGGTACTCAACTATTTCTAACTCCGGTTCCAAGGGATCTAGGTATTCGTGTGGTGCACATACATATATACATACAGGCAAAACAATCATAACACTAATTTTTTAGAAAGAAATGAGCCAGGAATTACACATAAGGGCATGAATAGATAGATTCAGTTTTAACTCTTGGTGCCAAACTAATATTACACAAGAAGGACTGTGTCATCCCATGGTTTACCTATCTATCAGGTACATCATGGGTGGTTCTGGATGGGGTGGTCAGTCTGTTGTGAGTGAAGCTGTCCTTCAGTCTTTCATGTGGTAGTTTCAGATATTTATGGTCCTTTTCCAACACCACTAGAAATGACCTTTTCTTTGTGGAACTTCCTATTTTAAAATGTGACAATTATCTGTTCTTTAGATTCAGGTCATTTGGTTGTTAAATTTGATTACTTTGAAGCTGAAATCTTTAGTACTAAACATATAGGAAAATCATCTACCCTCTTATGCAACAGTGCTGTGTTGTTTAACAGAAGTCTAAGTGAGTGAGTGGGACAAAAATTCAGTTATCTTCATAAATTTATTGTACAGCTCTGTTAAAGGTTAGGGTAAATGCTAACCTAGCAATCCCCTGTATATACTCTGATAGAAATTAGTCCATCATGATCCTCCCCACCACTCCAAAAATAAAAGGCTAGCTGCAGTTGAATAAACTCGTAAGCAATTTACTATGCCCTCTCCCTGGAGAAGGGCTATGGAACATTCTGGAAAAGGGCAAACTGCCTGTTTTCTGTTTGTCAGACTTACTGCACTGTAAAATCTCTTTTGCAGTGAGCACCTGTTAATCTCACAGCATTATTTAGGAGAAGCTGAGAAGTTTTGAAAGGATTTCAGCCCGATCAGTCTCCCTTCGCCATTCTGGAAACTTAGTCATGAGCCTCCTAATGGAGGGATTGCTTTCCTGTTTTTCTCATTTTTTTTTCCAATCATAATAGGAAAGGATCTGATTTCAGGAAGGAAAAGGAATCAAATCACTAAAATACATATATTATTCTTTTTGTACTTGGCAGAATTAAGGAGTATCGTCTGTATTTATAGTCCAGCCATATATGGTGTCATAGCTTTGATTATATGCTATAGAAGTTTGCTTTGTTGGTCTATTTTTTAATAAAAAATAGCTGCTATTTTCTTAATTTTTTAATACTTATTTTTGCCTGTGTGTATGTGTGTCTGCCTGTATGCAGACATGTACGTGGGTGCCCATGGAAACAAGGTATCAAGTACCAGTTGCAAGCTGCCTGTAACCTGTGAGTACCAGGTAGCTGGAGTTAAAGGTATTTGTGAGCTGTACAACATGGGTGCTGGGAACTGGACTCTGGTCCTCGGCAAGAGCAGCAAGTGCTTGTAACCACTGAGTCATTTCACCAACTCCTGGCTGCTGTTTCTGTGTAAGCTGAAGTAGTTGGCTAGAATGTGCTTCAACCAGAAAAAATAAGAGTGCCTAAACCTTAAAGTACTGCTTCTCATTATTCTTTCTTTCTTTCTTTCAACAGAAATGTACACTTTGCAGTCAGCCTGGTGCTACTATTGGATGTGAAATAAAAGCCTGTGTTAAAACTTACCATTACCACTGTGGAGTCCAAGACAAAGCAAAATACATTGAAAATATGTCGCGAGGAATTTACAAGTAAGATACAAATTGTCTGTTTTCTTTAACATGCCAGTAAGTTAGTGCCCTTAGAAAGATAACACTAGTTTTCTTAATCTCTATTCTTTGACAGTGTTTCAGGAATGAGAACCACAGTTAGTATTTTTCTCTGACTGTATGTGTTGGTCATTCACTAGTGAGCACTCAGGCATAAGACTGTACTTAGGAAACTTACGGTTTGTTGGGCTCTCCCGACAACTCTATTGTTTAATTAAATGACCAGACAAGTCAGTGCTCACTGATGAATTATGTAAACATCTAGATGAAAGAGCTAACCTAACCTGTAGTAGGAAATGTTTAAGAGTTTGCTAAAAACAGAAAACAAAACTGCTGGAGCTGAGATGTAAAAGACAGGTAAACATGGCACAGGTGTTCTGGTGTACACACGCCAAGCAAGCACTCCATCACTGAGATCGAATTCTAGGCTTGTTTTGGCCTGGACATCACACATAGTGCTGGGATTAAAGGTGTGTACACCTTGTCTAGCCTTCCAGTCCTATACTTGATCACCTTGCCAAGCCATCTTTCGGCTTCTGTCTTCACGACTACCCCCTAGGCTAACTTATCAACAATTTCACCTGGTTAATCAGCAATAGTATGTTCATTCAGCTTGTGTCCTTCTTGCTTCTGCTCTGCCTGACACACTGGGATTAAAGTACTTGCTGGGTGTGTGTAAAGTTCTACTTTCAATCCTCACAAGAGAGGGAGACAGACTATATTCTGAAATTTGGGATTGCACATCACTTTTTATGAGTCTTCCACTTACCTGTGTATCCATAGTAATTTCATTCCCTTCCTCACATGGAGAGTAAATTTGGTAGGAATCCCTGAAGCTTGATTTGCCCTTGAGAGTTGTGAAATACTTCCATGGGCTTAATGTACAGTAAAACAGTAACTAATACGCAATAAAACAATTACTCTGAGGTCTCATGTTTGTGGAAAAATCAGTTGCACATTGAGTCATCAAGCCCTTTGGGTCCCCACATAACATGCTAATGCTGTCAGGCCTTTAAGCAACAGATAATGTGAATATCATATAGAGATCTAACACATAGTAAGAGATGGAAGACTTCCATTATTGTGTAAGGCTTGCTTTACTGTAATAGCCACAAACTGCACCCGTCCTGTGTGTGTGTGTGTATGTGTGTGTGTGTGTGTGTGTGTGTGTGTGTGTGTGTATAAAGTCACTGTAAACTATAAACATCAATGCAGCTCTGTAATCATGATAAAATTGGAAAATAAGTGTTCATTTGATCTATTATAAATTAATAAAGAAAAATCATGTCACCACCTTCCAGGTAAATGATGAAAGGCCACTTTATAACTGAGTGTCAATTTCTGAATCTTAGAGTATGGTCTCAATGTTGCCTTTGCTAAGTTAAGAGTCATAATAGGGGGTGTAGGAGAAAAGAACAAATAGTTTATTTAGTGTTGAGGGTTGGGCCTCCGAATCATTAGACTTAGTCTGGCTCTTTTGGGAAATGTCCATGTCTGTGACATACCAGAGATGTTTCAATTCCGTAGGTCTGCAGTGACGATCACACTTGAGGTGATTCTCATGCTCATTCCTAATGGAGCAATTCGACTGGACATACTTGTTCATTCAGATTAGGAACAAGACAAAGGTACCAGCTGCCAGCATCTCCTTCAGCTGCTCTGGAGGGTTAGCCCTTGCAACAAGAGCAGAAAGAGGGGCTGCGGCATAGCACGATGGTAGCACAGTTGGCTGGAACATTCTAGAGGCCCCAAGTTTCAGTCCCAGCACCACAAAAAAAAAACCCACAAATGTATAATAAATAGAATGACTAGTTCTTGTTACTGATGTTGTCTATCAGGTTAATGCAAAGGAATCAAGTCTAAACTCTGGAAAATTAATGAAAGCACAGTAAGATTGACAATATGAGATGCCTTTTAAAAGGCAATGCCAGTAATAACTAGTTCAAAAATGTGAAGGGGAGATGTTTTTTTCTCCCTGCTCATCAACTTTAACCAGTTTTAGAAACAATTGCATTTTGCTGAGCACTCAGGTGAAGTGTATTACATTTCTCAATAGAAGGATTTAGCATTAACAGATACCAAGTCATCTTATTAATCGAGAAACCAATATAATGTTAAGCAAATCCAAAAACGTTAACAATTTTATCTTAGTAGTCTTCGTAGTAATCAGAGCATAATTTCTGTCGGGTAATTTGGTGTGCCCTGTGTAACAGGGAAAATGACAGCTTGAACAAGATAGCTCTTCTCCACCTACAAGGCGCACAGAGCAAAGATGTCAGATGGAGGAGGAGGCAGTTGTTACAATCTGTTTTCCATTTGTTGTATATGAGACACTTAACAATTCTACAGTGCTTTTAATGGTTGTGTGGTTTTTCCATTGTATAGGTTAATAATTTTTATTGGTTCCTGTTTTAGACATTTAGATTAATTTTTTAGCTGTCAGAAAAATCGTATTCAGTGCTTGGTTGCCTAGAATGTGTGAAACCCTGAGTTTAATCCCCATCATAGCATAAAAACAGGTGTGTATACACCTTGGGATATGGAGGCAGTTCAGCAGTTCAAGATCATGCTCTGCTACATAGCACTTTCAAGGTCATATGAGGCTACACAAAAGCCTGTTATCTCAAAAAAGCAAAGGAAGAAAATCATGTTTCAGCGGCCACCTCTAAAAAATATTTGGCCATGATCTTTTCAGTTGTTTTCTGTTCTTTTCACAGTGAAATAGACTTAAATCCCTGCAGTGTCGGTCGTAGATAGACTGTTGAGTTCACATGAGTGTCTTTGTGCACGTAGCTTACACAGAGAAAGAGCCAAACAGGTGCAAATGCAGAGGAGAATTTCCGAATGAAGTGGCATCTGTACCATTTAAACATGGCTTCCTTCCTCCGCAGCTGTTTTTGAGGCCTGACTTTATAGTTTAAAAGGCAAGGGAAGCTGGACATGGTGGTGTGTGGCAGGGGGTGGGGGAGTGAGGAGCACCCCAGTGAAGGGAAATTATAGAATGATTGTACTGTAGAACAATGAACAGTAAGCGCAGTCCCCACCTGACCCCCACCCCACCCCCCGGAGCTCTGCAAGCTCTCTTGTAAAAATCCCTAATTCTTCTGCTTGTCTGTTCACTGTCCTGAGTCTCATTACGTGTGTTTCCTCTTCCCTCTCCACTGTTCCTGTCAACTTAAGTTGGTTCAAAGGTTTAAGTTCAATGGAGGCTGTTTGAGGGAAGATACTTAATGGGTGGTGGTACTTACTGCCTGGAGTCCTCACTCTTGTTGTCTGAACTCATGGTTTAAAAGTAAAATACATGCGCAGTGTTTGAAAAGGACAAAGACTTCAGAAAGCTGTTGAATGTTTTACAACAGGAAGGGAAATAATGAACAAAACTAGACTGAAAAGCTGGGCCAGAGTGATGCATGCTCGTAATCCCAGTGCTCAGGATATGGAGGCTGGAAGCTTAGGAGTTCTAGGGCAGCCGCAGCTACACTGAGTTTGAGGCCAGCTTGGGCTATAGACGGTCTATAACCCTGTCTCATTGAAACAGAACAAAAGTATCCTAAATTGGCAGCACTTGTACCATAACTTTGAAGCTCAGCTAGGCTACATAGGAGTTTTAGATCTGCCTCTAGGACTGCTTGTTGTCATTAGCTACATAATGAGACCCTGTCTCAAAAAAAAAAAAAAAATACACCACCCACAAAGCTTGTATTCAGTTGCAGTACTCAAAGCCATCCTTACCTTCTGTTCTACACAAATGGTAGTTGTAAACCTTGTGAAAAATAAATAACCTACTTTTTAAGGACTTTTTATTGATTCTTTGTGGATTTCACATCATGCATCCTGATCCCATTCATCTCCCTGTTCCTTTGTATCCCACCTTCTGCCCCTGTAACTCCCCCAAACAAAATAAAATTTAAAAGGAAGGAAAAAAAGGGGAAAAAATCTTGTCATGGAAGCTGCAGCATGACCGAGCGAGTCACACAGTGTTCCCTTTTTTCCATACATCTTTGCGAGTATTCACTGCAATGAGTCATTGGTCTGGTTCCAGGCTTCTGCTGGGCCCTCTACCCACTACTGACCACAAGAGGGCACTGTTCCATCTTCTTTTTCTGGCGTAAAAATGACCTAAAACCGGGTTTGATTCAGCCCACCACCATCATCTTCTCCCCGTTCTTTCTTTTTTTTTTTTTTTTTACTATATACTAACTGTATAAAGGGGTTTTATTTGTTATAGCATCCATGTAACATACTTCAGTCACACTCGGCCCTGTTACTTTCTTTTTCCCTCTAATCCCTATCCTTAATAGTCTCCATTTTAGTTTCGTGGACTTTCTAGCTCCTAGCTCCCATACACTTGTCTTTGTGGAGCTGATCTAAATTAACAGAATGATCCCCACTTCCATCCAGTTCCTGCACCAATGCCAGTGCATTCTTTCTGGCTAAGCAAAAGTATATTGAGTGCATGTACCATATTTTCTTCAGATCACCTTTTCTGTGTGTGTGTGTGTGTGTGTGTGTGTGTGTGTGTGTGTGTGTGTGCGCGCGCCTGCGTGTGTGTTTCTGGGGATTGAACATGTACATGCTAGGTAGTTCCTAGCTTTGTTTTCTTTCTTCCTCCCTCCCTCCCTCTCTCTCTCTTTCTTTTTTTTTTCTTTTTGCCAAGGTCTCACTAGGTTCCCTAGTCAGGCCTTGAACTTGCATTTATCCTTCCACAGCTAATTATCAAAATCCACCTACATTATTTCTCTTAAAAACTTCATGAATTTCAAATAGACAATGTATCTGCCCAAATCAATATTTGCTGGAACAGCACGACATTAAAAAAAAAAATCACTCCAGCAACCACTTGCTTGTTTTTAAAGGGGAACCTACATATACAAAGACTAACTCTGCCTTGATCACTGCTGCCTTAATCATGATTTAATTATAGCATTATTGATAAGGGGCAGTTGAAAATCACATGACTCTAAAAGTGGATAGGATCAGTTATAGAGCATCGTGATTGATAGACTAAAGCTGGACCTAAAGCTGACCAAACTCAGATTTTATTCCTGGTTTGTATGAAATGGAGTGAGAGATAACCAAATAAAATGGTAGTAGACAAATCCAGTTTGGTGCAGCTGAGAAGCTGTCTGTTCCAATCCCAACTTAAAAAGGTCAGTGTTAGGAAATGAAAAGAAATCTGAAAGGCCGGTGTAGGTAAGGAGACACCGCCAAGTACAGTGCCGGGAAAAGAGCTGCTAAGGATAATCTGGGGAAGGCAAGGAAGCTTGGGATGCAAAGGTACTCGATGAGCTTGAGGAAGGCTGTGTCATAAAATACAAGCAGAAAGTAACAGGGTATAGAGAATAGATCTCTCCCTCCTCCCGCGTGTGTGTGTGTGTGTGTGTGTGTGTGTGTGTGTGTGTGTGTGTGTGTGTGTGTTCTTTTGTATTCTTTACCATGTGGGTCCTGGGGATTAAACACAGGCTATTGGAGTTGGCAGCAAGCACCTTTAATACATTCTTTGACCAGAGAGATGGCTTAGTGGTTAAGAGCACTTTTTGCTCTTTGAGGGAAGGGATCCAGTGTCCTTTTCTGGATTCTGAATGCACATATACACAAAGAAAAATACAAAGTAAATATTTTTTAAAGCTATATTTCTTAAAATGTGATTGTAAATTATGTGACTGAAATAAATCTGTAGTATTTGGTTAGTTCATTTGTTTACATGAAAGTTGATTTTTGGATTTTGTTTTGGATTGTTTTAAGACAGGGTGTTGTTACTCTGGAGCCCATGTTGGCCTCGAACTCGAATAGCCCTCCTGTCTATAAAACTTTGTTTTTTAAAGAAATTTGTTCCATTTGTTTTATTTATTTGTTGGAGGCACATGTGTGGCATGGTGTACACGTGGAGATCCGAGGACAACTTTTGGGAGGCCACTGTCTCCTTCCACCATGTGGGCTTCTCCTCGGGTGCCTTTTGCCAGATGATGTATCTCATGGTACTAAGTGTGAATGAGGAAACCTATATATTATAAGGGAACCAACCTCTGCTAATGGTGATTTAATTATATTCTCATCTGCATTAGACAAAGAATTTTGAGATGTCTGTCTTTCATCATTGTAGACTGTATTGTAAAAATCATAGTGGAAATGATGAGCGAGATGAAGAAGATGAGGAACGAGAGAGCAAAAGCCGGGGAAGAATAGCGATCGATCAGCAGCTAAGCCAGCAGCAGCTCAATGGAAACTAGGTATGGCAGTTGATTTGATGAACTGTGTTGTTAGAATACCACATACACTGAAACAGAAAGACGATGTGCAGCAAGCATTTTATCCTATGCTATTGAATTATAAGGGTGCTGCCAGAATGCTGAGGATTGTATAGGCCTGCACACTTGTTTGTTCTTTTCTTTAGTTGGTCAGTTTTAGAACCATAAAAACAAGCTGTCTACTTTATCAGTAAATATAGTCAGAATGTGGAATCAATAAGATACCCCTATTTCTCAATAATGTTATGTTGATTATATTGCCTTAAACATCATATTTTACATGTTTTCTCATCTTTTAAACAGGTTCGTGGGACAGAGAGAGTTAGAGAACTGAGAATAAGACATCTATAACTCCTATGCTTTTTTTTCACTCTTTTCTAAAATAAAAAAGGGTTTGTAACTTTTTACTGCCCAACTCTTAGATCCTTCATTGAACTGCCTAAAAACACCTTGTTTGTTTTCTGAGCCTTCACTAGATGGCCGAATTTGACATATTGATATTATGTAGCTGTAGTTTGCAGTTTCTGGGAAGCAATCAAAACACTATTAACCCTGTGTATACTGTCAGCAATTAAAGCAGACACTGAATGGTGTAAACTGTATTTCTGAACTGAACAAAGTTCTACGCTTTAGAGTGTTTTAAGTTTGTAGTGGATCCATGTTCAAAAGAAACCGGAAGAAAGTTCACCATGCAAACATGTCTCTGGTGGCAACACCTGGTAATTTGTGAACTTTTTTCACACTCAAGCAATGGAAACTACAAATGAAGAGAACCTTCTTTTTATCTTGGCTTCGACAGCACATGTTAACCGTTTTTTCCGAGAAGCGTGCTGCAGCCTTCCTATGGTCCTTTTTAAAGTTGTTCTCACTGACCAGCATGGACTCTGGGCAGCTGGTGATGATAAGCTCTGAGCGCCATTGCATCTGCCAAAATTCTCTCGATAGTACACCTTTCTGTCCTGTACAGAGAGCTTTTGGCAAAATAATGGGATCCTATCAAGATCAAAATAAAGCTTGGCAGCAGCAGATTAAATCTCTTTGAGATTAAAGAGGTTACCAACGCACTAAGGACGTTGGACACTATGTCTAAAATCAGTTCCTCTCAAGTGCCCTGTGGTGTGGAACACTTCACATACTGGCCCAAAGTATATCAGAGGTCTTATGTGCTAACAAAGTAAAAAAAAAAAAGAAAAAAGGAAAAAAAAGAAAAAAGAAAAGAAAAAAAAGAAAGAAAGAAAAAAGAAAAAAAAGTCTTTGAGTAAAACAGTATTTATTTTTGATTTTGTGACCACTATTTTAGAAACTTTATTTAATGCTTTCAGTCATTGGTTTGCTTATGTATTGAATAGGCTTTTGTGCCCTGCTTTCCTCTAGGGCTCGGAAGTGTTTTCTTAATCACCAGATTTTTAGAAAGGATTTCCACTGGCGTCTCTCGCTAGTGGCACTCTTCCACTTACCTGCTGAAGCACATTTATATATTTCTTTATGGCAAAACCAAAAAAATTAGTTATGGTCTGCCTAATATTACCGTAGCACCTCAGTATGAAAGGTAGGGATTCTGAGTTCTGAATTATTAATTAACCTACCACAATGAATCAGATTTGCAAATAAACAGCATACTAACTTGACTGTACATTGATCTATTCTGCAGCTGGTTAGACAGCATTTTTAAATGTAACAGGTGGAAAATTACACTGTGCTTATTGACTGAATTTTTAAACTGCTAGTCCCTTAAGATCATGTTTGTTAAAGTGTGTATTTACACATTCACTTAAATCAAGGGACTCAATGCTTGCTTTATTTTAACCATCTTTTACTGTTATTTTAGAAGGAAACTAGCTTTAGTAGTGGATTGCCTTGTACGTCTTCTTTCGCTCTTAATATGCCATGATGTGTATGTGATTAATTTTCAAGGTTCATCATGACTTGAAGTGCAAGGACAGATCTCAGTTTGTTTACCAAGCGATGTGACTTTTTCCAAAGGATCTGTACTTTATTTCCTTATAACAGCTTGAAAACATTATTTTTTAAATCTTTAAATCACTGTGTCTAGGTAATTTTTACATTGTGTGCCATAGAACTTACCCATGGAGAAATAGAGCTCCTTCATTTTTGGACAACTACTGTAATGATTTTTTTAAGAAAAATGGAAGGTGCCAGGGGTAATTCTGGCCAGTCAATAATTATATAAAGAACTTCAAATACTATAGCTGTCAGTTGATGGATTTGCTGTGTAGTAAATGTATGACTTTGTATGGGTTTCTTCAGCCCTTTCTCTGCCACTAGCAACCAGAAAAGCACTTTACCTTTTGGTTGCTTAGATAAATGGTTGACTACCTGTTTTTCTCACTGTGGTGTGATTGGCTAAATAACCTTCATTTAAAACTGAAGTCACATTAAAAACTCATGTTTGGGTGTAAACCTCCAATATTTTGATTCTTTGTTCTGTTCGCATTCTATGCTGAGTAAAAGTGCCTTACAATGTAAAAATTGTACAGTACTTATGTTCCCAAGTAGCATCTTCATCACCTGGCTAGTAATTTACATTGTGGTATTAATATTTAGATAAATGGACCTCAGCAGTGTATTAACTGTACATCTCTTAAGTCCTTAACTGTAGTTTTAATAAGCATGACATTATTTGGTAAATATATGGCATTTACATCATTTCCAAAAATACTGCCATTGCTGTCTAATGCGTATTTTAGCCTGCAATTTTGATGCGTCTTTTTTTCTTGTTTTTCTTTCTTTGTTTTATTCTTTTTTGTCATTATTAATATTAAAACGTGTAACCTTTGCAAGCGTATATTGAAGATTATTCTGGAGCATTTATTGCCTTACCAGAAGCGTTAGTAGGAGATGTTCTTTAGAGTAGAAGGGTAGACTTGAGTTTCTCTACTTTAACGAGTTCCTGGGGTGGGAGGGGGGTTACTTTCATCTCATTGCTTAAAACCCACACCCGAAGTCAATTTCATTTCAAGGATCAGCAGTTTCAAACTTGAGGTGGTACTTGTGCAGTATACACTACTCAAGATACTAACAGAGTAATGTGACCTATGGATCTGCTATTGAATTGAGTCTGTGTACTTGAACAAATGTGTGAATCTCAAATCTTTCAAAGCAAAAGTGTTGTAGAATGTTGTTGCTTTTTGAAAAAGCACTGAAGTTAGACCAAGGCACAGTTTTGTTTTAACAGACATTTAAGTTAATTGTAAAGATAAGGAATGCATCATGGGTCAAAAATCAAACATTCCTCACATGTTATGTATATTTTGTTCCTGTTATTGGTTTTATTTTTCAGAATTGTAGTTTGTAGTATTAGTTTCCTTTTATTGGTATTCTTGCATATACTATTCGTTCAATAAATGAGTTCTGAATTTCAGTTCTGCGTGTCGTTTTGTAAAAGTGTGTGTCCAGGGTTGCTTGGTAACAGCGGTAGTGCTGTGTTCCTTGCACTCTTGCTTTACTTCAGGGTGAAATACAAATATCTAGTATGTTCAATAGCTTGAAGATAAACAAATGTGGAAGGAGGGCTCGAGAGGTAGTTCAGTGGTAGGGGTTGACCAGCATACACTTGGCCCTGCGTTCAGTCCCCTAATAGGACAAAACAAAGTACATAACCTCAAAAAGCAGTGGGACTAGATGAGTGTGGTTAAACAAAAATGAATGTGGTCAGTCCAGAGTTTCACAATAGAAAGATGTCATCCTGCAGAGGAGCAGCAACCTTTTAAAGACAGTAGCATTGCATTGTGTCTTGCTCCTTCTAACACATAGTTCAGATCCCCAATGCTTAAATCAAGTCGACTGCCACCAAGTCAGTGTGTAATTCTGCAAATGAACACATCAAAATGCCTAGTTAGAGATTATCTGACAGGTAACAGGTCATTCAGCTATTCCACCTGCGTGCGGCTGGAACTTTCTTTGCTCGTGTGTTGAGCTTGATACTACCCAGGTCAGAAATCAAAGTTTCAATTCATGGACTGTATGTTTCTCATACATAGTTTCTAACTCTGCATTCTTATGGATGAATTGCTGGAACATACAATAGTATGCTTTCCTACAAATGCTACCTACTGGAGCTTGGCACATATGTGTATATATGTATTTAAAATCCATGATTAAGTCCCATCTGAATGACTATAATAAAATATGGAAATGAAGAGTTACATGGTTTTCTTTGCTAATTACAACTGTTGACAGCTGCCTTATTGTTTCCATCTGCAGTCCCTAGCAATTACTAAAGATCATACCAAAGCCCTACCACTATTTCCTAGGAAAATTAAATGAATGTGCCATCCATGTAATTATTGAGAGATAAGGTATCATACAGCACAAGCTATATTGTTAAGGATGACCTTGATCTCCCGATTCTTCTGCCTCCACCTCCCAAGTGCACAGCCATGCCTAGTTTACCTACCAGGTCCATCTTTTTGAAAAAGGAGTGTGTGTGTGTGTGTGTGTGTGTGTGTGTGTGTGTGTGTGTGTGTGTTTTCATTCGTTTCAGTTCTCAAGAAGGCCAGAAGAGGTTTTGTGTGTGTGTGTGTGTGTTGTGTTCATTGTTTCATTCTCAGCAGAAGAGGTTGTGTGTGTGTGTGTGTGTGTGTGTGTTCATTCGTTTCAGTTCTCAAGAAGGCCAGAAGAGGTTGTGTGTGTGTGTGTGTGTTCATTCGTTTCAGTTCTCAAGGCCAGAAGAGGTTGTGTGTGTGTGTGTGTGTGTGTGTGTGTGTGTGTGTTCATTCGTTTCAGTTCTCAAGAAGGCCAGAAGAGGTTGTCAGATCCCCTGGAGCTGGTGTTACAGATATGAGCCATCTGACATATGTGTTGGGGACCAAACTTGTCCTCTGCAAACGCAACAAACTAACCAACCAAGCCCCAGGCCTACCTTTGAAAGATATCCAAACAAAACCTCCCATTTGTATGTTGTCTTCAGCTGTGAAGGCAAAGCGCTAGTTTCTCTGTCAACTAACTTCACCTTGTTTGCATGAGGATTCCAGTGGACGTTCACAGTATACAACAAAATTTATGATTGACTATATTGATGAAAAATATCAAGTAACCATTACTTGGAAAGTTACATTTGAAAATGTTACTATGGGAGACATGTCCATGTGGTCAGTGCGGTGAAGCCAATCAGACCTGACTTCTTGTGAAAAGACAGCCAGGCATGGTGGTGCATGCTTTCAATCTCAGTAATTGGGAGGCAGAGACAAGTGGACCTCTGTGAGTTCAAGGCCAGCCTGGGCTGCAGAGCTACATAGTGAGATATAACCTCCTATAGAGAGGGAGAGACAGGGACAAAGTTGCTCATAACCATAACCCCAGCACTCAGGAGGCAGAGGCAGGAGGATCACACATTTTAGAGCCAACTTGAACTACCGGTTGAGACCCAGTCCAATACCGGTTGAGATTCCAGCACTTGGGGGAGTAGGAGTTTAAGACCACCCTCATCTATCTAGCAAGTTCAAAACTAGCCTGGGCTACACAAAACTTTGTCTCCGAAGAGAACAGATCACAAACTTCCAAATTAGGCCTTTGCCTGTATCTGCGCTGTGTTTCTTTTCTGATGCTAGTGGGAAGATAGGGAAAGTAAGAGCCAGATGGTCAAGGTCTTAACTAGGTGTATTGTATGAATGATAATCCTTGAATAAAGTGATATGAAAATGAAAGGACTGTTAGGGAAGCCCACTGGAACCTGTCTTGAGAGAAAGAAAAAGAGAACTGGAGTGTGGGAGCTAATCTTGGAAACAAGACCTCTTACAAGATACCAAGAGTGCTAGGAATATCCAGGCAGAAAGTGTTGTAACATGGATGCTGGGTTTCTGTTCTCTTTGGGACTCTATAAAGTGATTTGTACAGAAGGGGGAAGTGTTTCTGCATATTTTAGAAATCAGAACCACTTAAGGATTTTTTTTTTATTATTTATAAAAGTAATCTAAAGGCTGGAAAGATGGCTCAGCAGTTGAATTTATACATCGAGCAGATAACACACCTCTATTTCTAGTTCTAGGGGACCCAACACCTGGGCTCCTTGGGCACCCACACTCATGCAAACACACCCATCTATAGATGCACACACATGCATATAATTAAAAGTAGATATAAATCTTTGTTGTTGGTTTGTTTTTCCAGACAGGATTTCTCTGTGTAACAGGCCTGGCTGTCTTGGAACTTGATTTGTAGACCAGACTGGCCTCGAACGCACAGAGGTCTGCCTGCCTCTGCCTCCTGAGTGCACCACCACCATCCGGAAGAAATCAATCTTTTATAAAGTGATTGGTAGGAGCTGGAGAGATGGCTCAGGAATGAATGCTTGCTGCCCTTGCAGAGGACTCAAGTGCAGTTTCCAGCACCCATGTTAGGCAGCTGACAGCCACTCGTTAAGTCCAGCTCCAAGGAATTCTACCCCTTCTGGACTCCTCAGGCACTTGCTGCTGTATTTTAAAAACGGCGGGAAGGAGTCACACCATACCACAGGGCTCACGTAGGCAGTTTATTGAGGGAAGGGGAGTGAAGGGGCAGAGACCAGTCCCTGGGGATGAGAGCAGAGGAAGAGAAAGAGACGGGAGGTGTACAAGGCCCGCCTTTTATAAGGAACCGTGAATGCACACGGGGGCGCTCTTAGTGGCTGCAGCTGAGGTCTATCCTGTCAGGACCCTAAGGACGGGCCAGCGCAGATGCCCAAATGTGCTAACACTTGCATCCACACATGCACATACCCACACAGACACAATTTTTAAAAAGTAATCGAGGGTTTGGAGAGGTGGCTTGCAGAGGGGCTGGGATCAGTTCTGAGAACCCACATCATATGGCTCACAACCTGTAAATCCACCTCCAGGGGATCGGATGGCCTCTGCAGGCACCCACAAACACATGCGCACATGTACACACATGTAATTAAAAACAAAGTAATCTGTAGCCTTAAAATGGTGCAAATTCTTGATGTATGCTTAGTGGTAATGAACCATGAAGGCATGCTAAAAGAAGCCAGATACAAACGGGCTGTGGTGGAACACACCTTTAATCCCAGCACTTGAGAGGCAGAGGCAGTTGGATTTCTTTCTTTTTGGTTTTGTTTGTTTGTTTGTTTTCCGGGAGACAGGGTTTCTCTGTGTAGTTTTGGTGTCTGTCCTGGATCTCGCTCTGTAGATCAGGCTGGCCTTGAACTCACAGAGATCCACCTGGCTCTGCCTCCCAAGTGCTGGGATTAAAGGCGTGTGCCACCGCTGCTGCCAACGCTGCCACCACCACCCGGCCATAAGGCAAGTGGATTTCTGTGAGTTCAAGGCCAGCCTGCTCTACAGAGTGAGTTTCAGGACAGTCAGGGATACACAGAAATCTTGTGTAAAAAAAAAAAAAGGGAGACACTAAATACAATATGTAACAAATGGTAGGACTCGATTTCTCTCAAGTGCTCAGAAAGACAAAGATAAAAGGCAGATTATTGGTTGCCAGTGGCTACAGAGGTGGGTGAGTGAGGGACTGTTAATAGGTGTAGGGTTATCTTTTAGCAGTGAAGAGTATCTGAAAGAAGATAATGATTGGTGGTTGTATGGCCTTACAAATACACTGAAGTTATGAATTACACTTATGTTTTTAAATTATTGTTTTTAGATTATAATAATAATTACATCATTTCCCCCTTTCCTACCTATATAACCCCTCCTTGCTCCCTTTCAAATTCCTCTTTTTCTTTAATTGTTGCCTCTGTTTTCATTAGTTGTTGTTACATGCATATGAGTGTAGATATACATACATCCTCCTAAACAGAACCTGCTCGGTCTGTATGACATTACCCGTACGTGTGTTTCCAGGCTGACCCCTTGGATTGGATAACCAGCTGCTGTGCTCTTCCCTGCTCTTGCTCTCAGCTTTGCTCAGTTGTCGATGGTTCTTTATGTAGAGTTGAGGCATCCATGTTAACATGTCTGTTGTTGTTGTCCTTGTTCAGCTGATGTTTTGTGTTGATGAGACTGTGAGTATAGATTCTGACATTACTAGAAGACACACTCGAATAGCAAACTCCCTGATCCTCTGGCTCTTAGATCTTCCCACCCGCTCTTCTGAAATGATCTCTGAACCTTAGCTCTGAGTGAATTAACACACTTCAATTTTTTTTTATGCTGTCTGAGTTTTCCCTCGGCATTTTACAAAACTGAAGCTGGGAATGGTGTCACATGAGTGTAATCCCTAGCACTTGCCCACAGGCCCAGTCCCCAGGAGACTGTGGAGGATGACAGGGTTTCAAGAGTATCCTCGGCTTTCGAGTGTGCTTGGGAACAATGTGGGCTACATGAGACCCCCGCCTCTCTCTCTCCCCATGAGACCACCTCGCTCTCTCCATGAGACCACCTTTCTCTCCATGAGACCCTCTCTCTCTTTTTCACACCCACCACCACCACCACCACCACCACCAACAACAACAACAAACAAACCTAATATGTGGTCATGATACAGATTTAAAATACAGAAAGGTATATGAAGCAGAATGTGAAATCTCCCCTTTCTCCTCATCCTAGTCCCCAAAATTATTGCACTCCTTGTACATGTTTTTATACATATACAAGTCAGTCTCTCTCTCTCTCTCCCTCTCTCTCTCTCTCTCTCTCTCTCAGTTTCTGTTACTGTGAAGAGACACCATGACTGCCAACTCTAACAAAGGAAAAACATTTAATTGGGGCTGGCTTACATTTTCAGAAGTTTAGTCTATTATTATCATGGTGGGACATGATGACATGCAGACAGACGTGGTGCAGGAGAAGGACCTGAGATTCCTATATCTTGATTCACAGGTAACAGGAAGTGATCTGTGACACTGGGAGACCTCAAAGCCCATCTCCACAGTGACATACTTCCTCCAACAAGTCCACACCTCCTAATAGTGCTACTCCCTTTGAGGGCCATTTTTTTTCAAAGGATCTCTCCCTCCCTCCTCCTCCCTCTGTCCCTCCCTCCCTCTCTCTCTCTCCCTCCCTCTCTCCCTCCCTCCCTCTCTCCCTCCCTCCCTCCTTCACTCCTTCCCTCCCTCCGTGTGTGTGTGTGTGTGTGTGTGTGTGTGTGTGTGTGTGTGTACATGTGCACATGAGTGAAGGTGCATGCGAAGGCCAGAGATGATTATCAAGTATATTGATGTAATCAATTGTTACCCACCTTATTTTTTTTTTTTGAGATAGGATGTTCCACTGAACTTGGAGTTCACCAATTCAGCGGCTCTGGCTGGCTGCAGAGCTCCAGGGATCTGCCTGTCCGCCTCCTCATGCTGGGATTAGAGTTGTATACCATACCTGCCATTTTGTATGGGTTTGAGGGATCTGAATTCGTGTTTGCGCACATAGCAAGTGTTTTGCCAACTGAGCCATCTCCCCCGCCTCAGTTTTCTTTTAACATTACTAGGATCACAGTATTAATGTTAAAATGCTACTCAATTCTGTACCTTGTCTTTTTCACTTCAACACATTATAAATGTCAGCACATGTAGTTTCTCACATTCTTCTTCGCAGCCCTAAGTATTTGAGTGTATAGAATTTTCCTACCTAGTCTCACATGCATCATTACATTTTTAGACAAGTAATGTCTTAAACTAAATTTCCAAAAGTAGGCTTAAGTATGTTTAATGTTGTGATAAGAATTGCCATCCAAAAATTCCATGCCATTTATAAGTTTGCCTGTTTCTCCACTTTAGAAGGACACAGGCAGCTGTGATGGCTCAAAGCTATAATCCCATCCCGGTATTGGAAGGATGAGACAGGAGGATTGTCATCAGTTTGAGGCTAGCCTGGGTTACCTAGTGAGTTCTAGTCAGCCATGACTATAATGTGAGACCCTGTCTCAAAAAAGGGGGAATGCTAAAATTAGTGGGTGAAAAAGCATACTATAGTTCTTTTTTCAAAAATATATTTGTGGGTTTTGGATTTTGCCGTATAGTCCAAAGAGACTATATCTCGGTGATTCATCAATTGTCTTTGGAAAACAGGCACTGTGTTTCATTTACAAAAGAATTGAAAGGTTTTATTCAACATTTGGGAGGCTGAAGCAAGGAGAACCAGGAGTTCAAGGTCATCCTCAGTTATAATAGCTTGTTCAAGGCCAGCCTGGGCTACTTCCCCCAACACACACTGTTTCATTTTATATGTTTTTTTTTTTTTTTTTTTTTTTTTTTTTTTTTTTTTTGGTTTTTTGAGACAGGGTTTCTCTGTGTAGCTTTGCGCCTTTCCTGGGACTCACTTGGTAGCCCAGGCTGGCCTCGAACTCACAGAGATCCGCCTGGCTCTGCCTCCCGAGTGCTGGGACTAAAGGCGTGCGCCACCACCGCCTGGCTATTTTATATGTTTTATTAGCTGGTGGTCAGTCATTTCCTTTTCTCTTGATTTTTGAAGAGTAACAGATTTTGCATCACTGTCTAGTGTTTCCACACAGGCCTGTTTCTCCACTCAGGGTCATATTGCCTCAGTTCCATGGACTTGGCAAGGCCATACTAGTTTATCGAAGAACTCCCTTAGCCTTTTTTTCTGTTAGATGGCTCTTATCCCTGTAGTTAGGACTGTGTCTAACAGCTGGTCGATTTTGTGAGAAAGGAAAGCATCATTTGAACTTCTAACTTTTCAGCTGCTTGTTTGGACTTTGCATAAATACAGTCTAAGACTAGTCAGGAAATGAGCTTTTTTTCAGTTGCTAAAAATGATTTTTCATGTTGCAGTTTCAAGAAATTTCAATTTAGCAATGTCAGCATGTCTGAAAAGAAATTATTAGTTAAAAAGACTCAAACAGGGACCCATTATGCTGGCTAGTCATCGTGAAAGTATCTAAATGAACACAGCCAAGGGTGAGTCAACACAGAATGTTTGCTGACTCCCCACATTACATTTTATGCTAATTGGTACTATAACATTAGTGAAACATTTTAAAATGTTTTCAAATGTCGAAACATTACAAAAATAAGGTTTGATGTTTTACTAGTAACCCAGCCTTTGATTATGTTCCTATTTAGTTGATCTTTACCAGTTTATTAAATAATTAAGTAGGGGGCAACAAAATAAAGTGACTTAATGAGAGCACTTTTTGTAACTTAGAACTTTAGTTGGGCCTGCAGCCTTTTAGAGGTAAGCTAGACAATTGAATACAAAGGCTTATTTTCAAATGTTCCCGATCCTTAAGCCCCAAAAGCTTGTGTTCTATATTTACTGTTGACTTAGTAGCACCTGGAAGCAATGATCCATTGGAACCTGGTTTCATGTGTTTTTGAATACAAAGCAAGCACACAAGGGAGACACATGGTTTAGAAAATGACTAATCAGAGAGAGTGTGTGTGTGTGTGTGTGTGCGCGCGCGCATATGCTTTCCAAATGTAGCACGAATTGTCAGAAGGTCTTATTAATAAAAACAAACCCGGGACCCAGATATTGGGGTGAACGCTGAAAGGTCAGAGAAACAGAACAGACCACAGCTAACTTCACCTCACTAACTTCTCAGCTGATCCTGTTTCCTCAGACTGGGAGCCTCTGAGTCCTTAACCGAATGGATCTCAGCTGAACTGCTGCTCAAAAGCCAAAGCTTGACAGACTCTAGTTCCTGGTTTTCACGCCTTATATACCTTTCTGCTTCCTGCCATCACTTCCTGGGATTAAAGGCGTGTGTCACCATGCCTGGCTGTTTCCAGTGTGGCTTTGAACTCACAGAGATCCAGTTGGATCTCTGCCTGCCTCGGGAATGCTAGGTTAAAGGTGTGTGTGCCACCATTTTCTGGCCTCTATATCTAGTGGCTGTTCTGTTCTCTGACCCCAGATAAATTTCTTAGGGTGCACAGTATATTGGGGGGGCACAATATATCACCACATGCAAGACAACATATGGAGGTCAGAGGACAACCTTGGGGGTCCATCCTCACCTTGCACCTTGTTTGCTGTTGCACACACCACGATAGCTGGCCTGTGAGCTTCCAAAGGGTCTCTCTCTTGTCTGTACTAAAGATCTCATCATTGGGACACTTGAATTACAGGCATGTATTCCTGGCTTTATATAGGTTCCTGGGATTTAAACGTTGGTTCTTGTGCTTGCATGCAAGTGATTTATCCACTGAGCCATCTCCCCAGGCCCCCAAAGCTGGAATTTTAACTTTTTTTTATTTTTTTTGGTTTTTCAAGACAGGGTTTCTCTGTGTAGCTTTGCACCTTTCCTGGAACTCACTTTGTAGACCAGGCTGGCCTCAAACTCACAGAGATCCGCCTGCCTCTGCCTCCCAAGTGCTGAGACTAAAGGCGTGTGCCACCACCTCCTGACTAACTTTTTTTTTTTTTTTTTTTTTTTTTTTTTTTTGAGACAGAGTCTCACTATGTAGTCCTGGCTGTCCTGGAATTTTCTATGTAGACCAAGCTGGTCTCAAACTCACAGGGATCTGCCTGCCTTTGCCTCCCAAGTGCTGAGACTAAAGGTGTGTATCCCTACACCAGGCTTAATGTTATTTTAAGCACAACATTCTTTGTAGGCGTGTCTTAAAAGAATTGTTGTTAGGCATTTCAACCTATCCTATGTATCCTAACGACTCGGGAGAAGTAGTCAGAATGTTGGACGTGTAAGGAGAAAATGCTGAACAAAACAGTTTGTGCTTAAAGCTAGTGATAAAGCTCAGTCGGTAGGGTGCTTGCCTAGCATGCATGAAGTCTCAGCTTCCATTCCCAGCACTTCGCAAACCCAGGCACGGCGCTGTGTGCCTATAATCCCAGCACGGAGGAGATGCATGCAGGAGGATCAGGAGTTCAAGATTATCCTCTGCTCCAGTTCAGTAACTGATGGAGACGGCAAGTTGCCACAAAAGGAGTTGGGTTTTTTGTTTTTGTTTTTTTGTTTTGTTATTTTTTTTCTAATTTATTAGTTTTTTGAGACAGGGTTTCCCAGTTTAGCCCTGACTGTCGTGGAACTGAACTAGTTTTTTAAACAAAGCACATTGCTGGGGGCTGAAGAGATGACTGAGCGGTTAAAAAGCACTTGGCGCTCTTACAGAGGGCCGGGGTTCAGTCCCAAAAGCCACACCAGGCAGCTCAGAACCGCCTGGAACTCTCCTGACGACTGGGCACCTGCACACACATGCTGCACATACAATACAGACAAGCAGGCATATGCACACATAAAATCAAAATCAATCTTACTTTACAAGCACGTTGCTTAGGAAGAAGGCTCAGGAGGTTTCCTTTCTCTGTTGGGAAGAGGCGGGTAGGAGAATGAGTCTGCAGACCACCTGTGCTGTGGACTTTGGAACACTTCAATGAGGGTCATTCCAGTCCATGAATTGGGGGTGTAACCAAGAGCTCATAGGCCGCCTCCTAGAAAGATCAACACAAAACCTGAACTCGTCACATCTTTCTTCATTCATGTGAGTCCGTCCTGGAAACTCTCACTGTGATTTTCACTCCTTCAAAACAACGGCACCCCTTTTCCGACCTTTCTCCTTACCCCTAACCTAGTGTCCCCTGGTTGTTGAGTCTTCTGCCACTAGAAGACGCCACTTAGCTTGAAATCTTAGCATTTGCCAGTGTTGGAAGGTAGATGGACGAGACTCAGGAGTGAGAGTCATCCCCAGCTACACAGTGAGTTGGAGGCCAACCTGGGCTATAAAACCCTTTATCTAAAGAAATAAAAGGGGTGGAGGAGGGAGTCTGTGGAGAGCGGTGGGTAAAGTGCCTGATGTGTAAGAAAAAGGACTAAAGTTTGGATCTGCCAGCGTGCATGGAAAAGGTAGGCATGGAAGTACGTGCATATGATCCTAACGCTGGGGCATGGAGACAGGATCCCTGGGTTTGCTGGCCAGCCAGTTTAGCTGAAACGAGAGCTGTATACTCAGTCAGCAACCCTGTCTCAAATAAGGTGGAAAGCACTGAGTGAAGATGCTGGACATGGATTGATCTCTAGACTCATTGCACATATACATGGGTGAGTATACACACAAATACCTACACAAACACACCATGTAAACACACACACACACACACACACACACACACACACACAGGAAAGAACAAGGAGGGCCTTGGAAGATGGCTCAGTTGGTTAAGTGCTGCTTGTTTAGGCATGAGGATCTGATTTTTTTTCTTGGCACCCACATAAAAAGCTAGCTATGCTTGGCATGTGCTTGGAAGCTCAGCTCTAGGGAAGCAAGCTAGGAGAATCCCCAGGGCTTGCTGGCCAGGCAGTCTGGTCGACTTGGTAAAGCTCCAGATTCAGTGAGAGACCCTGGTTCACGAAACAAGCTGGAGAATGATAGAGGAAGACACCCAGCATTGACCTCTGGCCTCCACATGCACAAGCACACACATGAACATGTGTGCATGCATGTACTCTTCCCCCCAACACACACAAAGAAAAAGGAGTTATTTGTGCTCTCAGATTTGGAAGTTCCAGGGCAAGAGAAGTGGCAAATTCCTTTGGGTCTCTGGTGAGGCCTTCCGTGACAGGAGCACATAAAACTGCTCCTCTCATCCAGGAACGAATACGGACAAGACCAGCACCCCACAATCTCATACACTGACACGCTCCAATAACCTCTAGGCCACACCTCCGAAAGGTTCCACAGCCTCCTAATAGCACTACCTCGTGAACAAGCTTCAACTAGGCTGCTGGGCCAGCAAAGCCCTAGAGATTCTCCTCCCTTGGTTCCCTGGAGCTGAGATTACAAAGGCATGCCAACCTACCTAGTGTTTGTGTGTGCCTCTGGGAGACACTGCCTTAGACTGTAGCATTGAGGTCCCAGTCTCTGCCATATCCTCTTCTCACCATCCCCTGTATATTCCACGTGGATACCCATTACTCACTGAAGCTCCATGCTCTCAGCTCCTCTCATGGACATTTCTAGCCAAGGTGATGTCTCCTCAAGCGTGAATCCCAAACTAAATGTTCCTGACCTGAGTACTAGCTATTTGCTTTCATCTCTACCCCGACCTACTCCTAAGTTTCTCAGAATCCGTCCCTCTGGCTTTTAGATCTGTCCTCTCTTATTTTTAAATCTATGCATCCATCCAATTTATTACGTGTGTGTTAACGTGTGGGCATGCATGTGCCATCTATCTGCCTGTATGTATGTATGTATGTATGTATGTATGTATGTATCTATCTATCTATCTATCTATCTATCTATCTATCTATCTATCTATATCTAATCTATTTACTACATGTGTGTTAATGTGTGGGCATGCCTGTGCCATGGCATGTGTACAGAGGTCAAAGGACAACTTGCAGGAGTCTGTTCTCTTCTTCTTCGAACTCAGGGTACTGGGAATGGAATTCAGTTCATCAGCTTGGTGGCAAACACCTTGATTGGCTGGGCAACTCTCCAGCTGCATCCTCTCTGTTCTCACTGCTGACACCTACTGTCCATTCCACGTTATTAACATGCACAGAGTTTCCTCCCTTCTACTCTGCCCCTGTTCATTAGATGTTAGTTCTTTTTCTCTTTTAGGGGCAGTTCTTGGCCTTCCTCCAACAACTCGATGTGAAGGTTATTACTTTGTGACAGTGCCGGACTCACTTCCACTTCCCCCTAATTTTCTTACCCCATGTCCACTCACTCCTGTATACCCCATGTCCACTCACTCCTGTACACCAATGTCCACTCACTCCTGTATATCACATGTCCACTCACTCCTGTATACCACATGTCCACTCACTCCTGTATACCAATGTCCACTCACTCCTGTATACCAATGTCCACTCACTCCTGTACACCCCATGTCCACTCACTCCTGTATATCACATGTCCACTCCTGTATACCCCATGTCCACTCACTCCTGTATACCACATGTCCACTCACTCCTGTATACCCCATGTCCACTCACTCCTGTATACCCCATGTCCACTCACTCCTGTATACCCCATGTCCACTCACTCCTGTACACCAATGTCCACTCACTCCTGTTACAGTCCACCTGTATACCACATGTCCATTCACTCCTGTATACCCCATGTCCACTCACTCCTGTATACCAATGTCCACTCACTCCTGTACACCAATGTCCACTCACTCCTGTATACCCCATGTCCACTCACTCCTGTATACCAATGTCCACTCACTCCTGTACACCAATGTCCACTCACTCCTGTACCCATGTCCCTCACCTGTCCCCATGCCACTCACTCCTGTATACCCCATGTCCACTCACTCCTGTATACCCCATGTCCACTCACTCCTGTATACCCCATGTCCACTCACTCCTGTATACCACCATGTCCACTCACTCCTGTATACTTCCACATGTCCACTCACTCCTGTATACCCCATGTCCACTCACTCCTGTACCCATGTCACTCACTCCTGTATACCCCATGTCCACTCACTCCTGTATACCCATGTCCACTCACTCCTGTACTACCCCATGTCCACTCACTCCTGTATACCCATGTCCACTCACTCCTGTACACCAATGTCCACTCACTCCTGTACACCCCATTTGTCCACTCACTCCTGTATGTTTTTACCCCATGTCCACTCACTCTGTTTATATCACATGTCCTACTTTTTTTCACTCCTGTATACCCCGATTGTCCACTCACTCCTGTATCACCCCATGTCCACTCACTCCTCCTGTATCACCCCCATGTCCACTCCACTCCTCCCGTCACTCCACCCCCACACCTGTCCACTCACTCCTGTACACCCATGTCCACTCACTCCTGTATACCCCATGTCCACTCACTCCTGTACACCCCATGTCCACTCACTCCTGTATACCACATGTCCAACTTCACTCCTGTACACCCCATGTCCACTCACTCCCCCCTCCTCGTCCTCACCACCCCCCCATGTCCACTCACTCCTGTACACCCATGTCCACTCACTCCTGTTACCCCTGTCCCCCCTGTCCCCCCACTCCCACCTCCCCTGTACACCCCCATGTCCACTCACTCCTGTACTACACCATGTCCACTCACTCCTGTACACCACTGTCCACTCACTCTGTACCATGTCCACTCACTCCTGTCCATGTCCACCACTCCTGTCCCCATGTCCACTCACTCCTGTACCCATGTCCCCTCCTGTACCCCATGTCCACTCACTCCTGTACACCACTCACTTGTTTCCACTCACTCCTGTACACCCCATGTCCACTCACTCCTGTTACCCCATGTCCACTCACTCCTGTACACCCCATGTTCCACTTCACTCCTGTACACCCCATGTCCACTCACTCCTGTATACCCCATGTCCACTCACTCCTGTAACCCATGTCCACTCACTCCTGTACACCCCATTGTCCACTCACTCCTGTATCACCCCAATGTCCACTCACTCCTGTATCACCCCATGTCCACTCACTCCTGTATCACCCCATGTCCACTCACTCCTGTACACCAATGTCCACTCACTCCTGTACACCAATGTCCACTCACTCCTGTACACCAATGTCCACTCACTCCTGTACACCCCAATGTCCACTCACTCCTGTACACCCCATGTCCACTCACTCCTGTATCACACCCCATGTCCACTCACTCCTGTATACCCCATGTCCACTCACTCCTGTACACCCATGTCCACTCACTTCCTGTACACCCCATGTCCACTCACTCCTACCCCATGTCCACCATCTTACCCCATGCCTCACTCCTTACTACCATGTACACTCACTCCTTACATGTCCACTCACTCCTGTACACCAATGTCCACTCACTCCTGTACACCCCATGTCCACTCACTCCTGTATACCCCATGTCCACTCACTCCTGTACACCAATGTCCACTCACTCCTGTACACCCCATGTCCACTCACTCCTGTACACCCCATGTCCACTCACTCCTGTACACCCCATGTCCACTCACTCCTGTACACCCCATGTCCACTCACTCCTGTACACCAATGTCCACTCACTCCTGTACCCCATGTCCACTCACTCCTGTACACCCCATGTCCACTCACTCCTGTACACCCCATGTCCACTCACTCCTGTATACCCCATGTCCACTCACTCCTGTACACCCCATGTCCACTCACTCCTGTACACCCCATGTCCACTCACTCCTGTACACCCCATGTCCACTCACTCCTGTACACCCCATGTCCACTCACTCCTGTACACCAATGTCCACTCACTCCTGTATACCCCATGTCCACTCACTCCTGTACACCCCATGTCCACTCACTCCTGTACACCAATGTCCACTCACTCCTGTACACCAATGTCCACTCACTCCTGTACACCCCATGTCCACTCACTCCACCCATGTCCACTCACTCCTACCCCCACCACTCACCCTGTACACCCCATGTCCACTCACTCCTGTACCCCATGTCCACTCACTCCTGTACACCCCATGTCCACTCACTCCTGTACACCAATGTCCACTCACTCCTGTACACCATGTCCACTCACTCCTGTACACCATGTCCACTCACTCCTGTATACCCCATGTCCACTCACTCCTGTACACCCATGTCCACTCACTCCTGTACACCCCATGTCCACTCACTCCTGTACACCCCCCCCCCCCCCCCCCCCTCACCCCATGTCCACTCACTCCTGTACACCCATGTCCACTCACTCTGTACACCCATGTCCACTCACTCCTGTACACCCATGTCCACTCACTCCTGTACACCCATGTCCACTCACTCCTGTACACCCATGTCCACTCACTCCTGTACACCCCATGTCCACTCACTCCTGTACACCCATGTCCACTCACTCCTGTACACCAATGTCCACTCACTCCTGTACACCCCATGTCCACTCACTCCTGTACACCCCATGTCCACTCACTCCTGTACACCAATGTCCACTCACTCCTGTACACCAATGTCCACTCACTCCTGTACACCCCATGTCCACTCACTCCTGTATACCCCATGTCCACTCACTCCTGTACACCCATGTCCTCACTCCGACTCCTGTCACCACCCCACCATGTCCACTCACTCCTGTATCACCACCATGTCCAACTCACTCCTGTATCACTCCCCACCCATGTCCACTCACTCCTGTACACCCCATGTCCACTCACTCCTGTATACCCCATGTCCACTCACTCCTGTACACCCCATGTCCACTCACTCCTGTATACCCCATGTCCACTCACCCCCCCATGCCACTCCTCCTGTACACCCCATTCCACTCACTCCTGTACACCCCATGTCCACTCACTCCTGTATACCCCATGTCCACCTCACTCCTTTACCCCATGTCCACTCACTCCTGTACACCCCATGTCCACTCACTCCTGTATACCCCATGTCCACTCACTCCTGTATACCCTCCACCACCCATGTCCACTCACTCCTGTATACCCCATGTCCACTCACTCCTGTATACCACATGTCCACTCACTCCTGTACACCCCATGTCCACTCACTCCTGTACCCCATGTCCACTCACTCCTGTACACCCATTCCACTCACTCCTGTACACCTGTACACCCATGTCCACTCACTCCTGTATACCACATGTCCACTCACTCCTGTATACCCCATGTCCACTCACTCCTGTATACCCCATGTCCACTCACTCCTGTATACCACATGTCTGATTGTACCTTTTCCTCCATTTCTGCTTGTGTAGTTTTCTTGAAAGTTCACACCTCACATTTTTACTTTCTTCTTTTTCCTCTTACCCACTCCAGCAAAGTTTGCAGTTCCTGTTGCCGAAACCAGTGGCCCTTTCCAGTTCTTAACTTACTTATTGCCTCTGAATTCTATTGCCATTGGTTCAAGTGCTGCCACTTGGCCCTCACTCAGCTAATCTGCTTTTGCAAATGACCCCCAACTAGTCTGTTAGATGGTAGGACCAAGCTTGGAAATGCTGAGACTCCACACACTCTTGTTTGCTGGCAGAGATTTAATGGGAATCTACCCCAAAGCTGGAAGCTCACTGGCAAAGGCAAGGCACCTGTGCCCAGATATGAGGGTGGGCAAACAGTAGGCACTGAGGCGATAAGGGGGCAGGAGAGAAGTGAGACCACCCGGGGTTGAAGCGCTCGGTGTCAGAAGACATGGAGTGTTTTAACGGACTTACTTATGAAACGCTGCACAGTCAAGACAGCTCAAAACATGAAGCACATGCCAGGTGACATGGCTCCTACCCACAATCCCAACATTTAGGAGGCTGAGAAAGGATTGTCGTGAGTTTGAGGCCAGCCTGGGATACATAGTGCGTTCCAGCCTATTCTGGGCTGTACTGTGAAACCCTGACTCAAAAGCAAGCAACAAGCAAAACTGCAGCCCTTGTGAGGTAGGCGAACATAAGGATAGCTTATCAATCTGGGCCTCAACTTGATGCACCCTTCCTTTAGCAATGCACCCGACCACCTAAGATGCCCACCTTCATCAGGCTGCAGGTCCACCATACTCCAAACAGCGGAGTAAGTTTCTCTCCCCCTATCTTCTAAAACACCCCTTTTGTGGTCAGTTTCTACTCAGGCATGATCCCAGATTTATGTGAGATTGACAGGCAGGGGGCTGTTCTGAACTATTTCTGAGGAACATGCACAGTTAGGTAAACTGTCCTAGAGTGAACTTTTAGGGAGAATTTCTTTTTACCAGCCTGTACCTATGCATAATTGAGTGTGCATATGATTAAAATCAGATGCATCACGGGAACAGACGTACTCGGAGCAAAGGATTACATAATCTAAGCCAGTCAATCAAAACAGAGAACTGCCTGTGGTACACCCCTTAGCAACCAAACACCACCTCCTCTTCTTCCTCCAGCCCATAAAGGAAGAACCCAGACAATAACCTGGTAAAGAAACAATAACAGTAAGGCTTTTTTAAAGGGTTTTATGATCCAAAAAGCCTGGGACTAAATTTGAATGTTGCCAGTTAGAACTGGGTAGTATTATGTTTCCCTTGCTCTCAACCTCCTGGATCTCTGTGAGTTTGAGGCCAGCCTGGTCTACATAGTGAGTTACAGGCCAGCTAAGGCTACAACTCTTATACTAATGGTCTACTATACCTATTAAATATTTTTACTTAGAAATCACAAATATTTTCCCAGGTGAGAAAATAATATACTCTTACCATTCTTACTGGCTGCCTAATAGTCAATTTTGTGGCTGTATCACAATTTGTATCATGAGAGATTTGAATATTTTTCAGCTTTCATTGTTCTATTTCACTATTTCAAGCAGATCTTATCAAATCACAAAGAAATAGCAGAGATCCCAAATTGAAAATTATTCTATATAATCACTGGCCTGAACAACTCTGAAAGGTCTTGAAAATCAAGGAAAGGCTAAGGATCCATTTCAAGTAAAAGGTGACTAAAGGGGCATGATAACTAAAATGAATGCTAATCCTGAATTACACCCCAATTTTTTTAAAAAAGAAGCTTTTCCCTGTAAGGGGATTTAAGGAAGTATATACTGAACGTAATATGGACTGACTATTAATAACACTGTATCAGTATTAATTTCTCGATTGTAGTCATTGTTCTGTAGTTATGTAAGAGAATATCCTTGGTCTGGCAATGTAGCTCAGTAATAGAACTCTTGCCTACCTTGGAAAGGCCCCGGGTTCCATCTCTAGCACTGCAAAAATTAAAAATATTGGGGTTAGCAAGATTGTTCAGCGGGGGGGGGGGGGGGGGGGGGGGGGCTTGCCGCCAAGCCTGACTACCCGAGTTTCATTCTTAAAACCCACACGGTGGAAGCAAAAAGCTGACTGCCATAGTTGTCCTCTGATCTCCATACATGTCCTCCCTCCTTCCCTCTCTCTCTCTGTGTCTATCTGTCTCTCTGTGTGTGTCTCTCTCTCTGCCTCTGTCTCTCTGTCTCTCTGTCTCTCCTCTCTCTCCCCCCCCTCTCTCATATGCACTCTCATGCTCCCTTGTGTTCTGGCTCTCTGTCTCTGTCTCGTTCTCTTTTGATGGTTGTTGTTGTTTTGAGACAGATTTTCTCTGTGTAACAGTCCTGGCTGTCCTGGAACTCATAGAGCTCTGCCTGCCTCTGCCTCCCAAGTACTGGGATTAAAGGTGTGTGCTCTCTTTTACACACACACACACACACACACACACACACACACACACACACACACACACACACACGGCGTTGGGGGTGTAAAAATATAAAACAACCTTGTCCTTAGAAAACACACATTCAGTGTTTAGGAACAAAATGAGTGTTTTTACTACTTTTCTGTCCTTTTAAAATTGTTCAAAAAGTTGAGCTTAAAAGCCCGAACTGCAGCTCTTCTTCAGGGAGTCCGAAGAGAGGGAAATTTAGCGGCAGCAACTTCCGGACCAGGAGCAATCCCGGGATGGCCATCAGATAGTTAACTGAGAGACGACATCTGAGCTGGACTTGGTGGCTCACGCCCTGGTTCCTGCTTTGCAGTAGGGCTAATGCTGCTTTCCCCTCTCGTGACCTGGGACAAGGCTGAAGTTTCTTGTTAGAACTCTCTTGGGGCCCTGTTCTGCTTTCTCTCCCAGATGTCCTCTTTAAGCCACCGTTGTTGGTGGCTGGGGCTGTAGCTCAGTGGTTGAGTGCTTCCCTTGCATCTTCAAGGCCCTGGGTTCCATCCCAGGCATCTCCCCAGATGTTTCATGAGTTTTGCCAGGCATGGTGGTTCATGCCTATGATCCCAGTATTGGGGAGGTCGAGGTAGGAAGATTGCTATGACTGCTAGACTGGATTGGGCTTCATTGGGAGCTGCAGGCCAGCTTGGGCTACAGTGTCAGACACTCTTTCAAACCACAATTTAGGTTGGGCAGTGGTGGCACATGCATTTAATCCCAGCACTCAGGAGGCAGAGGCAGGTGGATCTCTGTGAGTTTAAAGCCAGCCTGGTCTACACAGTGAGTTCCAGGACAGCCAGGGCTACATAAAGAAACCCTGTCTTGAAAAAAACAAAAACAAGAAACAAACAAACCACACACACACACACACACACACACACACACACACACACACACACACACAATTTAGGTGGGCATGTTGGATGACCTGTTTAGTTTTTAATGGCAACCTGACACTACCTAGAGTCACCTGAGAGCAGAGAACTTCAACTGAAGAACTGCCTCAGTCCATTTGGTCTGTGGCTGTATCTATGAGGAACTGTCTTAGCTGATGACTGGTGTGGGAGGGACCGGCTTACTGTGAGCAGCACCATCCCTGGGCAGGTGGGCCTGGCCTATATAAGAAAGGTAACATTGGCTGGGCATGGTGGCGCACACCTTTAATCCCAGCACTCAAAAGGGAGGGGCAGGTAGATCTCTGAGTTTGAAGCCAGCCTGGTCTACATAGTGAGTTCCAGGACATTCAGAGATACATAGTTAAAACCTGTCTCAAAACAACAACAACAACAAAAACAAAAACACAAAGAACACTAGCATTGGGGATGGAGAAATGGCTCAGTGGTTGAGTATGGGCTGCATTTCCAGAGGACCTGGGTTCTAATCTCAGCACATGGCAGCTCACAACCATCTGTAACTCTAGTTCTAGAGGGTCCAATACCCTCTTCTGGCCTCCACGGACATGTGGTATACAGACATACATGCAGGCAAAACACTCCTGCATGTTTAAAAAGCTTTTGAAAAACAGGTTTCGAAAAGGATAGTAGTAGCTTTCTAAAAAACAAAACAAAACAAACTAACTAAAGGAGAGCATGCCAGTGAGCGGGTCCCTGCCTTGAGTTCATGCTCTGACTGCCCTCCATGATGAACTGTGGCATGGGAATGAAAGCCAAAGAGACCCTTTCCTCCACTGTTGCTTTCAGTCCGAGCATTTTATCACAGCAAGGGAAAGCGAATTACAACAAGGGCTCCCATCTGGAATGGCAGCACTGGAGAAGCCTAAGGAGATGTACTACCACAAGGTTGAGGCCAGCCTTAGCAAACTGCTTCGTTCCAAACCAGCCTGGACTACAGAGGGGTTGTTTACCAAAGAGTTACTTTTGGGGCCAGCAACACAGCTCAGAGAGTAAGTAACGCTGCCTGCTTCCAAGTCTGACAACATGAGTTTGGAGCCATGTGGAAGGAAAGAACCAACTTCTGCAAATTGTCCCCTGACTTGCATAAGTAGGCCATGGTACGCATGTACCCACACATACATGTGCACACACACACACAATACATGTAGTTAAAAATTACTTTTTATGGCCGGGCAGTGGTGGCGCACACCTTTAATCCCAGGACTCGGGAGGCAGAGCCAGGTGGATCTCTGTGAGTTCGAGGACAGCCTGAGCTATAGACTGAGTTCCTGGAAAGGCGCAAAACTACACAGAGAAACCCTGTCTCAGGGGGGAAAAAAACGGGTTGGGGATTTAGCTCAGTGGTAGAGTGCTTGCTTAGCAAGCACAAGGCCCTGGGTTCAATCCTCAGCTCCAAAAAAAAAAAAAAAATTACTTTTTACAAGTGAAAAGTGAACAGAAAATAGTACTTTTTAAAATGTGCACAGGTGCACATGTTGTCTGTCACCTGGCACTGAGGAACCAAAGACAAAAGGGTCTTTGGTTTTAGGATCCTTAGTTGTACAACAAGATCCTGACACAAAAATGGAACAATAAAGGTTTTCTTTAAGAGCATCCCACCCACAAATCAGGTAACTGTAATAACATCCCAACCAAGGAACTAGTCATGCTTTGGTTTAGACATTTCAGTTTTTGGTGAGTGGTCCTTTGGTAATGAATTCTTTTTTTCCTTTTTCTTTCTTTTCTTTTTCTTTTTTTTTTTTTTTTTTTTTTTTTTTTTTTTTTTGGTTTTCGAGACAGGGTTTCTCTGTGTAGCTTTGCGCCTTTCCTGGGACTCACTTGGTAGCCCAGGCTGGCCTCGAACTCACAGAGATCTGCCTGGCTCTGCCTCCCGAGTGCTGGGATTAAAGGCGTGCGCCACCACCGCCGCCCGGCATGAATTCTTAAAGAATGAAAATTTCCATACAAGGTTCTGGACTCATTCCCAACAGCATGAAAATAAAAGGTGGGCAACAATGACTTTGACAGAGAGGATTAAAACTGAGGGTTGGAGGCAAAGCAAAAAACCTTGTCTATCCCCACTGGGGAAAAATAAAACAATTTCCATTACGATTCTCAAAGAAATCTGCACTAGATTCCCCTAGTCCATTTGACTTGTTCATATTTTGTTTTTTATACATTGCAGTCTGCATTCATGAAGCCATCTGCCTCTGAGCTAAAATAGTCCTCGAAATCCCTCGTCCGGAGGCTCTGAAATCATCTTGTCAGTTTTAGGCAGCTGATAGCAATGTCAGCTTCCCCTGAGAAGGCTGTTTCTGCGACAGCCCTCTAGCGGGTCTGAGACTGTTCTGTCAGTCCCTCTAGAAGCCCCACTCCAGCCCAGGCTGAACAAGACTTACCATAGCCAAGTGTCGTTCATACCCGTAATCCTAGGAGGCTGGTACAGGGGGGTTGTGAGTTTGAGGCCAGCCTGTATAACCTAGTCAGACCCTATGTAAACCAAATGAACCAATAGAAAAACTGCAATAACAAAAAAAAATACTATACAAAAATGGAAATGTTCTGTATTTGCACAGTGCCTTGTAGAACCATTAACAACACTCAAAATGCTACAAATAGTGACTTTTCCCTGGAGTCTCCTGCTGGGAATGGAAAGCCCCCCCCCTCCCAGTGCCACCCTTCTGTAGAGTCCCCAAGGTTCTGATGATTTGTCTCACAGCTAAGTCTAGACGTGTGCATTTCCTGCCTGTTTTCACTTCTATACAAGTGGTATCAGTACTGCAGGCAAGGGGGAGAGAAACAGGAGCTTTTTCTCCCTGGTTCCTGCCCAAACTGTAAAGAAATCTTTTCCCTTACCAAGTCTCATTTTCTTTTGGTATGTATGGCTGAAGGCTACAGATTCATGTTCCTATCTCCTGTAACAGTAGGACTAAGGAACCAAATTTGTATTTTTTTTTAATTTAAAAGCTTTTTGTATTCAGGGCACTGGAAAGATAGCTCAGTAGTTAAGAACATTTGCTGTCCTTACAGAGGACCCAGGTTCAGTTCCTAGCACCCACTTCATGGCTCATGACCATCCATAGGCATGTACATGGTAAACATACATACATGCGGGCAAAACACTCATATACATAAATCTAAATGAAATGTATTTATTATGATAACTGTATGTGTAAGTGTGTGTGTGTGTGTGTGTGTGTGTGTGTGTGTGTGTGTGTGTGTGTGTGTGTGTAGGTCAGAGAACAACTTTTGGGAGCTGGTACTCTGTTTACTGTGGATTCCGGTCATTGGAATTGGGTCATCAGGCTTGTGTGGCAAGCACTTTTACCGACTCAGCTATGACACTGGCTATTGAGTTTTAATTCATTTAGACCTCCATTTATGAACTTCTCATCTGCAGTTTGGTATTCTATACTGGATGGCCAGGTTCTGTCTCAGTTGCAGCACAGACCTTTAGGCAATTGTGAAGGAAAAATAGAGGCCACCTATGGAATGACCAAATCCTTATGGCTCATTTATTAATAATGGGCAAATGAAGGAATTCTCTGTTAGGGAACAGAACAGGAAACTGAGCCACCTGTAACTTTAGCTGGTGACAACCATGTGGGTAAGAACACATTTGGAAAGAACAGGTTACGAACAGAGAGGCCTTTTACAAACCTTCTGGGTGTGAAAATCCCTCCTTTCTACATGCATCCCTTTCACACTGTGTCGTTTCGTCCTTCTCAAATAACAAAGGGATTTTGAGTGTAGCAAGAAAACCTTCAGAAGTAGACTTGGTTTGTTTGCTTTTTCAATACAGGGTTTCTCTGTGCAGCCCTGGCTATCCTGGAACTCTTTCTGTAGACCAGGCTGGCCTTGAACTCAAAGATCCACCTGCCTCTGCCTTCCTAGTGCTGGGATTAAAGGTGTGTACCACCACCACCACCACCACCACCACCACCACCACCACCACCACCGGATTTAGAAATGGACTTTTTAACAATCACCTTGTAAGCCATTTACATGTGAATTTGAATGTGGCACTGCCTGGCCGGGAGAGAATTTCCTTACAAAAACACTTTACCTATATAAAAGTAACCTAATGTGAACCACACTTCTTTCTCATTTTAATAAATTTGGCAGGGAGCTGGGGTATCTCTCAGCAGCTAAGAGCAGTCTGCTCTTCCAGCAGACCTGGGTTCAATTCCCACCACCCACATGGTGACACATATTGTCTATAACTCCAATTCCAGGGGTCTGATGCCCTCTTCTGGCCTCTGTGGGCACCAGGCATCCACATGGTACACAGACATACATGTCAACCAAACACACATGCACATAAAATAATAATAAAAACAAACTTTGTTACATTTAATGTGTTTGTATGTGGGGATACATGTGCCACCATACATGAGTTGAGATCAGAAAACAATTTATGGGCTGGGTGGTGGTGGTGGTGGTGGTGGTGGTGGTGGTGGTGGTGGTGCATGCCTTTAATCCCAGCACTAGGAAGGCAGAGGCAGGTGGATCTCTGTGAGTTTGAGGCCAACCTGGTCTACAAAATCAAGTTCCAGGACAGCCAGGAATACACAGAGAACAGAGAAACCCTGTCTTAGAAGAAGAAGGAGGAGGAGGAGGAGGAGGAGGAGGAGGAGGAGGAGGAGGAGGAAGGAGAAGAAGAAGAAGAAGAAGAAGAAGAAGAAGAAGAAGAAGAAGAAGAAGAAGAAGAAGGAAGAAGGAGGAGGAAGGAGGAGGAAGAAGAAGAAGAAAGAAGAAAGAAGAAAGAAGAAAGAAGAAGAAAGCAAGCCAGGCGGCGGCGGCGCGGCGGCGGCGGCGGCGGCGGCGGCGGCGGCGGCGGCGCACACCTTTAATCCCAGCACTTGGCGGGCAGAGGCAGGTGGATCTCTGTGAGTTTGAGGCCAGCCTGGTCTACAGAGTGAGTTCCAGGAAAGGCTCCAAAACTACACAGAGAAACCCTGTCTCAAAAAACTAAAAACTAAAAACTAAAAAAAAAAAAAAAAAAAAAAAAAAAAAAAAAAAAAAAAAAAAACAGAGAGAGAGAGAACAATTCAGTTTATGGGAGTTGGCTCTCTCACTGCATGGGTCCTGAGCATCAACTCAGGTTACTAGGCTTGGTGGCCAATCCCCTTAGCAGATGAACCATCTCCCTAGCCCTTCTTTCACTTTCATTTAAATTTTATTCATTTTTCTTTGTGTTAGTATCTCTCACCATGCACAAAAATCTATTCAAAATAGATAAAAAGACCTTAATATAAAGCCTAAATCACTGAAATTACCTGAGGGAAACATTAGGGAAACAACTTTAAGCTATGGGCACAGGCAACAACTTCCTGGAAAGGATTCCAGTAGCACGGTAAGTAATGCCAAGTAACTGATAAATGAGCTTCTGTGAAAAGTAAAGGCCTCTGCATTGCAAGGGAAAGTATCAGCGGAGAGAAGAGACAGACTGGGTAGAAATCTTTGTCCGCTACACCTCAGAGGGCTAATATCGAAAATAGAGAGATACTGCTTCTTTCTTTGTATTCACAGATTTTTCTATACTGTGAGTCTAAAATCTAAAAGTCTGCTAGTGCATCCATTGAGAATATATGATACAGGGCTGGAGAGATGGCTCAGAGGTTAAGAGCCCTGGCTACTCTTCCAGAGGACCGGAGCTCAATTCACAACCATCTGTAATGAGATCTGGTGCCCTCTTGTGGCTTCTTCTGGCAGAACACTGTATACATAACAACAACAAAAAGTTAAAACAAAAAAGAATATATGGCCAGGCGGTGGCACACACCTTTAATCCCAGCACTCAGGAGGTAGTAGAGGCAGGCAGATCTCTGTAAGTTCGAGGCCAGCCTGGTCTACAAAATCAAGTTCCAGGACAGCCAGGGCTGTTACACAGAAACCCTGTCTCGAAAAACAAACAAAAAAAGAATATATGGTATAGGGCCGAAGAGATAGTTCAGAGGTTAAGAGCACAAACTGTTCTTGAAGAAGATCTAAGTTTAGTTCTCAGGGCCCACATCAGGCAGTACAGCTGTCTTTAACTCCAGCCTATGGGGCTCTGACTCCTCTGGTCTCTTTACAGAAACATAATTAAAATAAAAAAACTATAAAAGGAGACAGAGGAAGAATATATAATAGGCTGGGGGTATATCTCAGTGATGAAGTACTTACCTAGCATGCACAAACAGCACTATTAAAAATAAAAACTTACTCCAGGAGTGGTGGTGCACGCCTTTAATCCCAGCACTCGGGAGGCAGAGGCAGGTGGATCTCCGTCAGTTCGAGGCCAGCCTGGTCTACAAAAAGAGTTCCAGGACAGCCAGGGCTACGCAGAGAAATCTTGTCTTGTACTCCCCCTCAAAATTACATAAGCCAGGTATGGTAGCTCACACCTGTACTCCTAGCACTCAGAAGGCTGAGGCAGGAGGATCACTGCATGTCTGAGGCTAGCCTAGGTTACATAGTAAGTTCTAGGCTACATAGCAAGAGTTTGACTCGAAAGGCCTATCTTGTCATAACTAATATTTCTTGTATTGATATTGTAGTGATAAGGCTGGAACCCGGGACCTTGTGCATTGTGCAGTGATGACCTCCCCCTTGAGCTCATTGTTCATTATGCCTACCACCTTGCTCCACTCTTCTTGCTTGTGATGCAGCATTAGGAGTCATGAAGTGGGGAAGGAATGCTTTGGCAATTGTAAAAAGGATGGCTGTAAAGACTGGAGCAGCATGAGATACCATCATTGGAGTTTATCATGGTCTACACTCTTTCAAAAACACATGTTTAAAATGTATAGGGGTGCTTTGTCTGCATGTATGTCTATGTAACTTGTTTGTGAAGTGCTTGTTTGGAGGGCAGTAAAAGGCCTTGGATCCCCTGGAACTGAAGTTACAGCTGATTGTGAGCCACCATATAGATACTGGGAATCAAACCTGGGTCCCCTGTAAGAGCAGCCCGTGTTCTGAACCACTGCGCAATCTCTCCAGCCCCGTAGTCTGTACTCCCCGAATTGCACAGCCAGAGAGATGGGGAAATCCCTACATACCCAGAGTCTGCAAAAGATAACATCTGGATGCCCTCTAACTGGAAAAAGCAACTGACTTCTCAGGTCTCAGAGGGTAGAGATAACATCAGTAACCAGAGTTTGGAGATAGCACCAGAGCCTACATACCAGTTAAGGGCTCTCTTACAAGACTCCTTCCCACTTCAGGTGCCAATTCCAAGTCCCAGGCTATGACCTGTGCTTCTGACAACCAGCAATTAAGCAGATGTTCTCAAGATACCCTGCTCAGACTCAGTTATTGCTATGACAGTTCACATAGTTCAAGGAAGCACTTACACTTAGCAGTTTAGAGTAAAGGCTATTACAAAAGATGCAGATAAACATCCAGATGGATGAGAAGTAGGGTGGGGTATGGGTTGGGCCATGGAATGTTCACGATCTCTTTGGTCACATTATTCCCCTAGCATGACTTGTGCTCAGCATCCCAGAAACTGATGACATCTTATTGTTCAAGAGTCTTTATTTCTTCCTCCAATCCCTCCCACATACTCCTCCCCCATCTCCAAAATCATGGCTTCTTTTTCACAAATTGTTATTGATTGGGTGTGCGGATGTGGGTGTGTATCACCCGCTCAGTCTGTATATTGTTGTTTGTATATGTGTTTTCAGGACTGACCCATTTGGCACTAGGCAAACAGTTGGTATGCTCTTCCCTGGGGAAGACCCTCTCCTGCTCCCAGCTTTCCTCAGTTTCTTATACTCCTTTGTGTAGGGTTGAGGCCTCAGGAGCTTTTCCCCCATCCACTTTGGCATGTCCATTGTGCCATCCTCATCCTTGTATAGCCCAGATATAAGCAGTCATGCTTGGGAGACTTTATGGCTCTAGCTTTTGGCATTACTGGAAAATATAATCTCAGGGCAAACTCCCTGATCTGTTCAAGAGTCTTTATAGACCTGGATTTCCCCACATTCCAGATGTCATGTGTGGAACTCAAATCCCAAACCTCGAATCACTCATTCTTCCTGTGACAAGCCCCAAAGTTACCTCAGGTTCCAAGCTTATACCAGCAGAGGAGGACTACACATCCTATTTGGCCTGGTCCCAGTTTATTTGTTTTCCTAGAATTTTGTCCAATTTAAAATGTGTCCCAGATCTATTCTTCCATCCTTTCTTTCTTTCTTTCTTCCTTCCTTTCTTCCTTCCTTCCTTCCTTCCTTCCTCCCTCCCTCCCTCCCTTCCTTCCTTCTTTCCTTCCTTGTGAGAGGGTCTCGTGTAGCCCAGGCTAACATCAAACTTACTCAGTAGCCCAGGCTGAGTTTCAGATCCTTCTGCATTTTCCTTCATTGTGCTGGGATTGTGATACGCACCACACAATGGCTAGAGGTTGATGTCACATGTGCTCCTCTGTCACTCTCCACCTTACTTTTTGAAGCACAGAACCTGGAGCTTGTATTTCAGCTACACTCACTGACTAGTGAACCCTTGGGATTCACTTGCCTGTGTAGCTTTGTGCCTTTCCTGGAACTCACTTGGTAGTCCCTGCTGGCCTCGAACTCACAGAGATCCACCTGGCTCTGCCTCCCGAGTGCTGGGATTAAAAGCATGCACACCACTGCCGGGCATGAGCTTTTATGTGAGTGCTGGAATGTAAAGTCACCAAGTCATCTCCCCAGCACAGATTTTCCATGTTCTAATGAAGTTTAACTATTAATATAAAAGTTTCATTGAAGTAAGTCAGGATGGGTCTGGTGGATTGCAACTTGTCGATTCTAGTTTCTGCACAGAGAGCTGAGTTCTCATTCCAACGGAATTAAACAAAGACAAACAGGGATAACCCTTCCCCCTTTCCCTAATCTCTTCCAAATGTAATTAATATAACTAAGATTCCTCTCTCAGGGACAGCATGCAGAGAATTCACTGATAACACAAGGAGGGCAACTCCGACTCTAGGAGTTAGGAACATGAAACTCATTCCTTTCCCAGGAGGGAGTGAGAAGAGTACAGACCATTGTGTGCCTTGTTGAACATCTGCTGCACCAGCCAATTTAACACATACCAAAGCCTGAAAAATAAAGGAAGCTGCTACACCATTAGCCATGAGGCCAGTCCACAGAGGATACCCCTCATGTACATGTTTGTAAAATACGTTCAGGAAACAAAGACAAAAGATTCTTGTTAGAGAACATGTAGCTGGTAGTCTGAATGTCCTTGGTCCAATAGTTATGCCGTGCATCATAGGGTACACATCTAAAGCTCATTATTTGATTGATTGGTAATTTTCAAAATTGCAGTAAAATATTTTAGTACAGAAGTTCAAAAGCATCCAGGTGGTGGCACACACACCTTTAATCCCAGCACTTGGGAGGCAGAGGCAGGTGGATCTCTGTGAGTTTCAGGCCAATATGGTCTACAGAGTGAGTTCTAGGACAGCTAGGGCTATACAGAGAAACCCTGTCTCAAAAAACAAACAGAAAGAAAGAAAGAAAGAAAGAAAGAAAGAAAGAAAGGAAGGAAGGAAGGAAGGAAGGAAGGAAGGAAGGAAGGAAGGAAGGAAAGAAGAAAGAAAAGAAGGAAGGAAGGAGGAAGAAAAGAAGGAAGGAAAGAAGAAAGGAAGAGAAAAGAAAATGAAAAAGAAGACAAGAAGACACAGGAAAGCAGTTAAAAAAAAGAGAAAGAAAAAGAAAAATTTGTTAGCAGCCCGGGTGGTGGTGGTGCACACCTTTAATCCCAGCACTTGGGAGGCAGATGCAGAGAAACCCTATCTTGAAAAAAAATAAAAGAAGTTGAAAAGCACCTAATGATGAAAGGTTAACCACTGAAGCTGTTTCTCATCAAAATTGATGACTGTGTAGCACTCATATAACATTTGTCAATATTTATCATCTACCTTTTGGACACAGTGGAGCCGACCACATACACACCAGAAAGAGCAACTCTTAAGAGAAAAGGGAAGGCATCAGCAAATGCCTCAAGCCCTGAAGTTGTTCGTGCCTGTGGTTTTTGCAGATGGACATACTGAAAGACAATGATTGACAAAAGTGCTACTGCCCTTAAGAGGATGGCTACACACCACCCTGCAAATCACGTTCCTGCTCAGTTTCCAAATCAAGTTTCCTTGACACAGAATGATAAGTGAGGCTACACTTTTTTGTTTTGTTTTGTTTTTCGAGACAGGGTTTCTCTGTGTAGCTTTGCGCCTTTCCTGGAACTCGCTTTGGAGACCAGGCTGGCCTCGAACTCACAGAGATCCGCCTGGCTCTGCCTCCCGAGTGCTGGGATTAAAGGCGTGCGCCACCACTGCCCGGCGAGGCTATACTTTTTAATGAGTACTATTAGTTAGTCACTGAACTTCCCAGGCATCTCAGGAATGCAGGGTAGCTACTGGACATTTCAACTAGAAAATCAGTTCTATTAAGTTGAGGTCTTCCACAGGAACAGACCATCTATGTATCTATATCTCTCCAGATATTTATTTGGAGACAGAGGAGGTGGGGTTAGAGAATTTTTTAAATTTGACTTACGTGACTGTGAAGGCCTGGTGAGTCCCACTTTTATGGGGGTAGTCCAGTAGGTTGGAGACAAACTGACATTCTAATCCAAAGGCAGGCTGCTGGGAGAATTCCTTCTCACTCAAGGGAGGGCAGGCTTTCCTCTTTAATAGTCATCAGCTGAGGAGGCCTACCCACACGGTGGAGTGTAATCTGCTTTAGTAAAAATCCACTGATTTAAACATTCATCTCATGCAAAAGCACCTTCACAGAAACACCCAGAATGATGTTTGACCAAATATCTAGAGACCAACAGCTGGCCAAGTTGACTCACAAAATCCATCATCCCTTTCTTTTATGCCAATCATGATTCAATTTAGCATCCAGTTCATGTAGCCAAAGTTGTATGTGTGTATCGATGTAAAATTGCATCGATGTAGTCTGATGAAGGTCACTTTAATCATTTCAGCATCGTAGGTTGGAGCACTTGCTAAGCAGCTGTGAGGACCAGAGTTCAGATCCGTGTGATCTCCTGTGTGTCTGTAACCCCAGGGCTTCGGGGGGCAGGAAGAAGGGGGAGCATGGGGGATGGGACAACATGGAACTGGCTAGGACTGGATGGAGACAGAATTGTGAGGCTGTATGGCTGCCAGCCTAGCTCTAGGATCAGTGAGAGCTCCTATCTTAAGAGAATAAGGTAAAGCGTGATAGAGCCTCCTCTAGCCTCCCTGCTCACAGGCACGGATATTGAACATGCACATGTACACTACACTACACACACACACACACACACACACACACACACACACAATTTTAAAAAAATCAATGTTAATGATAAGTGTTTTGTATAATATTTCTCATGAAAATACATATGTACATAAATCCTTCTTTGAAATCCTTTCTTGAAATAGCGTCTTCTGCAGCTCAGACTACCCTAAATTGTGCTATAGCCAAGACCGGCCTTGAATTCTTTATCCTCTTTCTTCAGCCTCCCAAGTGCTATCACAGCCAACTCTAGACACTTGAAGGATTGTAACACTAAGGTTAAAAAAATAAGGTCCTGGAGAATTGGGGGGCATGGCTTAGCGTGTAAAACACTTGCTCCACCAGCATGAAGACCAGCATTTATCTCCCCAGCACCCAGATAAATGTTCATGGAAGAGTAGTAGCCAGCTAGAATTCCACATCACATTCGGAAGAAACGGGAAATCCCTGGAGCACGCTAGCTAGCTAGACTATCCAAATAGGAGAGCTCTGGGTTCGAGTGAGAGACCCTGCCTCAGTATATAAGGTGGAGTGTGATTGAGACAGATGCCAATATCAACCTCTGACCTCCACATGCACACATGTGCACATATCCCTCTCAACACATATACATACATACAGGCACACACCAAAAAGCAGTAACAAAAAAGCCAAGGCTCTTGCTTGACATGGTGACTCATTTCTATAATCCTAGCACTTCAGAGTGCAAAAGCAGGAGCTCACCCTAAGTTCAAGTCCAATCTACAAAGGGAGTTAGAAAACAGAGAGAGAGAGATCTGAGCTAAGAGAGAAGTCTTGTCTCAAAAAGGAAAAGAAAAAAGAAATCAAAGAAAAAGAAAACAAATCAAGAAACTTGCGGGGCAGAAACACATATACTTGGAGTTGTTTATGGTGAACAGATAGTTCATAATTGTGTCCAAACAAAGGCAGAAGTGAGGCAGTGATTTCTTCTTTTTGCAGTGCTTGGCATCAGTCCCAAGCCTGGCACATGTCGGAGAAGTGCTCTACTACTGAGCACAGCTCCAGACCCAAGGCAGAGAAATTTTGGTATCCATTGACTCTATGTGACATGATTTCCAGTAGTCTCATTCAAGAAATAGTAATATTCACTTTCCTGATTTCATATTAAATTGGAAAACAGAATTTTGAATAAACACACTTAAAATTTCAATTATAAATGTAACATCTGATTTCAGTAAAGCACTTTATATATGAAGCATATTGCTCACTTTCCAAAAGATCATTACTTCTTTCAGTTTGCATTCTGTGGGTTGTTTTCCACTGTACACTGAGGCAGGAAGGTTGCAAATTCCAGGTCTACAGGGACTACATAGCGAGACTCTGACTCAAAACAAACAAAACCCCATAATCCATTATTAAAATATAAGAAGAAAAACCAGGTGTCTTTTATACCAGCACTCAGGAGGCAGGGGCAGGCAGATGCCTTGAGTTTTGAGGCCAGCCTGGTCTCCATAGTGAGTTCCAGGCCAGCCAGAGCTATAAAGTGAGACATTGTGTCTCAAAAAACAAAACAAACCAACCAACCAACCAACCAAACAACAACAACAACAAACAAGAGTAAGGGGCACTTATGGGATGGCTCAGCAGTTAACAGCAATTGCTGCTTTTGCAGAGGACCCGCAAGGACGCTCACAAGCATCTATAACTCCAGTTCCAGGGACTGCAACTCTCTCTTCTGGCCTCTATAGCCACCAGGAGGATTTACAACAGTTCAAGCTTAGCCTTGACCTACATATTGATACTCCACCTTAATTTAAAAGAGAAGAAATTTAAAAAGCAAGATATGCTTAGTGGAACAAATTTGGGAAGCAATAGGATGAGAAGTTCAAGTCCAACTTCAGCTACACAATAAGTTTGAGGCTACATGGGACCCTGTCTCAACCCTCCCTCTCTGTATAGGAATATTTGGTATGCATGATTTAGGGAAAGAAACCGTAAGTCAGAAACAATCTGGAGAAATCTGAGTTGTTCAATATGAATAATTTAGAAACAGATGTGAGGGCTGGGGCTGGGGCTGGGGCTCCATGATAGTGTTTGTTAGCATGCAGGAGGTCCTGGGTTTTATCCCATGCATCTTCAAAAAAGGAAAGAAAGAGAGGCAGGAGAAAAAGGAAGGGGAAGAAGGGAGGGAGAGAGGGAGGCAGAAGAAGTGAAGGTCTTGGTAGGGAAGGAATGGAAAAGTGGGTAACTGAGTCCACATGTGTTATGTGCCAAATATATAACTAGAAGTTCCCAGAATTAACTCTCAGGTGGATCCCATTTCTTTAAATGGTAAGAATTAAAAAAAAATAAAAAATATTATATAAAAATAAATAAAAATATAAAAAATAAAATAAAAATATATATAAAAGTATAAAAAAGGGTAAGAATAAAAATGTACTATTATGAACTTCAATGTCTATACCAAATGGACATGCACTCAAAAATATTTATATACTCGAACATATATAAAAATGTTCATAGTAGCCTTATTTGTAATAGCCCCCAATTTGGAAACTACCAACACGTTTATCAATAGGATCATGAAGAAGTCTTAGAGGCCAAAGGGATAAACTGTGTGAAGAAATGTTTAAGGCAAAATTATGGAACACGTGACATTACCATGACCATACATTGAGCCAAGTACTCTGCTAGGAACTGTTACATATATTGTTTCATTTAATCGTTTGTTTTAAGACAGGGTTTCTGGATCAGGCCCTCTGAATAGGTGAGACAGTTGATTGGCTTAATCAGTTTGGGAGGCAACTAGGCAGTGTGACCAAGTCCTGTGCTCATTGCATGAGTTGGCTGTTTGAAACCTGGAGCTTATGCAGGGACACTTGGCTCAGTCTGGGAGGAGGGGACTGGACCTGCCTGGACTGAGTCTATCAGGTTGATCTCAGTCCTAGCGGGAGGCTTTGCTCTGGAGGAGGTGGGAATGGGGGGTGGGCTGGGAGGAAGGGGAGGGGGTGGGAGGTGGGAGAATAGGGAAACCCATGGCTGATATGTAGAACTGAATGGAATTGTAAAATAAAATAAAATAAATTTAAAAAAAAAGACAGGGTTTCATACAGCCCAGATTGTCCAGCAACTCCTGGGCCTCCTCCTGCCTCTATCTCCTAAATGTTGACATTACAGACATGTGCAACCATGCTGTTTGTTTTGTTTAATCTTTACCACATCCTGTAACAGAGACTCATTTGACTATGAAGAAACTGAGGCACACAGCTGTGAAAAATATTGCCCAAAGTCACAGTGGTAGTTAGGGGTGAGTGAAGTACTTCAACATAGATCTTTCTCAGACCAAGTCCCGTTGTGTCTTTTCAATCGTAGCCTCCTGACTCACCATGATAGATAGGGAAGGCAGGAAAAGTTGGGAAGAATAGAGTTCACACACACACACACACACACACACACACACACACACACACACTCACACACACACACTAAAATTTTAACAGCTAGTGTTTCATTTTTTTATTTGATTGTTTCTTTTTTATTCCATTTTCTCTTTTTTATTAAGAAAGTTTTTATTCATTTTACATACCAATCACAGATCTCCCTTTTCCCTCCTCCTGCCCCTCCAGCCCCCACCCCCATTCCCTCCTACAAGAAGGCAAGGCCTCCCATGGACAGTCAGCAGAACCTGGTACATTTAGTAGAGGCAGGTCTAAGCCCTTCCCCCTGCATCAAGGCTGTGCAAGGTATCCCACCATAGGTAGTGGGCTTCAAAAAGCCTGCTCATGCACCAGGGATGGATCCCGATCTCACTGCCAGGGGACCCTCAAGCAGATCAAGCTACACAACTGTCTCACTTATGTATAGGACCTAGTCCAGGCTCTACAACTGTTGGCCCAAAGTTCATGAGTTCCCACTAGTTTGGTTTGGGTGTCTCTGTAGATTTCCCCATCATGATCTTGATGCCTCTTGCTCATATAATCCCTCTTCTCTCTCTTCGACTGGACTCCTGGAGCTCGGCCCAGTGCTTGGCTGTGGGTCTCTGCATCTGCTTCTGTCAGTTACTGGATGAAGGCTCTATGATGACAGGATGTTCACCGATCTATTACTGGGGAAGGCCAGTTCAGGCACCCTCTCCACTATTGCTAGGAGTCTAAGCTGGGGTCATCCTTGTGGATTCCTGGGAACTTCCCTAGCACCCGGTTTCTCCGTATCCCTATAGTGTCTCCTTCTATCATGATATCACTTTTATAAATGTAACACGAATCTTAAACGGGCTTATTAATAAAAAAAAATGGGAGCCAGGTATTGGGGTAAATGCTAAAAGATCAGAGAGACAGAACAAGCCACAGCTAACCTCACCTTGCCAAATTCTCAGCCAATCCTGTTTCCTCAAACTGGAAGCCTCTGAGTCCTCCCCCAAATGGATCTCAGCTGAACTGCTGCTAAAAGCCTAAAAGCTTAAAAGCTTCTAGTTTCTGGTTTTCACACCTTATATACCTTTCTGCTTCCTGCCATCATTTCCTGGAATTAAAGGCAGGAATCACCATGTCTGACTGTTTCCAGTGTGGCTTTGAACTCACAGAGACCCAGATGGATCTCTGTCTCCCAAGTGATAGGATTAAAGGTGTGTGTGTGTGTGTGCCACCATTTCCTGGCCTCTATGTCTATCTAGTGGCTGTTCTGTCCTCTGACCCCAGTCTATTTGTTGTTCTATAGGCTTCCTGTGTCTTCATTGTTACTTCTTTCTTTAAGTTGGATAAGTTTTCTTCTATGATTTTATTGAATATTTTTTTCTGTGTCTTTGAGTTGGTATTCTTTTTTTTTTTTTTTTTTTTTTTTTTTTTTTTTTTTTTTTTTTGGTTTTTCGAGACAGGGTTTCTCTGTGTAGCTTTGCGCCTTTTCCTGGAACTCACTTGGTAGCCCAGGCTGGCCTCGAACTCACAGAGATCCGCCTGGCTCTGCCTCACGAGTGCTGGGATTAAAGGCGTGCGCCACCACCGCCCGGCGGTATTCTTTTTTTTTTTTAAAGATTTATGTATTTATTATGTATACAACATTCTGCCACCATGTAACTTTGCACATCAGAAAAGGGCACCAGATCTCATTACAGATGGCTGTGAACCACCATGTGGGTGCTGGGAATTGAACTCAGGATCTCTGGAAGAGCAGTCAGTGCTCTTAACCTCTGAGCCATCTCTCCAGCCCAATTATTTTTTTTTTTATTTTTTTTAGAGCTGAGGACCAAACCCAGGGCCTTGCGCTTGCTAGGCAAGTGCTCTACCACTGAGCTAAATCCCCAACCTGAGTTGGTATTCTTTTTCTTCTATCCCTATTATTCTTAGGCTTGGCCTTTTCATGGTGTCCCAGATTTCCTGGACATTTTGGGGCATGACTTTGTTGGCTTTAGTGTTTTCTTTGACTGACCAATCTCAGCTAGTGTATCTTGAGTACCTACTATCTGAAAGTCTTTTTTTTTGTGGAAAGTCCTATACCAAGTACTTTATTAAATACTCTTTACGCTTTTCATACTAACCTTTCAGAGCGGAAATGATTGTTCTAGTTTTAATTTCATTGCTTCATCATTTAGTTTGGAGATGCACTCTCACCGAGGCTGGCCTAAAGCTCCTGGGCTGATCTTCCTACCTCCACCTGAGAGTAGCTAGGACTATAGACACAGTCAGCATGCACAGCTTATTTACATTTTGACAACCTGAAATGTTCATTTGTGTGTATGCATTGTATATGCATGGGGGTGGGTGCCCTCACCTGTGCATGTGTGTAGGAATGAGATGAGGCCGGAGATTGATAACTGGCATCTTCCTCTATTGCCCTCCACATTAGTTTTTTCAGAGAGAATCTCTCACTGAATCAAAAGCTCACCATTTCAGCTAGACTGGCTGGCCAGCAAGCCTGTAGATCTGCCTGCCTCCGTCCCACCAGGGCTGGGCTTATAGGCAGACCCCGTGCCAGGCTTTTACATGGGTGGTGGTGACTAACGTAGACCCTTGTGCTTGCACAACAAGCTGCAACCCCCGGAGCCATCCTGTCAGCCATTTAGTTTTAGAAGAAACAGACTTCGGTTCTGAGAAGTGCAATGACTTGCCCACTTTCACAAATCGCCCTTCGCATCTCTCCTTCCGGTGTCCTTACTAACAGGGAGGCCCCTGACTATATGCAGAGCACTGTGATAGGTACTAGAAAGATGAAAATGGGGCTACCCGGAGTAGTTTAAGGGACGCAACTGCTGGCTGCCCTGGAAAGTAAATAGAGGCAGATTTTGTTGTCTGATTCCACACCGGAAAGCCAGCTGCCTGTAATCCCAGTACTTGGGAGATGGAGACAAGACCAATAGGGACTCCAAGCCATACTCTGCTACATAGTAAGTCTGTGGCCAGCCTGGGCTACAAGGACGGCCTGTCTCAAACACAAACTACTTAATAAACAAACAAAATATAAAACAAATTCCATGTAAGAAACTAGGGAGACAAAAATAAATGTCTGTAACAGCCACAGTTCCCATACATCATTGTCTGTTCTATGTATGCCCACACAAATGGATGTGTAACCCTTTCGTTCCCCCAAAGATTCTGATTATGTACTGTTAATACGTTCATTTTACTCATTTACTTGTTCATTCCTTCTTTATTGTGGTATAGAAGACTGAATGTAGAGCCTCCCACATGCTGCTGCTGCACTATATTCCCGACTCTGATTTTTTTTTCCAACCATGAGTTAGTTGTTTTTGTAGTCAGGAGCTCGCTCACTTTGTAACCCAGGCTGGTCTAGAAGACACAGCTGCAATTCTCCTACCCCTGCCTCCACAGTGCTGGAATCACAAGCATGTCACCACACCTGGCTAAAATTCAGTAGGGAAGGAACGACAACACCTTACTTGGTCACCTATGAGCCTCTATCAGCATTTCTTGCCTCTGTGTGTTCGTATTGCAGTCATGTGCAGGTGAGCTCGCCTGTTCAGGAGCTGGAGGAGGTCAGACGTTGAGAGCAAGATATCTTTCTCAATCTCTATTCCACCTTATCAAATTTTATTTTGAAACAATTTCTTACTAAATTGCCCAGGTGGGTCGAATATATGATCCTCCTTTCTTGGTAGCTGGGCATATAACCCTTTGTACCATACCCAGCTTAAAATGCTCATTTCATGTAAAGGTAAAAAGCAGTTTGGGGTCGACTTTACAAGGTTACAAAGCAGTTTTTTTCCTCTTGGATTTGTACCTTGATCTGGCTCTTCTGGGGTTGTAGGTCTCAACTCTTAAAACTAAGGTAAGATTTTTGAAAGAACCGGTCCTAGATGAGGAAAATGGAAGCCAGCCTCCATGTAGGTCTTGGGAAGGGGAACACCTGGCTTGAGGAACCTCGTAGCGAATGGAACCTGAAGGGCTGTCCATCAGCTTAAGCGTCCTGAGGGGGAAAAATTGCGGACTGCGGTTGGTCTGATTACTCGGGAGGCCTCTGGGATACTGAAAGCCGGCTGGAGGTTGCGGTACGAGCAGCCCCGGATTTTCCCAGCACAAAATTCCCACGGCCACCTGGCCTGAAAGAGGCACCAGCCGCGGCTGGTGGAGGCGCGCCGAAGACCACGCAGCGCCGCCGCTGGGGGCGGGGCCTGGGCGGGCTGAAGGGGCGGGCCGGGGGCGGGGCTTGGCCGGCGGCGGCGGCTGGGAGCGGTTGCTGGGGCGGCGGCGAAGAGCGTTGGGCTTACCTCACGGCTTTCCCGTGTCGTAACGCCTCCTCTGCCGGCTTCCTCCTCGAAGCCCCGTCCGCTCGCGAGCCCACCGATTCCGACATGGCGACCTGCAATCCTAGCGTTACGGCGACCCGCAGTCCCAGCATCATGGCGACCCGCAGTCCCAGCGTCGTGGTGAGCCCCGGGACTCTTGGGCAGAGCCGGACCGCCGGGCCCACGAGGCCGGCTGCCTAATGACGCCGGTCGGGGCCCTGAGGCGCAGAGGCCGGCTCTGGGCGGGCGGGGCGGGGGCGCGGAAGCCCGGGGCCGGGGCCCGTCACAGGTTCCTGGAATGTGACCGGCTGACCCTAGGGGGCGGCGGGCGGGATGGAACGGCGGGGTTCGGGGGTGGGCTGCCCCTCCAGTGAGCCCCGAGAGGGCTGACTGCGTGTGGGCCAGGGAAGTGGAAATGGCGTTGGGCTTGACACGTGCGGCCAGAGGGCATGAGGTGGGGAGAGGCGGGGAGCGACTTCCAGAAGGATCCGGCACGGGGAGGGCAGGGGAGCTCTCTTGGGAAAGACGCAGCTCTGGAAGTTTGGGGCTTGGCGGCCAGGGAGAGCTTCGGAGCACCTCTGGAAGGAGCTCCCGGCATCCATAGAGGACAGCATGGGAGGGCACGTTCAGGACTGGGCTTTGCCTCTAATTCTGCAGATGTCATAATTCATATTTGAGGAATGCGCAATTGCTCCATTGGATCTGCGCTGCGGCCCTGCTAGTGAAAAATCACGCCTAGTTTCCACCTGAGGAGACTAGTGAAAAGGCAGCCCGTTTTTCCCAAGGCCCAGAATAATGAGTTTTGGATGTAGATACGTTTGACTCGATAGCCCATGCCCTTGAATTTAAAAAAAAAAAAATACGGATTTAGTCGTTAGGCAAAAGGACTTTTTCCCCACAGTCAGCCCCTGATATTTTGTCTCTTCTCCCATTGGCTCAATTCTTTGTAACCCGCCAGGCTGCTCCCCGACCCTACCCCACTGCACAACCTTGCTTGCTAAAATAACTTAAAGCTCCCGCCTCTGATGAAATGCTTTAGCCTGCTGTATTGTGGTTATTGCCCCTGCTACTCGTTAAATGTCATGTCATGCTTTATTAATATCATTGTTGTAAATTTAGCAGTTACCTGGTTACTTGTTGATTGTCTCCCCCACTTATACAAACTTTATTTATTGTGATATTTTCAGGAAAGGCCTTACTATGGAGCTCTGGCTGGTCTGGAATTGGCAGTGTGAACCACCAGGCTAGCATTGAACTTGTGACAGTCCCCCTGACTCTTGCCTCCCAAGTGCTGCACCACCATGCCCTGCTGGTTTTTTTTTTTTCCATGTTAGGAATTGAACCCAGAGCTTTGTTCCTGCTAGGTGATCTCTCTACCACTGGGTCAACAGCTTTGACCCTTAAACAAGCCTTATAAGGGCAGGAGTAACCACTGGAGCTTTTAGCATATAGCACAATGTCTGGTTTGTGGGGAGTTTTCATAAATAGTTTGTTGAGTGAATTAATAACCTCTTGAGCCCTAAAAAATGCTGTCTCATAATCATATTAGACACTGTGGCTTAAGGCAGAAACACTGTTTTTGATGACCTGGGATCCTGCTTGTTTAGAATATGTTCTGTGTGGTCTTCAGTGTCTTCATCTAGGCTCAAGCTTTTTTGTAGACAATTTCTTGCTGTGTAGCCCTTGATGACTTAAGTAGACCAGGCCTTTAACTTACAGCCATCTTCTTGCTTCCACCTCAGTGTGGGGATTACAGACAAGCATGTGCCATCATCTGGCTTTAAATTTCTTACAGCTGAGGTGCTGGCTGCTGGTGGTATGGAAAGGACTACACGATAGTTTATGCAAATAAGCAACCATTTTACAGTCCCTGGGTAGGAATAGTAATAATAGCCATCATTGTGTTTACATAGCTAGTTCTAATTAGTTTTCAAAATAACCCTGTAACAATGGTATGTATGTTCACATTATCAGACATAAGTCACAGTTATTAAGGGGAGAGAGAGCCCCCCCCCAGTTAATTGCTAAGCCATAGTTTTAGATCAGCACCAGAAGAAAGGATAAATTTTAGAAGGTAGAACTCTGTCTCAAACCTAGGTCTGTCTCTGGAGCCTGTGCAAGTAAATACTACCATAAGATACAGTAGATGCTCAACAAATGGCTGTTATTTTTATTCAGTTACTGACTTCTACAGATGCTTTTAAGTTTTGAGATATGGTACTTGTTCAATGTAGAGTTAATTAGTTCTTACTGTTAGAAGTGGCTATTCTTAGTTTTGTTTGAACATCAAGAAATTCACTGTATTTTTAGTTTGCAAATTCCTGTTCCTTTTTTTTAAGTTTCCTTCCCCTTAATTGTCTGCATGTTAGGAATAATAAACACTTAAATAGTGCTTACTATGTGCTAGTTGCTATTCTAAGCCCCTTAACTGTCTTGATTTTTTTTTTAATTTCTATTTTTTTTTCTGTGTATGGCTGTTTGGCCTGCATGTATGTATGTGTACCACATGCTTACCCTGTGCCTGTGAGTCTAGAAGAATTCATCGGATCCTCAAGAACTGGTGTTACAGGTGACTGTGAGCTGTCATAGGGGGGCTGGGAATTGAACCTGGGTCTTCTGGAAGAGCAGCAAGCGCTCTTAACCTCTGAGCCATCGTCTAGCCCCTACCTGACTTAATCTTAAAAAAAAAAAATCACAGAGGAGTGAGTTAAGTAACTTGGCCTAAATCATTCAGTGCTACTACATTTGAACCTGTTATCTGGCCCCAGATTCTACCCTTAACCAGTAAATTTAAGTTAGGAGCTATAGCAGATGTTTATAAGATGTTTTCTCTGTCTTGGGCATTGACAAATGTTTTTGCAGACTTTATTTATGTCAGTATCCTAAAGTTACATAATATGTACCCTGTTGTGTAGATGAATACTGACATGACTGTGGTGATACAGGGAGACAGTATAACCGTATGCTAGATCACCTTCATGAAATTGGCCCTAGATGTGCCCGATTGATAGAAAATATGCTGCTTGTAACTATCCTTTAAGATAAAGCTTCTGGCTCTTTGCAAATTAGTGCGAAACATTAGGTATGTTTCATATAGCATATCCTTGAATATCAAAATGACCCAGATAAAAGTATAATATACTGAGCTTTTACTTTGCTAAATGATTTTTTAATTTATGTTTTTTGAGACAAAAGCTCACTCTGTAGCTTACAGTGACCTGAAATTCACTATGTAGCCCAGGCTGGCCTTAAAGCCCTCCTGCTTTAGCCTTCTACATTCTAGGGTTACAATCATGAACCACCACACTTGTCTTAAAGGTTTTTTTGAGAGAGACTTTCTATGTAATTACAGGCTGGTCTGTCAACTCCCAGTCCTCCTACCTTATCCGACAGAGTGTTGGTATTAGAGATAGACATATTTCACCATGCCTGGTATGCACCTTATCCTCCGGAGTGTGGGTATTAGAGATAGACATATTTCACCATGCCTGGTATGCACTTTATCCTCCGGAGTGTGGGTATTAGAGATAGACATATTTCACCATGCCTGGTATGCAAGGGAGAAGGAGAGTGACTGAGTGAGTGAGAGAGAGAGAGAGAGAGAGAGAATTTTGGTGATCTAACTCAGGGTCTTACATGTGGTAAGCATATGGTTTATGACTGAGATCTACCTCTATCCATCTACTTTTTTCATTTGTTATGATTTATTTATTTCTATTTTATGTGTATAAGTGTTGTGCCTGCATGTATGTATGTATGTATGCACGATTAGCATGCCTGTGAAGGTCAGAAGAGCGCATTTGATCACCTAGAACTGGAGTTACAGCCTCTGTGTGGGTGCTGGGAACCAAATCCAGGTCCTCCGCAAGAGCAACAATTACACTTAAACACTGAGCCATCTTTCCAGCCCACTTTCCCACAGAATTGGTTAAAATATGGTGGGTTCTTTTTTTGGCCTATCACTACTTTATTTTTATATTTATTTATTTATTTATTTATTTATTTATTTATTTATTTATTTATTTATTTATTTATTTATTTATTGGTTTTTTCGAGACAGGGTTTCTCTGTGTAGTTTTGCGCCTTTCCTGGAATTCGCTTTGTAGACCAGGCTGGCCTCGAACTCACAGAGATCCACCTGCCTCTGCCTCCCAAGTGCTGGGATTAAAGGCGTGTGCCACCACTGCCTGGACCCTATCACTATTTTATTGTTATTAACAGTGTTTAAAATAACATCCATTTATAAGTAAGACCAAAATTAACTATTTATGATCACCAATAGGAACAGTTCCTCTTAGAGGTTTCTTTCTGTAATTTTTGTACTGTGTTACCTATATATCCATCTTAATTAGTTTGTATCCTTGTTATTATAGCAGATGGGAAGAGAACTAATCATATCAGAAAAAAGATGCCTTACAGTTTTATTATTGTTGTTTTGGGCGGGGTTCTTTATTGGGTCACTGGTTTATCTTAGTTTGAGACAGATTTTCTTTATATAGGCCAGGCTGATCTCAAACTTGGAATTCTTCAGTCTGTAAGTGTTGGGGTTATAGGCAAGTACTGCCATGCCCAGCTCTTGTGGGTTTTATTTATTTTATTTTGAACTCTTGGATGTAAGTGGGGGAAAGCCAGCTAAGTTATTTTATTATTACAATTACTGACTGTCATGAATTGAATTTTCATTTTCTTTATTTTTTTACAGAGTTGATAAATAGACACATTTACAGGTTTTTAAAATTCCATCCATTTTCTTTTTTAAAAATTTCACTTTCAGCCAGGCAGTGGTGGTGCACACCTTTAATCCCAGCACTCAGGAGGCAGAGGCAGGCGGATCTCTGAGTTCAAGGCTAGCCTAGTCTACATAGTGAGTTCCAGGACAGCCAGGAACTATGTAGAAAGACCTTGTCTCAAAACAAAACAAAAATAGAATGACAGTGAAAAAAATTTTGTTGTTGTTTTTTTGTGTGTTTGTTTTTGTTTTTGTTTTTTGCTTTTGTTTTCCAAGACAGGGTTTCTCTGTGTAGCTTTGTCCTTCCAAGTGCTGGGATTAAAGTGTGCCATGTGTCACTACACTTGTCAAATTTCCACTTTTTAAAAATTGAAATAAGGGCTGGAGAGATGGCTCAGCAGTTAAGAGCACTGGCTGCTCATCCAGAGGTCCTCAGTTCAATTCCCAGCAGCCATATGATGGCTCACAACCATCTGTAATGAGATCTGGTGCCCTCTTCTGGCCTGCAGGCATACATGTAGGCAGAACATTGTATACATAATAAATAAATCTTAAAAAAATTGAAATAAAGTTGTATCACTTTCATCTTCCCTTTTCTCCCTCTAGTCCCTCCCATTTGCCCTCCCTAAAATCCCTCCAATGCTCCCACTCTCAAGATGATGGCCTCTTTTTATTATTGTTACATACATATATGTATGTATCTCTGCGTACACATACATATTCTTGTTCGTGTGTAAATGGTCTCAAGGTTGATTGCTTGGCACTGAACAACCAATAAGGGGGCTCTTTGTTGGGAGCAGCTAATTCTTCTCCCAGCAGTTATTAGTTACCTGTAGTTCTTTGTCTGGGGTGGGACCCAGAGACATTTCTCAAACTTGGAATCCTCCTACCTTAGTCTCCTGAGTGCTGGGATTATAGGCATGTACTACCATGCCTAGCTCTTATAGTTTGTATTTGATTTTTGAGACAGCATCTCATTATATAGCCCCGGCTGTCCAGGAACTCTCTATATAGACCAGGTTGGCCTCGGCCTCAATGGAAATTCACCTTCCTCTGCCTTCCAAGTGCTGAGATTAAAGGCATGTAGTACCACACCTGTTTTCTTGTAGTTTTTAAAGATAATTTTAATTTTTATTTATTTACATGTGTGTGTCTGTCTCTATGTATGTATGTGTGTGTGCGCATGCATGCACACTTGTGCTTTTGCCACTGTGTATGTGGAAGTCAGAGGACGGCTTGCCATAGTTGATTCTTTACCTCCATCATGTGAATCCTGAGGATCAAACTCAGGTCAGGTTTGGCAGAAATTGCTTTTATCCAACATGCCATCTCAGCAGCCCTTAAATACTATCTTTTAAGAGATGGGATCTGCCTGTGTTGCCCAGGCCAGCCCTACCTTTACTTTCCATGTAGGTAGGATTATAGGCACATCACCCCATACCCAATGTTTTTTATTCTTCCATATTTAATTAGTCAATGATCCATGTCATTTTTCTCCCCCATAGTAAAGGAATGATAAAAATGTGTTTGTAAAGTCTTTCTGTAATTTTGTGTTATGTGGATTCACTAACATTGATAGATCACATAAAAGTGTTAATTACTGCCAGTAATAGTAATATTGAGACTCATTTGTTATTTTCCTGTTTGGGACTTCCAAGTTACTAGTATTAAAATAATTGCTGCTAATTCAGACACTTTAAATTGCTGTGAAACTACCTTCTGTTGTTTTTTTTTTTTGTCCAGAGTGAACATACCTATTATTCTAGTATGTACATTAGTAAAAAAAAAAATTAATGGTGTTAACTCATGTCCTTATAGATATGGTAATTACAGGACCTGTTTGCCTAGAGTGGTTATAATATATTCCTGGGCTGAGCCGGAGGTGGTGGCGCATGCCTTTAACCTCAGCACTCAAGAGGCAGAGCCAGGTGGATCTCTGTGAGTTCAAGGCCAGCCTGGGCTACCAAGTGAGTTCTAAGAAAGGCGCAAAGCTACACAGAGAAACCCTGTCTCGGAAAAAAAAATATATATGTATTTTGGGACTATTCAGCCCAGGAATATATATATATATTTATATATATATATATATTTTATATTATTTATATATATATATATATTCCTGGACTGAATAGTCTATCTTATAGCTTTAACTCTTGGAAGGGAAATAAAAATATATGTATTTGTAGGACTGATAAAAAATTGGAAGATGAACATAGTACTAGTTTAAGACTTTTTGTTTTTGTCTTTTGGGAAGGAATTGTATCAAATGGTCTCAGTAAACTGGATATGATGGCTCATACCTGTAAACTTCATCATTTCAAAGAAGCTAAGGAAGATTGCCCTAGGATTGTGGATAGCTTGGGCTGTGTCATGAGATTCAGACACCCTGGACTACAGAGCCGAGACCATCTAAAATCATGAGAAACAAAATTTTTACTCTTAAAATAACAAAAAATAAATATTATCAAAAGAACAAAATAAAAATTCTCTGACATATAAATCTGTTTTTATTAGAAATCAAAACTTTTGTATTAGAAACCAGTTTGGTGTGTTGACAGAAATAGGAATCCTATTTTGGAGTAATTCCTGCTGATCTGTTTGGATTCTTAGAATACATGACTGGGAATAGGATGTGTTGGTGTACACCTGTAATCTCAGCACTCAAGGAGCAGAGGCAGGAGGATCATAGCAAGTTTGAGGCAGCCTGATCTATATATCTAGTTCCAGGACAGCTGGATATATAGCAAGACCCTGTCGCAAACACATAAAAAGACTGGGATGCTTGGCAGAGTTCACATTGAATTTGTCTTTGAAACAATCCTTGAAGTTCTTAGATTACCTGTAAAACCTGTAACCAGGCACCGAGCCAGTAGTCTGATGAATCCTGGGTGTGATATGGTTTAAATTTATGCCAGAAACAGAGTAAGTGGGTGGAAGCCTCAAGGAAGTCATTGTGGTATTCTAATCTTGATTCTAAGGTGCTTTAAAAATCACCCAACTTCATTTTTGTCAAATTACAGTGCATACATTCTGATGAGCCTGGTAGAAATGTTTATTGTATTATCTGATAAAATTGAGCAGTCTGTTATCCTTTCCCAAAACATGAACTAAATTTTGCTTTATAAAACTTACAAAAATATTTTCTTGTAAAATACTCTTTGAATGGTCCTTTTTTTTTCCTTTTTTGGTTTTTTGAGACAGGGTTTCTCTGTGTAGTTTTGGTGCCTGTCCTAGAACTCATTCTGTAGACCAGGCTGGCCTCGAACTCACAGAGATCCGGGTTTGACATAATACCACATAAACTGAGTGATAGCACATGCTTCTTGTAGTCTGAACACTAAGGAGGGAGAAGCAGAAGGTTCAGAAGTTGAAGGTCAGCTGCATAGTGAGTTTGAGGTTAGCCCTGGGATCCATGAGACCACCATCTCACTGTACGACTCACTGTGATTTTGGAGTTTGGGGATACTTTTAAAGACAAGGTCTTGCCTTGTAGACCCTAGCTGGCTTGGAACTCACTTAGTAACCCATACTGGCCTCAAACTCTGAAACTTCTACCTCAGCTTCCCAAGTACTGGGTTAACAAATGTGTCTGGCAGATTTACCCTGCTTTTATGATTCTGCTGTACTTTTTTTCTGTGTATAGGTACATGCATATTTATAAAACTGTTATAATATTTTGCCACCAAAGGTACCATATCAATAACATTAAATGTTTTGTATGGTGAATTCTGGGCATACTAATATAACCAATATGATACAACTCAAAACAATTTTAGAGTATCTACTGTAAAATGACCTTATTAGTGGATTGTAACCATCACATACTTGTGGGAATTTGGGTTTTTAAAGGATCTGTTCGTTTCTTGGTGACACCCCTGTTGCACGAATCCTAAATTGTCTTATAGTAAAAACCCAGGGCCAGATATCAGGGTGAAAGCTGAAAGATCAGAGAAACAGAGCAAGCCACCTCTTAACTCACCAGCTCCTTAGCCTGCAAGAGCCTGAAAAGACCTGAGTTCCTGTCTCCTCCCACCTTATATTCATTTTTCTGCCCAGCCTTATTATTTCCTGTCTCAATCTTCCCAGTGCTGGGATTAAAGGTGTGTGATCCCAAGTGCTGGAGTTGTGTAGGTCAGCATGACCTTGAACTCACAGAGATCCAGACCTCTGCCTCTGCCTTCCTAGTGCTTGGATTAAAGGGGTGTGCCACCACTGCCTGACCTCTATGGCTAACCCTGTGACTAGCTCTGTCTCTGATCTTCAGGAAAGCTTTTACTTCTTAGATTACAAACAGTATATCAACACACACACACACACACACACACACACACACACACACTAAGATAAGTACTCTTAGGAGTTGGATGGTTAACACCAGTTTTCATTTTCTGTATGAGATTTTTATTTAATTTACTAGAATATACTGTGTTAAATTTAAAAATATTTTAGGGTATTGGGGAGATGGCTCAGTCTATAAAGTGCCTGCCATGTCATCTTCAGGACCTGAGTTTGGAATCCCAGCACCTGGATAAAAAGCAGCACATCCCTGTAATCCCAGCACCAGGGAGGCAGAGACAGGGGAATCCCTGGGACTTCCGGACCAGCTAGACTAGCCAATTTGGTTAAACAAGTTCAATGAGAGACCCGGTCTCAAAACAAATGAATGTTTTAGACCCAGTTTCACTCTCTGGACTCCACACACATATTCACATGCACCTGCATATAAATATGCACCCCCCCACACAATGTTCAAATATATTCCAAAATGTATAGAGTAGAAACTGCATATACTAATCTTTCATGTTTAAAATATTTTTGCCATATTTGTCATACCTCTGTAAATTTTTATCTTTTTCTATTTGTGATCTGAAGAAAATTCTGTGTCGTGTTTTGTTTCTCATTCTTGACCCTATTCAGCAATAAGACACATGGTTTTCTTAGAGAAGTATGATTTATTACAAAAGTATAAAATTAACTCCCCTTTATACCCTCTCCTACCTAAATTCTTCTGTGAACTAAGGCTTATTTTTAAATTTAATTAAATGTGGGTATCTTGTAAGGCTCTGATTTGAAACAGCTATCTTTCTTTTTCAGATTAGTGATGATGAACCAGGCTATGACCTAGATTTATTTTGTATTCCTAATCATTATGTCGAGGATTTGGAAAAGGTGTTTATTCCTCATGGACTGATTATGGACAGGTTAGTAAGATCTCAATTGAAGTTTTCTGGGGGTTTTTAGGTCTGTGTGTATGTATGATATGTGTGTAGTGATGTATATGTATAGTATATGTATTTATATGAAAGCCAGAGAAGGACATTGGGTGTCCTATTCTGTTGCTCTCTGTCTTATTCTCTTGAGTCAGTGTCTCTCACTGAACCTGGGGCATGCCGATTTGGTTAGGCTGCCTGGCTAGCAAGACCCAGAGATCTGTCTGTTTCTGTCCCCTAGTGCTGACGTTAAAAGCAGATATAGCCACACCTGGTTTTTATATGGGTCCTGATGCTTGCACAAGTGTTCTTACCCACCGACCCACCCCTCCAGCCTAAACTGAAGAGTTTTTTCTTGTATTAATTCTAACTTAGCAACTATTGAGTAGTTGATATTTGAATATAATCTAGGCAACTTATTAATGAACAAAGGTTTTCTATTTTAAAAAGTATTTGTTGTTATTTTATTTGTATGTACGAGTGCCTTCATGCATGTATGTATAGCGTATGCATTTCAGGAGGCCAGAAAAGTGTAATGGATCCCCTGGAACTGGAGTTACAGACCATTGTGAGTCACTGTGTGGGTGCTGGGAACTGAATTTAGGTCCTCTGCAAAAACAGCAAGTGCACTTAGCTGCTGAACTATCCAGCCCCAATGTTTTTTATTTTTAATGTTCTTTTTACAAAAAGAAAAGCATCAGGAAATTTTACTAATTAGTTTCCCAGTTTGAGACATAAGTAGGGGATCCATACTGAGTACAATAAACTTTGAAGAGAGGTTGGAAGAGCCTCTAGTCTGTCTGTAAATGGGATTATAATTTTGTTCTGTCAGCTTGCTACACACATTTCTTACCTAGACCCTACCTGTACATGTACACTGTATCACTGTATGTGAAGTGTATACACACACACACACACACACACACACACACACACACATTACATATTATCATATAGTACTAATTTTTTTGGAACTTTTTAATAGTAGTACATCTAGAGCTCTCACATGTTTTTATCTTTTTTTTTTTTTTTTTTTTTTGAGACAGGGTTTCTCTGTGTAGCTTTGGAGCCTGTCCTGGATCTCACTTTGTAGACCAGGCTGGACTTGAACTCACAGAGATCCGCCTGGCTCTGCCTCCTGAGTGCTGGGATTAAAGGCATGTGCCACCACCGCCTGACTTTGTGTGTGTGTGTGTGTGTGTTTATCTTTTAAAAATTACTTTATAATCGTGTATGTGTGTGTATACTATTTTCTCTTTGAGATAGGGACTCACTGTTTAACTCAGTCTGGCTTGGAACTTTCTGTATATCCCAGACTGGCCTCAACTCAGCAGTCCTCCATGGCAGCCTCCCATGTGTGGAGATTACAGGTATGTGCCACCATGCCCAGCCCTACATGTTACATTGTTTTTGAAATATGGTCTGAAATAGCTGTGTAACTGAGGGTGATTCTACTGCTTCAACTCCTGATATAGCATTATGCCCAGTTTGCACAGTTCTGAGGATAGAACCTAGGACTTCCTGTGCGTACTAAGCATGGACTCTACCAGCTAAGCTACATTCCTGGCTCCCCCACATTTATTTTAAAGGTGATATGTAGACAGAAATTTTCCTGTGTCCTGCCCAGTCCCACAGCTGCTCTGTCCCAAGTAAACACACAGAGGCTTATATTAATTACAATCTATATGGCCTATGGCTCAGGCTTCTTCCTAACTAACTCTTTCATCTTAAATTAACCCATTTCTTTTTTTTAAAGATTGATTTATTTATTATGTATACAACATTCTGCCTGCATGCATGCCTACATGCCAGAAGAAGGCACTAGATCTCATTATAGATGGCTGTGAGCCACCATGTGGTTGCTGGGAATTGAACTCAGGACCACTGGAAGAGCAGCCAGTGCTCTTAACCTCTGAGCCATCTCTTCAGCCCCCCAACTTAACCCATTTCTATTAATCTATATGTTGCCACGTGGCCATGGCATTACTGGTCTGCTGGCATCTTGTTGCTCCTTAGACAGCAGGCTGGCATCTCTCCCGACTCCACCCTTCTTTGTCTGTCTTCAGTTTGATTGTACCACCTAATCTTATTCTGCCTTGCCATTGGCCAAACAGCTTTATTTATCAACCAGTGAGAGCAACACATATTCACAGTATACAGAAAGACATCCCATAGCAGTGATATGCTATTGTATTCATGGATGTACCATAACTGATTTAAATCTGTACTGTTGGTGGACACTTTAAGATCTTCATTATTTTGCATTTAGCAGAGTATATTAGAGGAATATCTCATAAACACATTTTGGCACTTAACTTAGCTTTAGGCGAGTAGAAATTCTGGGTCAAGGAAAAGATGTTTATTGAATGTTCTCATACTGCCAAATTAACCTCTAAAAAGTTACATCATTTTATACTTTCAGTGGTGAGTTCATTTTTCCTCACAATCTCTTCTAATACTTTATATTAGAGGAATACAATTTAAATAAAATTCGCCATCAAGTAAGCTTTGAAAATTATATCTTGTTTTTATTTGTATTTTTAAATTTTATGATAGATGTTATAATGTACCTGTTTTTTTTTTTTTCTTTTCCTTTCTTTGAGACAGGATCTTATTATGTAGCCCTAACTGTCTTAGTACTTACTCTACAGTTTAGGATGTCCTTCAACTCATAGCAATCCTCCTGCCTCACCTCCAGAGTGCTGGAATTATAGGCATGTACATCATGCCTAGCATGTACCTGGTTTTTAAAAGTATCATGTTTTGGGTTTGGGGAGGGATTTAGCTCAGTGGTAGAGCGCCTGCCTAGCAAGCACAGGCCCTGGGTTCGGTCCTCAGCTCCGGGGGGAAAAAAAGTATCAAGTTTTAATTTTGGTTGAGCTGTGTGTGTTGGTGTATATCTGTAGTCTCAGCATAGGGAGGTAGAGACAAGGACTATGAGTTACAATCCATCCTGGGCTACATAAAGAGATCCTGTGTCACCTTCTCCCCCCAAAAATCTTACCTTTGGCATGTGGGGAAAACATTAAAAAAAAAAAAAACCTTTATCCTTTATGGGTAAAAAGGATGTGTCTTATGGAGGTTTAATGCTTAAGAGGTGTGTATTATAAAATATACATATTTGGAATCTTTTTCAATTCCTGATTTTATTTTTGCAGGACTGAAAGACTTGCTCGAGATGTCATGAAAGAGATGGGAGGCCATCACATTGTGGCTCTCTGTGTGCTGAAGGGGGGGTATAAATTCTTTGCTGACCTGCTGGATTATATTAAAGCACTGAATAGAAATAGTGATAGATCCATTCCTATGACTGTAGATTTTATCAGACTGAAGAGCTACTGTGTAAGTATAATTAATTTATAATTTTAAAAAATATGGCAATTATAGTTTTGTCTGTGTTTTCTTTGAAGTTCTGCAAGCTATACTATATAATCGTCTCACTTATAGTAGAATTACTATTATATGTCTATCTATCTATCTCTATTTGTCTATCAACTACTTATTTATTTTTCTATGCTGGGGATGGAACCCAGGGTCTGAGTAAGTATGCTACAACTGAGCCTCATCCCAGTTGTTTTTTAGAATTTTAGTTTGAGACCCTTTCTCACTAACTTGCTCAGACTGTCTTTCAACTCATGACATAGGCTGGTCTAGAAATTTCAGTCATCTTGCCTCAGTTTCTCAAGTAACTGGGATTACAGGCAGGTGCTACCACTTCTGGCTATGATTGTTGTTTTTGTTATTATTAATTCATTGGTACTTTCTATCACAACACAGAATACTAACCAGTGTATTTCATGACCAATACTGAAGTGAAGATTGTCTGTTATATAGTCACCCCAGAGGGATATGTGCTTATTTTGCACGGTTTTTCTTTTCTCTTCTTTTGACCTGGATTTTGATTTGTTTTATGATACTGCTCAGGCTAGTCTCAGACTATGTACCTCAAACAGTCCTTCTGTCTTAGCCTCCAAGTTCTGGGAGTGTAAGTGTGTATCGCCATACCTGGCTATGTTTTGATATTTTTTGTTGTTGTTGTTTTTGCTTTTGTTTTTTCCAGACAGGGTTTCTCTGTGTAGTTTTGGTGTGTGTCCTGGATCTCGCTCTGTAGCCCAGGCTGGCCTCGAACTCACAGAGATCTGCCTGGTTCTGCTCCCCACCACCACCCCCAGCACTGGGATTAAAGGTGTGTGCCAACCACTGCCCGGCTTCCAAAAACTCTTTTTTTTTTTTTGGTTTTTCAAGACAGGGTTTCTCTGTGTAGCTTTGCGCTTTTCCTGGAGCTCACTTGGTAGCCCAGGCTGGCCTCGAACTCACAGAGATCCGCCTGTCTCTGCCTCCCGAGTGCTGGGATTAAAGGCGTGCGCCACCACCGCCTGGCCCCAAAAACTCTTAAGAATTACTAATGAGTAGAGCTGGAGAGATGGTTCAGCAGTCACAAGCACTTGTGGAGAGGCCTGGGGTCTAGTTTACTAGCACCAGAAAAATGTCTCACAACTATGTAGATCCAGTTGTAGAGGATCTGATGTCCTAGCTTCAGAAAAAAAGAAATAAGTAAGTCTTAAGAGAATTATGGGACTGGTGAGATGACTCAGTAGTCAAAAACACTGGCTACTCTTCCAGAGGACCTGGGTTCAATTCCTAGCACCTACATGGTGGCTCACAATGGTCTGTAAAGCCAGTCCCAGGGATCTGATGCCCTCTTCTGGCCTCGGAGGGCACCAGGAATTCACTTGTTGCACAAGCAGACATGGTGTTGAAATACACACACACATATATTTAAAAAAAAGAATTGTTGTTGAGACTTGGTGTTTTCCTGACTATGTGCTGGTGGCAAATGATTTCTCTGGAGCTAAATTGCTTTGAGTGGAATCCTAAGTTATCTGAAGCAAAGTCTGATTATTAAGGTTAACAGTTATTTCTCAGAAAACAGAAACCACTTTTGACCTGGGGCCACTTTACCTTTGTCAGAGTCTGGAATGATTTAGAATATTGACACTATGATGAAAAAAAAAAAATAAATGTGACCTTTACATGTAAATTCCATCATTCACAATTTTGATTGCATAGTTTATTTTTCCTCTTTTTCTCTTTTTTTGAGACTCTATGTAGCTCTTGCTGTCCTGTCACTATGTAGATCAGGGTGGCCTTGAACTGAGAGATCCACCTGCCTCTACCTCCTGAGTGCTGCGATTAAAGATGTGCACCACCACTGTCTAGCTAAAATAGGTATTTTTTTAAAAATAAACTACAGAAAATTATAGAGAAACTAAGTCATCTCATATTCTACTTTTTGTTTGTTTGTTTGTTTTTTGAGACAGGGTTTCTCTGTGTAGCTTTGTACCTTTCCTGGATCTCGCTCTGTAGACCAGGCTGGCCTCGAACACCATATTCTACTTTTTAAAAAGGCTTATTTTTATTTTATGTTTATGAGTGTTTTGCTTGCATGTATGTATATGCACTATGTGAGTGCCTCATGTCGGCAGAGGCCAGCAGAAGACATCAGATCCCCTGGAACTAGAGTTTCAGTGTTTGTGAGTCACCGTGGGTACTGGGAACTAAATCTGGGTCCTCTGCAAGAACATAACACTTAACTGTTGAACCGTCTCCCCAGTTCCTGTCATCACTTTTTATTTTTTTGAGACAGGGTTTCTCTGTTTAACAGCCCTGTCTGTCCTGGAACTCACTGTAGACCAGGCTGGCCTCGAACTCACAGAGATCCGCCTGCCTTTGCCTCCTAAGTGCTGGGATTAAAGGTGTGTGCCACCGCCTGGCTTTGTCATCACTTTTTATTTTGAGTATTTTAAAGAGTTTTCTCTCTGTATACATGTATACACGTGCTACTATAATTTACATAATCAGTGTTATCCCAGATGTTATTTAAGTACCTAGGTGGGAAAGAACCGGGGGATTCCAAATATCTGTTTCATTAAATGAAAGAGTCCACTAATTAAAACCACTATTTTTTTGTGCTTCTAAGAAAGAAAATGCCTTCAGTTATAGTTGTATGGTGCCATGAATTCTGTTTTCAGAGGTAGTAAAGTATGAATGTGCATCTTAAAACAGTGTTATATATTTGGTAACATTTTCTGTTCCAGTGCTCTCTAACCTGCAGGAAAATGAAACATTTGATAAGTACGCAAATGTGTTTCTTCTAGTTTGAGTTTTGCTTCAATTTTATAAAATTCTACTAAAATGGTTGAAGAAAAGATACCGAGATTTTGGGAGAAATGGTTGTTAGTAAACAAGTAATGTTTTAAGTTTTATTTTTTTATTTTTATTTATTTATTTATTTATTTATTTATTTATTTATTTATTTATTTATTTATTTATTTATTTATTTTGATTTTTCGAGACAGAGTTTCTCTGTGTAGCTTTGCGCCTTTCCTGGAACTCGCTTTGGAGACCAGGCTGGCCTCGAACTCATAGAGATCCGCCTGGCTCTGCCTCCCGAGTGCTGGGATTAAAGGCGTGCGCCACCACCGCCCGGCTTTAAGTTTTATTTTTAAATTTGTAATTATTTTGAGTGTTGCATGAATCCAAGATCTCAAATATGCCAAGCAAATAAGCTCTAAAGCTGGAACTCTTGTTGCTACTTAAAAAAGATTTTTCAAGCCGGGCAGTGGTGGCGCACGCCTTTAATCCCAGCACTGGGGGGTGGGGGGGCAGGCAGAGCCAGGCGAATCTCTGTGAGTTCAAGGCCAGCCTGGGCTACCAAGTGAGCTCCAGGAAAGGCGCAAAGCTGCGCAGAGAAACTCTGTCTCGAAACCCCCCCCCCCAAAAAAAAAAGATTTTCAAAAATCTTAGGGGTGAAAAATGAGGAATAAAACTTCTTTCCTGTCATCTGCATTAAGAGGCAGACAAGTAGAAACAAATGTTAAGACTGGGTTTTTAGACCCCTGAGATTCTCTGGGAATTAAAACACATATTTTTATGTGCGTGAGTGTTTTGCCTACATACATGTCTGTGCACCACACATGTGCCTGCCGTCTACAGAGGCTAGAAGAGAGTGTCTGACTTCCTAGAATTGGAGTTTATGGACAGTTGAGAGCCGCCATGTGGTGCTGGGAATTGAACCTGGGTCTCCTGGAAGCCAGTGCTCTTAGCTACCTCTTCAGCCCCCTCTGGGGATTTTTGGTTACTGAAAGTGACACCTAAATGAAGGATGCCATGGGCACTTCTGCTTAATGAAGTGATGAAAGGGGAAAGAAGAGAGAGAGAGAGAGAGAGAGCGCGAGCAAGTTTGCTCTAATAGTTAAAGATGAGGAGGCCTCTAGAGAGGCACCGAGTTAAGGGGTACAGTGAGTTCCAGACAGAGAGGGAGGGTGCGGTAGTTTTCTGGCCACTCGGGTTAGGGAATTGATACATGGATAGCATTTGTAGACAATGTAGGCACTCACATATAACAGCTATTAAATGAACCTTTTTTATTAGCCCCATTTAAAAGGAGGCTGTTGTCCTTGGGAAAAAAAAGTTTCAAGGACACATAAGCTGAAACATTGAGTGAGGTCAATGGGATGGTGAAAATTGGAACAGTCTTGGGTGTCATTGTGTTTGTTTGTTTTTTTCTTTTTCTTTTTCTTTCTTTTTTTTTTTTTTTTTTGAGACAGGGTTTCTCTGTGTAGCTTTGCGCCTTTCCTGGAGCTCACTTGGTAGCCCAGGCTGGCCTCGAACTCACAGAGATCCGCCTGTCTCTGCCTCCCAAGTGCTGGGATTAAAGGTGTGTGCCACCACCACCCGGCCAGTTTTTTTTTTGTTTTTTTCAAGACAGGGTTTCTCTGTAGTTTTGGTGCCTGTCCTGGATCTCACTCTGTAGATCCAGGCTGGCCTCGAACTCACAGAGATCCGCCTGGCTCTGCCTCCCAAGTGCTGGGATTAAAGGCATGTGTCACCACCGCCCGGCTGGAACAGTCTTAAGAGTGCCAGTATTCTGTGTACTTTGGAGTTCTGTTGCCTTGGACCACATAGCCATAGCCTTTGGACCACAGCTCCATTCTTAGGTATTGATTCCTTTTGGCCTTTCCTTGAAAAAGGAGTTATTTGGTGTTGGACTGTAATACCACCTTTCTACAGAAGATGTCAGTATTTACCAAGGTTTGTTATTACTTTGTAGACCTCTTAGCAAAATTCCCTCTAAACGTTTCAGATTTCATACAGTTCTTTTTCTTTTAGTCATTAATCAGTTCTGTGTGTTTGAAATTCTGGGTTTTAGGCTAGACTAATACGAGAAATAATGTGCAAAATTACATTAAAAAGCCAAACATTTAGTTTACAGCATGTACTAGTAGTATGGTTTTATTTATTTTGTTCCCCTCTCTCCCACTTCCCCTTGCACATGCTAAGCGAACATTCTACCAACTGAGCTATCATTTATTTTGTTTTTTGAGTCATGGTTTCTCTGTGTAATCTTGGCTTTCCTGGATCTCCCTCTGTAGACCAGGTTGGCCTCAAACTCACAGAGATCCACCTACCTCTGCCTCCCCAGTGCTGAGATTAAGTTGTGTGCCATCACCACCTGGCTATCTTTTTTTTAATGATATTTTGAGATAAGGTCTGTTAGGTAGCCCAGAGAGATCTCAAACTCTCAATCCTGCCTCAACCTCCATAGAGGTGTTATTACAGGTATGTATTACCAATACCTGCCCCAACATACTTTTAAATACAGAACAAAAAATAACTGCCTCAACATACTTTTAAATACAGAATGAAAATACTTTTATAGGTAGCATATTGGTCTACTACTTGGTGTTATTAATTAGTATTGATCTATATAAGTATATATTAGATTTTGTGATTCTTTTTAATAGTTCCATAGTATTGTTGTATACATTAAATTCATTAATTTAGTTAATTCCCTGTTAAAAGACATGTTGATTCTTTTTGATGAATAATGGATACAGTGAGCATCCTTTAATGTTCTTTTGCATGTTTGTGAATGTTTTTGTGACATTGATTCTTAGAAATGTGATTGTTAAATCAAAATGGCATGCATGTTTACAATTTTAATAGGCATTACTATATTCTTTTCTATAGAGGTTATATTGGTTTTTGTATTCTAACCAACAACTTGAGTATTTGTTTCCCCTCAATGTATTACCAGGCTTAAGTTCTATAAATGTGGATGGGTGAACACTAGAATCACATTTTTCCAGTAGCTTCTTTTTTTGGTTTGAGACAGGGTTTCTCTGTGTAACAACAGCTCTGGCTGTCCTAGAACTTGCTCTGTACATCAGGCTGGCCTCCTGTCCTCGAATTCATAGAGATCCATCTGCTTCTGCCCCACTGAGTGTAGGGATTAAAGGTGTGCTCTACCACTGCTGGGCTCTAATAGTTCTTTTTTTAAAAAAGGATGTATTTATCTCACTTTATGTGTATGTGTGAATGCCAGTATGTATGTATGTATGTGCACCATGTACATGCCTGATGCTTTTAATACAAGATGTGGGGATCAGATCACCTGAAACTAGAGTTACAGGCAATCATGAGCTGCCATGTGGGTGCTGGGAACTGAACCCAGGTCCAGTGCAAGATCAGCAGGAGTTCTTAACTGATGAGCTCTCTCTCCAGTCCCATCTGATGGGTTCTTATTTTGAAGTGTAATAAGCATTAGAAATATTGGTTGTAGATCTTTTCAATTGGGGTTCATGACTAGTTTTTTGCCCTTTCTAAGAATGCAAGGAAAAAATATCTTCCTACATTTTCTTCCAATCCACTTATAGTTTTATTTTTTACATTTAGATTTTAATCCATCTGGAATTTATTTTTGTGCATGGTGTGAGGTAGGGACCATGCTTTATTTTTTCTCAAATGGATAAGTAATTGACCAAACACCATTTGTTGAATAATTCATCTTTTAATTACTGACTCAAAATACCATCTTTGTCCTGTACTAAATTGTCATATGTTTTTGGGTCTGTTTCTGGATTTTACTTGGTTCCTTTAACTTCTGTCAATCACTGTGCTGATTGACATAAGGTAATTGCCGTAGCTTTATGATACTTGTTACTGTCCCAATAGAGCAAGTCCAGGCTCTTTTATTCATCTGTTTTCAATTCAGTTTTCTGTCTTGATTCCAGCACATCCAAATTATTGTTATTTCCACCAGCTATCCTGAGTGTTAAGTACTCTCCTTTGAAACCCCTGTAAGGATTTCGGTTAATTTCTATGAGAGCTGAAAGTGAGAACCTAAGATGTATGTGCTAACAGACTAGTAATCAGACCTGGTTTCTCAGCTCTGAAGATGACTTGGATATGGGCTGGACTTTTAGGGGGCATATCCTCGGGGTTGGATGTGACATAGACCAGCTCCTTCAACTTGTATGACTCACAGGAATGTTACAGGGCCAGAAGCAGACACCTGCCATGCTAATAAATTGTCCTTTGTGGTTGAGAAATGCCTGATTGACGATGAATAGCTATAATATGCCCACTCAGAAATGGATGTACTCTATTTTTAGGACTCTTCGGAACATCAAAAACCAGTAATGACCAATTAGGATTTTTAATTTTTACTAATCTTTATGTGAAATTTACCTAGTCATTCATTTCTAGAAACCTAATTCTTATAATTCATATAATTTAGAATACCATAATGCTGTGGCCATTAGATAGCTAATGTCTTAAATGTTGTGGCTTACATCTGATAATTTGAGAAGTTTGTGTGTTCACAAAAATATGCATATAAATGATGTAGCTTTTTTTTTTTTATCTAGAATGATCAGTCAACAGGGGACATAAAAGTAATTGGTGGAGATGATCTCTCAACTTTAACTGGAAAGGTATGTATCTTGAAGTGGAAGGAAAGAATCTTTTTTATACCAAGAATCAGTTAGTAACTGTGCTTTCTTTCTTTTTTTTTCCTGGAGCTGAGGACCGAACCCAGGGCCTTGCGCTTGCTAGGCAAGCACTCTACCACTGAGCTAAATCCCCAACCCTCAGTAACTGTGCTTTCAATCACTCACTCAGAGTACTTTATTAGTATAAATAAGCAAGTGTTGTTTAACTCTTGGAAAGTACCTTATGTAGTTTATATTATCCCCTGAACTGTATAGCCAAATGAATCTAATATAACAACAGAATCTAACATTAACCCTAAAAATCCATATTGCTAATTACTGCTTTCTGTAATACCTTTTTGAAAATCTAATTTGGGATCCTTCAGAAAATACAAATGGAGAGAAAGGCAGTCTTAAAAACAATTCACATGTAGTTTCATTTTAAGATTTTTCTATGTGTGTGTGTGTGTGTGTGGGTGTGTGTGCGTGTGCGTGCGCGTGTGTGCGTGCCTATGCCAGTATGCAAGCCTGTGTGTACACACAGAAGCCAGAAGAAGGTGTTAGATTCGTCAGAGCTATAGTTACAGGCATTTGTAGGACACCCTGCCTGTTACATAGGTGCTGTGATCTTAGCTCCAGTCATTATGATTGTGCATTAAGCGTTCTTAACATTCTTAACCACTGAGCTATTCTGTTAGCTCCCCTTACATCTTTAAAAGAATAGAAAATCAGTATTGTATGGTGGCTAAAAATGTGAGTTGTGGGATCTGATAGCATTGATCAAAAACTTGGCTCGATATTTCCCAACTCTGTGACATTGGGGAGGATATTTTAACCCTGTGTGTCTCAGAGGTAGATGCTAAATGGTAGTGGTAGCTACCTCAGAGTTAATAGGATTAAGTGATACAATTGTAGAGCTATTATAGCAGTTTCTCATAAATAAATACTACAAATAAATTCAAATATACTACTATGAGAAATCTGTAGGATTTCCTTGCTTTATTCTGTTCCTTTTTTTTGTTTGTTTGTTTATTTTTTTCGAGACAGGGTTTCTCTGTGTAGTTTTGGTCCCTGTCCTGGATCTTGCTCTGTTAGACCAGGCTGGCCTCGAACTCACAGAGATCTGCCTGCCTCTGCCTCCCGAGTGCTGGGATTAAAAGCGTGTGCCACCACCGCCTGGCTATTGTGTTACTTTTAACATTGGTTTATTTCCGTGTGTGTGTGTGTGTGTGTGTGTGTGTGTGTGTATGTATGTATGAGAGAGAGAGAGAGAGTGAGTGGGGGGTACATGAGTGTGTGGAGGTCAGAGGATAACTTACAGGAGTCGGTTCTCTCCTTCTAGCCTGTAGGTTCAGGGGATTATGTTCATGTTATCGGACTTGGCACCGAGGGCCTTTACCCCTGAGCCATTTCACCAGCACTTGTTTTTTGAGACCAGAGTTTCACTTTGTAGCCCATACCATCCTGGTATCTCATTTGTAAGCCAGGCTGGCCTTGAACTTGTGGTGGTCTTCCTGCTTCAGCCTCCCAAGTGCTGAGATTGCAAGCGTGAGACACTATATTGGACTGAACATGTTTTCTTTTTTCTTTTTTTTAAAGGAATCTTTTTTTTTTAATTTTTTTTAAGTTTTATGTACATTGGTGTTTTGCCAGTTCCCCTGGAAGTGGAATTACAGACAGTTGTGAGCTGCCATATGGGTGCTGGGAATTGAACCTGGGTCCTCTGGAAGAGCAGTCAGTGCTCTTAACTACTGATCCATCTCTCCAGCCTCTGAACATATTTTCTAAGCTGCTAGTGTTTGTTTACTTTCAGACGTTGTGCTACATATAAATGTATTACTCTAATAAATTTCACAGAAATCTGGTGAGGGAAGTTATATTCCCGTTTCACAGATCAAAAAATTATGCAATATAGTTATAGTTTGAAAACTACATGGGATTATGAGACAAAAAGTGTCTCACAATCTCAAAGTCACACAACCAGGAAGTAGAAGAGCCTGCTCTTTCTCTAGCTCTTAGCGATCACTGTTTACTTCACTGAAAATCTGTAGGGAACTTTAACATAAAACCCTTGTGAAATTCTATAGTCCTGTATTGGGGTCATGGCAGACTAATGTTGCCATCAGCAGTGTTTGGAAGCTTCAGAGGAGAAGTGGTAGTCTGTTGGTTCTTTCTCTCTGCTGTCCATTTGGTGTACAACTGCCAGACCTCCTTCCCTTTCATCGTGCTTTGTCCATATTTAGAAGCCATTCGAGACCTGCACTTCTATAATCAGTTTTCAGTGCTGGAAGGGGCCTAGCCATCAAGGCCTTCTGTGATTTAGTTTGACCTTGTCTTTTTCACCTAATGGCTCTGTCCCACTGCACAACTCTGTGATCTTAAACAGAGCTCTGCTTCTAAAATAACTTTTTATGATAGTCACAGTAGATTATGTTTATGAAAAAGTCAAGGAGTAAAAATTAAGCAGAGTTAAATCTTGGTGATGAGATTATGGGCTTATTTAAAACATTTTGGAAATTTATCTTATGTGTGTACAAGTATAGACATAAACAAATATTTTCCCATTACTACTTGAGAATATAGACTTTGGATCCAAATCTACCTTTCCTTTTGCATTTGTCTTTTGACTACTTGAGGTAAGTCGTTTGACTCCTGAGCCTCATTGTTTTCATTGAGTAGACATGTAGGAACTTGACATAAAAGAAACTCTCAGTGGTAGCAATTCTCAGCCTCTGTATTGGAGTAATAGTCTAATACTGTTCTGTATTCCTTGGACAAATTTTAATCTTTCTGGACTTTGTTGATTTGAATAAGCTGTCTTATGCTAAAATCTACAGTTAGGGTCCGGCAAGATGTCTTGATGCAGGAAGACACTTGCCACTTAGCCTGATGACCCAAGTTCAGTACCTCTGACCTCCATATTTGATCTGTATTACAACCCCTCTAATGAAACAAAATAAATGTAAAGAATTAACATATATACTTATTACTTAACCAAGGTTATTTAGTGTTAGACACAAGATTACAATTCAGTCTCTGTCCCAGAAGCCATGCTGTTTACCAGTCTATAATTCTATAATACTGCAGTAGCTATTACTGCTGCTGTGAGCCACTTATTGATGGGACTGTTATCTTTCAAATGTTCAAGGTAAGGGACAGAAAATGTTGAGAAAACTGCATAGTGGATAGGGAAACAGTTACTGACTCATGAGCTAACTATATATTCAATTTTGCTAAAGATATTCATAGTAGTATCTCATGTTTATTATTTCATGTAATACTCATAGTTGCCCTGTAAGGAAGATGTTGAAGGATGTTAAAATTTAGTCATATAACTGTTAGGTGACAGAACCACAATTTGAATAAATAAATGTCTTAGTCCAGTGTCGGTGTTTCTTACACTGTGCTAGGATTTATTTGAATAGCTACATTGCTTTTTTTTATCAGTATATTAATGTATTTTCAGTTTACTTAGAATTTCTGTAGACATCATAATAAAATCATAGTTATGTTATTCATTTGTTCTGTACTCTGTGCCTTTATATTGCCCCAAATTTTTATATCTGTTTTATTTTCTATGCATATCCTACGTTTTACATTAAAATGACCTTTTTCTTGTCTATAGAATGAGCTGCAGCTGTGAGTTGCTTTCTAGAAGTTCTGAGCTAACCTTGCATGATTCTATTCTTAGACCCATGCAAGACTGTGAGATACTGCCTTCTATGATAAATTGCTTTGAGACATGGACACATTAGAAGTTTTTCTTGGTTACAATTTACTTTTAATGCATAAGCTGCCATTCTCCAGACTTTGATTTCCATGCCCAGTCACTAAACAGTTTTTCAAGGATTTACCCACAGCATATGTATTTGTAAATTATGTATGAATTTTGGTAGTAATTTATGTTGTAAAGTGCTTAAAACTGTAGGATAAACATAATGAAGTATGTCTTTAGTTACTTTTCTATTGCTTTGAAGACACACCATAACCAAGGCAATTTATAAAAGAAAGCATTTAATTGGGAGCTTGGTTGCAGTTTCAGAGGGTGAGTTCATGACCATCCTGGAACCAACCGAGTGGCAGGCTGGCAGCATGACACTGGAGCAGTAGCTGAGAGCTTCTGTTTTATCTGCAAATTGGGTGCAGAGAGTTGTAGAGACTGGGCTGATGTGGACTTCGGAAGCCTCAGGGCCCACTCCCAGTGACACACCTCTTCCAACAAGGTCACAGTGACTGATTCTTACCAAAGCAATCCCACCAACTAGGGACCAAGCATTCAAATGTGAGAGTTTATGGGGGGCGGGATTCTCATTCAAACCACCACAAGGTGAAAAAGTTGAATTTTCATGAGACTTAGTGGATGCTATATACTCTACCTTGTAACCACTAGCTTAGAATAATATAGAAGACATTACAATTCTGATGTTAATGGTTGTTTGACAGAGTGCATTGAGAATTATAGGTAAATAGTAGAGAATAAATCTTCTGTGCAGTGTTTATTATGGACATGTGAAATGCTGCCTTGTTCCTCTAACTAGTGTAACCATAGAAAGTGGAGGGAGTGAGAACCCAGGCATGGTAAATCTTAACATTCAGTAGACTGAGACAGGAATGTTGCTGCCAGTTTGAGGTCAGGTTTGGCTACATGATGAGTTCTGGGCCAGTCTGGGCTACAAAGTAAAGGAAAAAAGAGTGTGTTGGCATGGGTTTAGGGGTTTATTGTAAGAAGAAGAATTGGTATTTTTCCTTAGTGTAGGCCCCCAGATATGTGCACAACCATACTAGTTTTTGATTGATGGGAAAATAAAATTTTAATTGCATTCTCTCTTATGTTAAATAGATGATTTTTGGAGGCATTTGTACAGGTTATAGTTCTTAGAATTTTAAAGTCAAGATACATAAAAGGCCACCTGGTTCAGGTTTCTCAAACTGAGATTCAAAGATATTTCACAAGTTGTCTAAGATCTTGCATTAAGGATTAAAAGCTTTTTATAAAAAAATGAACATATGGGTCATATATTCTTTATGAAAGATTTAATATTAAGGACTTCTGAGTTCTAATAAAACACTTGTTTCAAGTAGGATTCAGTATAATCAAATACTTATAAGCAAGAGTTTGGGTAATTTCTTAGAGTTTGTTGTATGATTTCACTGATAATTGGAAAATATCTTACTTCATGTAATAATTTTCATTTCTCTTTTTTCTTCTAGAATGTCTTGATTGTTGAAGTAAGTTCTGCATTTACTTTTAATATACTATTTAAAGTTTTCTAACTTAGCGTGTATTGTAATAAAGGTAAAGCAGAGAGAGAAATCTGTTTTAATGAGGGGCTTGTGTTTCCTAAAGATTAAGAGAAGCCATGTACAGTAGGACATGCCTGGAATCCCAGATACTCAGGAGGCTCTTGAATTCCATTTATGTTAGCCTGGGTTACATAATGGGTTTGAAACCAGAGAGTCCTTGTTTTTAAAACAAAACAAAATAACAACAGCAGCAACAGCAAAACACAAACAAAAAAGGATAAGTGATGTATTTTGCTGTTCATGAAAAAATTTACATAATTTCTCTTTTGGTTTTGTTTTTTTTCCCTTTAAAACCAGCTATAAGTATAGAGAGATGTGTATGTATGTTATTTAATGTCCTAAATTTTATTTTATGGAACATCATAAGATTCTTATTTCATCTTAAATGAGTATCAAATATTCTTATAAAAGAAGAAAAATATTTATAGTTCATGTGTTATTTTCTATTTGCTATTATGTCCTTGAGTACTTTGTATGTAATACCAGTAAAGTTTATCCAATGCTCCCTTTGCCAGCTACTTGTGTAAATGATGTAGAAACAAGCACAGGGAAGGTAAACAGATTCCCAGGGTTACCAGGCAGTGAGTGGAGTAAAGACTCAAACCATCTCTGTCTGTAGCCCATTGCTTTTCAATGTGATCCCTAAAAACCAAAATCATCAGCCAAGAACCTACTGACTCAGAATCTTTATGATGAAAACTAGCAGGATCTTCTTCTCTATACTTTGCACATTTTCGAGAACATCATTTTTCTATCATCATTTTTCTGCTCCTAGTTGCTTATTCATTTTTGTAATCTCTTTGTTTCCTTTCTGCTTTTTGTAATATTTATTGTTTGTGCATGTGTTTTTTATGTCTGAGTGTATATGAGTGTATGTGCACTTGTGCATGCCTGTGCACAAGTACAGAGGCCAGAAGAAGATGTGTACCCTCCTTTATTGCACTGTCTATTCATTTGAGACAGGCTCTCTCTGAACCCGGAGCTCACATTTTCTTACATAGGCTGGAAGCCAGCAAACCCCAGCAGTCCTCCTGCCTCTTGTCTTCTTAGACCTGGGTTGCAGGTGGGAGCAAGATGCCTGGTTTTTATGTGAGTACTGAGATCCAAGCTCCAGTCCTTGTGGTTACATAGCTAATAGACTTAGCCACTGAGCCACCTCTCCAGCCCTTATTTTGTTTTTTAACAAAGGAAAATTTACTTCTTTGTTTTTATGTGTGGTGCTAGGGATCAAACCCAGAGCATGCTAAACAAATGTTCTACCACTAGGCTTCACCACCAGTTCTTTGTTTTGCTTTTTGTTTGTTTATTTGTTTGGAGAATGAGGTAGCTAAATAGTCCAGGCTAGACTCTTAACTCCATTCACCTGCCTGCACCTCCCAACCCAAGTGCTGAGATTACAGGTATCTATCATCTACCTCCCTCCCTCCCTCCTGCAGGATCTTGTTGTATAGCTCAAGATGGCTTTTTTTGCTTTTATGAGACCAGGTATTAGTGTCAGCCCCATCTGGCCTGGGTCTCATAGTGTGGATCAGGATGACCTGCCTCTCCCTTCTGAATGCTAGCTACCATTATGGTTTTGTGTCACCCCCATACCCGGCCTCCAAGCTGGCTTTGAACCCACTGTGTAACCTATGCTGACCTTGAACTCATGATCCTTTCCCCTCAAGGTGCACACCATTGTTCAGTTAGTATTTCTTTTAAAATTTTTTCTTTCTTTTTTTTTTTTTTTAGTTCTTTGAGAATTTAGTACAATGTATTTTGATTATGTTCACCTCCTCTCCCCACTCTTCCCAGATCTGTCTGCCCCTCCCTATCTACCCAGCTTTGGGTCGTCTTCTTTTTTTAAAATCCAACAATACAGTTAGTTCTGCCCATTACTCTTGGATGTGTGGCTTTCACTAGAGAGTGATCAACCCACCAGGAGCCACATTCTTAAAGAAAACTGACTTGTCTTGCAGCAGCTATCAGTTTCACTGGAGCAGGACCTGATGCCTACCTCCCCTCCCCATGCTGGAATTTTGTCTAGCCTGACCCTGCAAATGTTTTGTGCATCTTTTCTCAACTGATGTCAATTCATAAATGTAACTGCAATACTGTGCCAGAAAACATTGTTTCCTTGAAGTTATCCTCCACTTTTGACTTTTTCTTTAATTCAAAGTTTGCTGCCAGGTAGTGATGACGCACACCTTTAATCCCACCACTTGGGAGGTAGAGGCAGGCAGATAGCTGTAAGTTTGAGGCCAGCCTGGTCTACAGAGCAAATTCCAGGACAGAAACCTACACAGAGAAACCCTGTCTCAAAAAAAGTTTGTGTATGTTTGCATGGGTAAACATGCCACAGTATGCACATGGAAGTCAGAAGACAACTTTGTATAATTGGTTCTTTTCTTCTACCTTTTACATGGAATCTGAGGATTGAATTTAGGTTACTGGCTTATGTGGCAAATGGCTTTACCCACCAAGCCATCTTGGTGGCCCTTATTTATTTTTTTTAAGTAACATTATAAAAACATCATTTTCCTACAGAAAAATCCAGTCTCCTTAGCCTTCATTTCTTATTTCTTCCTTTTCCTTCTCCACTTTCTAAGATTTGCCAATTGAGGACATACATATAAATAGAATTACATAGTAATTGTACTTTGTGTCTGGCTTCTTTCATTGATATTTTTTTGTTTGTTTGTTTTGGTTTTTCGAGACAGGGTTTCTCTGTGTAGCTTTGCACTTTTCCTGGAACTCACTCTGTAGCCCAGGCGGGCCTATGATCCGCCTGCCTCTGCCTCCTGAGTGCTGGGGTTAAAGGCGTGCACCATCACTGCCCGGCTTCACTGATTTATTTATGTATTTTTTTTTTAAGATAGCGTCTCACTATGTAGCCCTAGCTGTCTTGGAACTAGTTATGTAGACCATGCTGGCTTTGAACCATGGCAAGTGTATGTACACACACACTCCACAAATAAATAAAAGTTCATGCAGGATGATAGCACCGTATAATTTCTTGTGTGATTGTCCAACTGAGGGACAGTTTTCTCCCTGACTAATGGCTGGGGGTGGCTCTCTTCTACAAAGATCATCCCTCATGTCCTACTACACAGCCCTCTCATAGCATGACAGCTCACTTCTTCAAAACCAGCAGGAGAATTCTCTTTCTAGTCTGCTAAAATGATTGTGTATAAGGTGTTCATGGATTGTGATCATCTCTAAGAGGTAGAAGTTCTTCCAGTGTGTACTCTAGGGGGCAGTAATATTGGCGCCCATCCTGCCTGCCACATCCTAGAATCTTCATTTTTCACAAGTCTCTAGCCTGGTATTTCTTGTGGTCCACACTGCTTTATGGATTTTTATTTGTTTTCTGATACTGTTTTTGGTAGTACTGGAGATATGGGGCCCAGTGGATCTTACACAGGTGCTTTATCCTTGATAAAGTTGTATATAGTAAAATATAGTAATTTGGATGTCTTCAAACATAATACAAAGCATTGTTGCTCACATGATCAGAATTTAGGATGAAAGAGTCCCTATCTTGAAATTACAAAGAAAAATCTAATATATGTTTACAGAATTAAACCTGGTGGTTTATGCCTGCCATCCTAACTGTTGGTAGTCTAAAGCAGTAGGATCTTTTTTTTTTATTATATATATATTTTAATGTATTTTAATAGCAAACTTACAGGAATAGCACAGAAGACAGACAACATTAAAAACATGTACTTGCATGTAGGATAACTCAGAAAAGTATAGTGAATGGATGGAATCTACTGTATGATAAAAATGCTACAAATACCATTTAGTCGCCGTCAATAAGAAATTTACTTATTTTTAAAAAATCCAAATGCTGGCATTGTCCAGAAAAATTTAACAGGTTTATTTATAATTGTTATAAAGTTGAACTGTCGAAATGTGTTCACTGAAACATTTTGCTTGCATTAATGCTTTACATCTTGCATTTATATTAAAAATTCACACACAAGGCGGGCAGTGGTGGCGCACGCCTTTAATCCCAGCACTTCGAGAGGCAGAGCCAGGCGGATCTCTGTGAGTTCGAGGCCAGCCTGGTCTCCAAAGCGAGTTCCAGGAAAGGCGCAAAGCTACACAGAGAAACCCTGTCTCAAAAAAGCCAAAAAAAAAAAAAAAAAAAAAATTCACACACAAATGAAAATGGAAAAACTACCAATACCTGATTTCTGTCCCCTATTTTTCCACTCGCAATCATATACTTAGGTACCTTTTGACCCCATGGGAAAAATATCTAACATTCAGAACTACTGATATCAGGAAGAAGAGGAAAAAATTTTTTGAGAATGAAATGTTTCCCCTCATAGTGGACTCTTAAGCACGTTCTCTGCGTATGCGGCGTGCTAGCTGGGTATCTTTTAGCATAATTGTTACATGTTTGGCATGGATAGCACACAGGTTGGTATCTTCAAAAAGGCCAACCAGATAGGCCTCACTTGCCTCCTGCAAAACACCAATAGCTGCACTCTGGAAGCGCAGATCTGTTTTTGAAGTCCTGAGCAATTTCTTGCACCAGACACTGGAAGGGGAGCTTGCAAATCAGAAGTTAAGTGGACTTGTGATAACATCTGATTTCACGGAGTGCCACAGTACCAGGCCTGTAACGATGAGGTTTCTTCACCCTCCAGTAGAGGGCGCACTCTTGCGAGCGGCTTTAGTAGCCAGTTGTTTCCTGGGTGCTTTACCAACGGTGGATTTGCGGGCAGTCTGCTTTGTACGAGCCATGGTATGGGCACCTCCTTACTTACTCCCCTTCTCATTTGGCTGGAGCTCTGCAAGCGAGAGGCAGCGCTGGCGTTAGGGAGCGGCGGCAGGGTGGCGACGGCTGCGAACACCTAAAGCAGTAGGATCTTGAGCTTAAGGCTACCAGCCTGAGCTCTATAGCTAGACCCTGAGTGAAAACAACCAGAAGAATTGCATGTCTATCCAGTGATTACACGTACCCATTTCAGTTCATTGGTTTTTACTTCACCACACCTGTGCAGTCTAGTTCTGGGGACTGACATTCCCACTGCTTGCTGAGAGCCAGATGGGTTACAAGTTACAGACTATCTCTGTGTGTGAATTATGGTGAGATTTCTTTTTTTCTTTTTTGTATGTGCTGAAAAAATAATGACATTGTGCCATGGAATACCAGAACATTGAGGTTCTGGTATTCTGTGTTTATATAGCAACTCTGATTTTAAAATGATGCTGGTTTTATTTAACACTTACCATTAAACATCTCTTTTCTTTTTAAAAGGATATAATTGACACTGGCAAAACAATGCAAACTTTGCTTTCCTTGGTCAGGCGGTACAACCCCAAAATGGTTAAGGTCGCAAGGTATGTATGACAAAGTAAAATGTTTTCTTCATTTGGAGCATTAAGTAATTGCTTCTTTGTAAGGAGAAATGCTTTCAGCTCTCATTTTATCATTAAAAAGTAATGTATTCTTAAAATTTAGACAGTATCCTTTGTAATTTTATTATGTATTAATAAAGCCCTTCATTATAGTCAGCTCCTTGTCTACTACAATATATACAGAGCTTTGGATTCACAACTACCTCGACACTAAGCTCCCTAGATGTTCAAGTCCTTCATAACAAAATGTCAGAAGGGCTGGCAAGATGGCTCACCTGCTGCCAAGCCTGACAACCTGAGTTCAAACCCTGGACCCACATGGTGGAAGGAGAAAACTGACTACTAAAAATTTCCCTCTGACATCCATATGTGTACCACAACACATGCCCCCAACCCACACACAAATAAAATAAATGTAATTTAATTTTCTTAATGTTGAGTGTTTACACAGAACCTAGGCATATCCTTCCATATACTTTAATACCTATTATAATGTTAGTGCCATATAAATACTTAACTGAATCATTTAGGGAAATATGTATATTTTTAGTATAGTTTCTTAGAATATTTTGTGTGTGTGTGTATGTGTGCGTGTTAACTTGCAATGTGCAGGTGTGTACACACATGCATATATGCAGAGGCCAGAGCAAGATTGGGTATCTTCCTCTATTGCCTGAGACAGGGTCTCTAACTGAACTATAAGTTCAAAGTTTTAGCCATGCAGGCTGTTTGGTGGGTGAGCTTTTGAATCCATCTCTAATGTCACAGTGCTGGGGTCACAAACACAGACAGGCATGGCCAGCTTTTTATGTGAACACTGAAGAGGCAAACTCAGGTGCCTGTGCTTACAGAGCAACTTGATATACAAGTTTTTAGATATGAAACTCACACACATATGTAGAGTCAAATAACAATTGGTTTTGCAGCATGCTGTTTATATCAGACTTGTCCTGAGTAGCATGAGAGGATCTAGAGTTCCCTTGGGAAATGGAAACCAGTGATACCAAAGGTGATACCCACAAGGGTGGGGCCCCGAACATTTGGATCGCCTGGAGTTGAGTGGTGGATAAGGCATCCTGTTTTGTGTCATCATTGAAATTTTATAAATGTCTACTTCTTTTTTCTGAAGCAGTCCCACATCTTCCTTGCTTTCTCTCGGTGTTTGGCTTTTGTTTTCATAGTTCTTCCTGGTTTTATTTTCAGTTATAGTTTGATTCTCTAATGGTTGTTATCTCCACCTTACAGATGAGAATGTTGAAGCATAGGGAATTGCCCACAGAGTTAAGAAGCTCACAGGGAACATGGCTCAGTTGATGCTTCTGTTATTTTAAGTTGGGGTTTGTCAGTAAAAGTATCATTGTTTTTGTTTTGCTGCTGTTGAATTTTGTTTCGTTTTTACTTTTACAATTTCATTTTTATTTTAAAATCTTTGACTAATCTGTGGTTTTTGTGTAGAGGAAAGTTCAGGTCTTTTTCTTTTTTATCCCTGAATGATTAACTGGTTCTAACTTTTTTTCATTACCCTTATTTATTGTGGCAGGGATGTGGGCATGTGCCACATGTACTTGTGTGGGTCAGAGGACAGCCCAGGGGAGCTGCTTCTCTCCACCTTGTTGGTCCTAGGTGGCGGTGGAGTACAGGTTGGCAGAGTTGGCAGCGGTAGCCTTACCCACTAAACCTCCTCCGCTGACCAGAACTGGCTTCTTATAAACGCTTTTTTTTTTTTGGTTTTTTCGAGACAGGGTTTCTCTGTGTAGCTTTGCGCCTTTCCTGGGACTCACTTGGTAGCCCAGGCTGGCCTCGAACTCACAGAGATCCGCCTGGCTCTGCCTCTCGAGTGCTGGGATTAAAGGCGTGCGCCACCACCGCCCGGCTATAAACGCTTTTTAAAGGATCAAAGTACCTGTGTCAAGTCTTTGAATCGCTATAATTTTCATGAAGCCTGTTTGAGCAGTTCATCCTTGTGGATTTTTCTGATAGATGGAATAAATGTACCTCAGTGAGTTTTTGTATTGCTGGAGGTGAGATGTGGGTAATTTTTTTTGATAATGTAATTGTCCTACACAAGTGTGTTTTGGTTTTTCCCAAAATAAAAATTAAAACGCTACTATTTGATATAAATATAAGATAGTATGGCCACTCTAGAAAACATTTTCTTTAAAAACTGCACATATAACTACCAGAAGGCCTTACAAGTTGTACTGAGTACTTATCCCTGAGAAGTGAAAATGCATGTTGATATAAAAATCTGTATAAATTGATAGCTAGGTACGGTGGTTCACTCCTGTACCACCTGTGATCTCAGCATTTGGAAAGTAGAGGCAGGAGGATCACATTGAATTTGAGACAAGCAGCCTAAGCTTTCATACCTGTCTCATACCTCCCTGCTCAAATCTGTACAAGAATCTTCACAACACCATTTGTGATAGCCCAGAATTCAAAGCAACAAAATTTGAACAAAACTGGAGTACAACTATACCATCAAGTCAGCAAGAAACAGGAACAACTATGACACACAACAGTTCAGATGAGTCTTACTGAGACTGTACCGGTTGTGACACTTCCAGCAGTACATCAGACAGGTCTTTTGCTCTGTTTAAACTGCTTACCTGCTCCCTGTTTTGAAAATTTCCTAATTTTTTTCAAGGCTGTTATAATAAGACCCATCCACATACCCCAAAAAGAAAGGCAAAGTAATAAACTGCATGATTCTACTTTTATAACCTACTTTAAAATGATAAAGCCATACAGATGAGAACAGATTAGGATTGCCAGGGGTTAAGGGAATACAGGAGAGAGCCTTGCATGCTCAAAGTACGATTGTGGTAGTGATTAGATAATTCCACTGGTGATTGAAATTGCCTGAACTGCACAGAAAGATGAGCTTATATAAAATTGATGAAATCTGTACATGGCCACTTAGTTCATCGGTGCCCATGTCCTGGTTTGCTAATCTGATAAAAAGGGACACTAGAGACCTCCCTTGTGTATTATATTTTTTCTTTTGCAACTTTCTGTGAAAATAAAAAAAATTGAAAGCCATTAACTTTTTGGTGGTAGTAGGGATTCAACTCACGGTTGTATATATACACGACAAGCATTCAGATAATTAACTAACTATATAGTTTTATATAATTATGTGTAATCAAATTACATTTGCAAATTCATGATTTCTATAAATAATAACAGCAGTATAATTTTAAAAAATAAAACTGCTCAAAACTATTATCTTTTTAGCAAGAGTCAAGCAGTTGAAAATATAATAACTAAAAAAATGGAGTGGGTAGCTCAGTGGTATTATACATCTTAACATGATCAAGTCTCTGGGTAAAATCTCCACTGCAAAAAAATAAAAAGTTCTTTTAACATACTTGTTTTGAGCCTAAAGTTCCCATTTGTGAGCCAGTTATTAAAAGTCTTGACGAAAGAACATTTGTTACCTACCTCCTTTACAAGTTTAGGGGTTGTATTTCAAGGATTCTGGATCTAGATCCCTTATCTATTCATCTGTGCTTATTGGCACCCCCACCCATTCATTCCCCTCAGTAGCTGTGCTTTAACAGACATACGGGTAGTTGGGATTGTGCTCTCAAAAGCATCTTACCAGGTTCCACGTGGAGATCAATCAGGGGCCTTGTCTTCTTGTGAATTCTGATTTAGTTTCTGTCTTCCCATGAGTATGCAAAGCTGACCGTATTCTAAATGCAGATGATACTTAAGAACACTGATGTTTTCTTTCGTAATGCTTTGTTGTCTTTCCATATGTCATGTGTAATATTTTGTAATTAACAGCTTGCTGGTGAAAAGGACCTCTCGAAGTGTTGGATATAGGCCAGACTGTAAGTAGATGCTCTTTGGTCAGTCATTTATCTATCATATAGCTAAAAAAGTTGACTATGAAATGGCTTAGAGTTATTTTAGAGAACATTTGTAAAGAAGGTACATTTGTAACTATTAGATTTGAATATACTATTTTCTCTGTCTAAATAATAAACTGTGATTGTTTACAGTTGTTGGATTTGAAATTCCAGACAAGTTTGTTGTTGGATATGCCCTTGACTATAATGAGTACTTCAGGGATTTGAATGTAAGTAATGCTTCTTTTTTTTTTTTTCTTCTCAATCTCATTTTTCAAAAACCCACATAAAAATTTAGGAAAGGGAAGAATTGTTTTCTCCTTCCAGCACCTCGTAATTTGACCAGACTGATGGTTCCCATTAGTCACATAAAGCTGTAGTCAAGTACAGACGTCCTTAGGACTGGAACTTGGCCAGGCTAGTGTGACACTTCTTGCTGACTGAAATAGTTGAACAGCTTTAATATACAAAAATTGTCTCATTGTTATTTCACATGATAAATATGGTCATAAGTAAGAAACAATTCCATTTAAATCTTATAATTAACTCTACTTCACATACCTGCCTCCCACTCTGGAGGCAGGAGTCCTTTAGGTGAGTTTATGAACATTGTCCAGGAGTAGTTAAGAAGACTACATGGGCAGCATTATCTAAAGCATGGTTTTTATTTCATCTTTTTAAAATCGCTTATCCTGACCCCCACCTTAGATTCATTCATAAATTCATTTTTTTTAATTTATTTTGAGACAGGGTTTCTCTGTGTAGCCTGGCTTTCCTGGAACTAACTGTAGACCAGGCTGGCCTTGAACTCACAGAGAATCCATCTGGCTCTGCCTCTTGAGTGTTGGGATTAAAGGCATGTGACACCACTACCTAGCTACACTGGCCCCTATTTTCATATGCCTTCAATGCCCAGATTTATATGTTTTTCAAAGTTACATAGTAAGATAAAGAAAAAAGCACACTAATGGAAAATATTTCTGCTTTGTTTTCAAAATGTGTTTTCTTCAAGTTACTGGTCCGAAGTACCTTGTTTGGTAGGAACCCAGACAATGTAGTAGTATTCTCTAATGCTGTTCTTGTCTCTCCAGAACACATTTTTCTAATGTGAATTTCTTTTATTTTATAGCATGTTTGTGTCATTAGTGAAACTGGAAAAGCCAAATACAAAGCCTAAGAGGAGAGTTCAAGTTGAATCTGCAAAGATGAGGAGTCCCATTGATGTTGCCAGTACAATTAGCAAGGCTTCTAGTTCTGCGGCCATCTGCTTAGTACAGCTTTTTGCATGAAACTTCTACGAATTTTATGTTTTTTATTTTTAGAAATGTCAGTTGCTGCATTCTTGATCTTTTTATTTGCACTATGAGCCTATAGGCCAACTATTGGTTCCCTTCGGTAGATTGTCGCTTACCTTGTGAGCAAAATAAATCTCTTAAATTACCACTATTAAATAATACTAAGATTGTATCTGTAAGAAGCATTTAAAGAGAAGATATATTAGTTTTTTAATTGGTATTTTAATTTTTATATATCCAGGAAAGAAAGATGTGATTGAATATTGTTAATTAGACCACGTGTGTTTAGATCAGTCTGAAGCACTCAGCTTCATGTCAGTACCCATCTAAGAAGTTTTGCTCAGTGGAATAAACATGTTTCAGCAGTGTTGACTGTATTTTCCCACTTGGATTGTTTCAGTGAATCGTTGTCAACAGTTCCTTTTAAATACCAATAAATAAATTCTAAAAATTTACTACTTTTTGAATTCTTGAATGTGAAAGTCCTTAAACTAAGGACTATCTCTTATAGAACTCTAGATGCCTATCATTTCCCTAAAAATTACCTTGGTACAATTTTCCATTGTTTACCTTTTCCTTAGGTTTTAGTAGCCAATTTAATTGTTATTTAATTGCAAGTAATGGTTATCTGGTAGAATGGTGTGTGGTGGCACTAGGAAAGCTCCTACCTACTTGAGACTGTAAATTACAGACAGTACTACTTACTACACTTCCTTCTGTTAAAAGAACACGGCTCTCGGATTTCTGAGAGGTTGTTCAGACTGCAGTTTGACCTACAAATTTGTGTTCAGACATGTCCTGTTACCTTCTTTGTGTAGATAAAGCTTTATTAACCAAAGAACAATAACAATAAAACATTGTTTTGTGTTTTGGGAGCAAGAGAAATATTTTAACCCAAGAGTCCTGTTTACCTTTCTGATGTGGTGAGGTACGAAGTAGGAAGCTTTAAATAATACCAGTAAGAACTTGCTGCAGTCAAGCTGGTGAACTAGATGAGCAGGTGAAGGGTGGCCCGGGACCGCCTGCATGGTGAAAGGAGAGGACTCCAGCAGGTTGTCCTCCCACCCTCACGAGCAGCGTGGGCGCACACGTGGACATGTACTAAGCTGACAAAACAAAGTAATTAAATAAAAAAGATTGCCACAGTCCTACAACTTCCTAGTTTACAAAACATTTCACTTCTGTTTTCTCCTTTGTTCTCCGAAGCCTGATGTTGCCATATGTGAATACAGTGTCAGGAATAACTTCTGAGCCCTTTCCTCCCCCAAAATTTCATCCAATTGAGGTCCACCTGGCTACTCTAGTTAACACTTACCTGTACCTCCCACTGCTGAGCCTTCTTACTCTTTTTTTTTGGGGGGGGGGCGTTGAGACAGGGTTTCTCTGTGTAGCTTTGCACCTTTCCTGGAACTCACTTGGTAGCCCTGGCTGACCTCGAACTCACAGAGATCCGCCTGTCTCTGCTTCCCTAGAGCTCAGATTAAGGGACTGTGCCACCATACCCAGCTGGCAAAATCACTTTGCTCTGTCTTTTTGTCTATCTGTGTACTGAGGCAGTGCTCTCTTAACCTAGACTGGCTTCCAACTCACGACTCTTCTGCCTCTGCCTCCCAAGAATGTGAGTTATTACAGCTGAGCTGCCATGTGTCTCGTTGTTCACTGGTGTGCATTAGGTGGCTTGACCAGTGCCTAGAGAGTAGGAAGAGCTCGCATGGCTGTTGAATGAGCAGGTAGCTAAGAGCTCTGGCCCTGCTCTGGGCTAGGACTGTCTAGTCCTTAACAGTGACTTGGCATCCAATTAGTTACCTTTGGAACCTGGTAGTGGGGGTGGTGCTGTATTTTTCTCTCCTTTTACATTTTTTGGAGGGGGTGCACTCATGCCATAGAAGGTATGTGGAGGTCAGAGGACTACTTTTAGGAATAGGTTATCTTCCTTCCATTGTGTGGGTGTCAGGACTCGAACTCAGATCATCAGGCTTGGCAGCAAGTACCTGCTGAGCATTTTTGCTGGCCTAGTGCTGTCTTCTTCATGGACTTAAGGATCAATTAGCTACAGTGAAGGGAAGACAGGACAGTAACCTGACACACAGCAAATGCTCCAGCAGCATTAGTTGTTGCTAGAAAACGAATGAATGCTTCAGGAAGTTATTGGTAAACCATGGCGGCCCTGATTTAACTCAGACCTGCCTGAACTTGCTGCAGTTCATCATGAAGTAGTTTCAGCTTTTAGTACGTTTTAGCTCGTGGCCTAACCTACCAGAACCGTAGCTAACAGCTGGGAAGGAAATGCCTCTTTGCATTTACTTAACCTAATTTTGAGAGTATGTAATTCTAATAATTTTGTTGAGTTGGAGGTCTCGTGGCCGAGGCTGGCTTTGAACTGAACTCTGGTGCTGAGGATGACCTTGCACTTCTGATCCTCTTTCCTCCACCTCCCAAGTTCTGGAATTACATCCTGTTTATGTAGTGCTAGGGGTTAAACGCAGGGCTTTGTGCATGTTAGTCTACTTTCTGACAACATCGTCACCCCCCCCCAAGTTATGTAATTTTTTAAAAACCAACTTTCTACAGATCAAATATAGTCAGTTTGTAAGACAGGAAAGGGGAGTTACTGAGAGGAACAGCAGTCATTTTCAGGGTAACAGTTTAAGATAGGTAAAGTAAAAATTGAAAGAAAGCTGTACTTTCCTGTGGCTAGTATAGGAGCAAACGGTCATAACTGTCCTATCTCAATTCTCTGGGGCTTCACTTTTATTGCAGTCCTGAAAAGTTATGCTGATAAAGAAAACAAAATTGTATTGAAGTTGTTCATGGAAATGGCAAAGCATATATCCATTTTAGGAATTATAATTGGAGTTTTTTGAGGGGTGAGCAGAAGCCTGGGCCTTAGCACCCCCAACAAGCTAGGCTCAGCCACCCATCCCCAATATGCACTAAAAAGACAAGTCTTTGTGAAAAGCAGAAGACTTAACGTCCCACCCACCGCTAAATATTTAATATTTAAGACTTATTTAATGGCACAACATTGAAAAGGATAAGTAAAGGGGTCCAGCGGCTCCACGATAGTCCTTCCAGAGTACCAGCCTGAGGGTTAGGTTGCAACAGATGAAGCTGGGGAAAGAAGGTGAGAGGCATAATTAGTCTTGATGGTCGATCGTTGTCTCAGTGTGGGTTTTGCAAGATGAGCCCAGGCCCTTAGCCTGCAATGTCACTGCTGCAGGGTATGCCCTCGTGGATAATGACTCCCACCTGTCCCACAGCATTCAGCTGTCCCATGATTCCCAGGTAACTCGAGGAAAGGTTAAGGCTGACTTACCTCCGTCCTTTCAGCTGAAGTATCTGAGAGACGAAGTGTATTGCTTTTTGTTAACTTGGTTGGGTCTAAGTGAGGAGTCTGTGTTTTAGCAAACATCTAAGCGCTTCTTTCAGGAACATTGCTGCCCAAGAAAGTGTTGGTTTGTTGTAAAAAAAAAAAAAAAAGTGTTTGCAGTCATGCCTTACAGATGCTTAGAATCATATCTAAAAATATTGGCAGGTCCCTATTTTAATTCTCTTTGTGGATTTGTAGATGCTAACTGAGCTATCATTGGGCTTGTAAGGTTAATCAGTTGGTGTCCTTCCCTGAATTTGAGATTCTAGAAGCAGTCTTCTCTGTTGGAGAAGTTCCCATGTGTTAGAGAACACTAGCTAGATTCATTCTAGTTGGAGAGAGACACAGTAAACACGACCTTTCATTTGAACTATTTTGTTTTATTTTTGCAACAGGTCTCTTGTAGGTCAGACTCATATTACAGGTGTGTACTTACTACCACATCAGGCTTAAAATTTTGATTGGGAGAGCTGGGTGGTAGTGGCACACACCTTTAATCCCAGCACTCAGGAGGCAGGGGATCTCTGTGAGTTCAAGGCCAGCCTGTTCTACAGGTCGAGTTCCAGGACCGCCAGGACTGTTACACAGAGAAACCCTGTCTTGAAAAACAATAGCCACAACAAGAAGTATTAGACTGGGCCTCATACATGCTAGCCAAGTTCTCTCCCACTGAGCTCTCTGCAGCCTCAAGACAACCTGTGCAATGAAGGAAGTAAATTGGGTATGCTGGCCATGAGAAGCAGGCCCTCTCTCTTAGACGGGGTGATTAGGAAAGATGATGGTTGAGCTGAAATGCAGTAAGTCTACCACAGGGAAACTCTAAGGGTAAGGAAGCAGAAGGAAACGAGATATTGGCAAGCCATTGGAGTTGCCTGGGGAAGAGTGGTAGGAACTAAGACCAGGAAAGAAGGCCAGAGCTGGACCATGAATGACTTTGAAGGTTATGGCAAGAACGAACTATGAAGTTTCTGCATTCCACAATGGGAAGGCCCTTCAGGGTTTTAATGCCAGAAATGAGATTTCATTTGCATTTTTAAGGGCACAAGAACCTCTTAAGAGCCTTCTGGAAAGCAGGCTCCTGGGCTGCGATGGCAGCTAACTACTGTTTACTATAGTCAGATCCTTCTAAGTGCTTTGTACACACTATTTTCATTCACATCACAGTTCACAGAAGGAAGGCCATCTCAGATGTTCTGTGGCCAAAATGAAGCAAATCTGCCATGGAAAACTGGCCATAATTTCCTGTCTGGACTGATGTAGTAGCCTATATCCTGATCTGCTTCCACCTTGGCCCACCTTCCCTCATACCCCTCTCTCTTTTTGTAAAGCCCAGCACAAGAACTAGAACATTCTAAAATAAATAAATCTTTTTAAAAATTTAAGGGGCTTGAACGATGGCTCAGCAGTTAAGAGTGCTTGTTGCCCTTGTAGAGGACCTGGGTTCGGTTCCCATCACCAAAATGATTCACAACCATCCATTATTCCAGTTTCAGGGGATCCATGCTGTCTTCTGGCCTCTGTGGCTATCAGTTATGCATGTGATATGCAGGCAAAACACTCAAAGATGCCTGGCGGAGAAAGCTAGCACACTCTTGTAATGAATCCCAGCACTGGAAATGGAGACAGGAGGACCAGAAGTTCAAAGTCATCCCCAGCTACATAGAGAATTCCAGACAAGGCTGACTTCCGTAAGATGCCGTCTCAAGAAACCAAGCAAACAAACAAAATCCTTTGGTTGGAGCTAGGAGTGATGGTGAGAACTCATTTCAGCTAGGAAGGTCACTTGACCCCTAAAGTTTGAAGCCAGCCTGAGCAAGACCCCATCTTAAGGATAAGAATGAAAAAAAAAAAAAGCTTTAGTCATGGTGAGTTTCTCTTCTGCTGGAATCCTTTGTGGAACCCTGTTTTACAGAAAAAGCCAAGACCCTTCAGTAGTGGAGAATATTCCCCCTCAGGACAACCTGGTCACTTCTAAGCAGGCTCTGGCGTCTCTCAGCTGGCTTCCAACTTCGTTTAAGCACTGGGACTGCCATCAATTTGCCTCACAACTGATCACCCTCTCCGCTCCTCATCCCAGTCTTCTCCCCGCACTTGAAGTGATCTCTCTGGCTTAGTCCACATCTGGAGTGTGTGTGGACCATGTGGTTCCTGGAGAAGTCAGAGGGCAGCCTGTGGACATTGGCACTCTCCGACCATGTGGGTCCTGGAATGGAACCCAGGGTGTCAGGCTTGCTGACAAGCGTCTTTGCCCACTGAGCCATCCCACCAGTTCTATTTTTGTTTATTTTTACTATTGTGTCGTTTTTATTTAATTTGTTCATTTCACTTTTGGGAGGAAGATGATCTTTTCAAAATATAAATCAGATCACATCACCTCCTTAGCACCTCAGAAAACAAACTGCTCTGTGGCCTACTAAGCCGTGCAGAACTCGGCTCTGCTCACTTCTCTAATTTATCCCCATCTTACCCTTATTACTCCGTCCCTCCTACCATGCCGCCATTTTACCGCTCCTCAAACCTGTCTCCTCCTCGCCTCGGGATCCCTGTAACTCCTGCCCCTTCTCTCCGACACTCTTCCCTGCCACTCAGCAAAACTGGCTGCTTCACAGGTCCGCTTGGTGAACCCTGCCCCCGCCTCTACCTCAGGATCACTTGTCATTAATTACTTCGCTTATTTCCCTCAGCCTTGTCAGAGCAAGCGGTCCTGATACAGCAACACCTACAGAGGCTCGCTGGGAAAGAAACAAGCCCAAGTGCATCTAGATAGTTTTTTTACTCAGAAAGACCACGGAAGCCAGCATGGTGTCAGCTCCCACACCCCGGGACCCACACTGGGTTGCTCTGTTCTGGGAGGTCAGGTCCAGACTCCAGCCTAATGATTTTATGGCCTGCAGCTGTACCCTTCTTGGGGCGGCAAGGTCAAAAGTCCCATGCCTTTGCAGAACCTGGGAGGCAGTCTCCACAAGATGGGGAGGTGGGTGACAAACAGCCTTGGCCCAGCTCCCAAGACTGTTCAGGGAAGGATCTGAGGGCATTCCTTCAAGACAGGGCAGGCTGCAGTTGACCTTGTCAATAAGTCTGTGTGGAAAATTCATGACACCACCTCCCGTGTACTTTCAATCCTCGTAGACTACCACCAATCTATAGCACACAATATGAAAGCTATATGAATAGTTGTTATACTGTATTGTTGAGGAAATAAGACAGAAAATACAGTTCAATGGGGGTGTAATTTTGTTTTTCAAAATTTATAATTTGAGTCTGGTTGAATCCAAATACGCGGAACCTGCATGTACAGAGAGAAAACATTTTGAGGGGGTTGAGGGGTAAGAAGCCTTAATTGTTCGTTATTAAGAATAGCTAACACTTTTTTTTTTTTTTTTACCATTATTATGTGTCTGTTAGGCAATAGAAATGCTCTAAGTGCTTTTGAAATCTTCTGATAAAGAAGTTGGGCTTGCTTTTTTGTATCGTCCCAACTTTACAGATAAAGAAATGCGGGTCCAGAGAGGGTTGCGTGATGTTCCCAGGTTACACAGCTGGTAAGTATCAGACAAAGAACTTAAACAGAGGCAATTTTATTCCAGAATCTTCCTGAGTAATTCACTGCCACGTAAGTCAGCTTTTCTGTAGAAATGACTGCGCTAACAATGAAGAAAATGCATTAAGCTGATTGCAGGTAATAATCAAAAATGACTTGGACACCTCGCATGACTTTTGGAGGTCCCTGCTGAACTTAAAGCATGCCTCTTGACTTCCTGTGCCACTAGCCAGCATTTTCGATGGCTTGCAGACCTCCTCGCCGATGTGCTCTTCACGTTTTTCTTCTGGCCTATTTTACGATCTTGTGGGCAGCTTCAGACAAAATAACTTTCTAGCATGAAGGATTATGAGTGCTCTTTGCCATTTGTAAATGTGAATTTTATAGACACTCCCAGCCACTTGAAAGAGTAATGCTTTTTAAATGGTTTTTGATGATTATTTGTAACCTCAAGTGTTACTGATAAACCGTCAAATTAAATTTCAAGTTTTTGCTTTATACCATATGAGTGCACTTTGTAACAGGCTTCCTTGTTCTGATTCATGACCAGTGACTTTCCAACTTGGTAGCTTTTCAGCAGAACTTGCATTTCTGACGTTCTTTTCTCCCTATTCAAAGGTTCAGTTGTAGCACATATGGCTTCCTCTACCTAGAAAGTTTACTTTGTATCCATACATGGTGTGTGTAATGTGTGCAGGTACATGCATGTGTGTGCATGTGGAGGCCAGCGGTTGTCACTGGATGTTTTCTTCAGTCTTTCTTCACTCTATTTACTGGAGTGGAGTTTCTTACTGAATCCTTCTTCCCTCTCTTTCTTTCATTTGCTGGTGATGGAGCCCAGGTCCTTATGCATACTAAATTTGCTTTACCACTGGACCACATCTCTAGTTACCTGTTTTTTTTTTCTCTCTCACATTTTCTGGGTCTTTCTAAAACTCAGCACTTATAAAGTCACCTTTCTGCAAGCATTCAGATATCTGTTGAAAGCTCATGTTGAAAACTACTCAGGTAGTTTTTGGTTGATACTTGGGAATAAATATTCTCTTCAGTTGGTACCTGCCTCCATTTCCTTTGCTAAGCACTTTTCTAAAGCCACAGAAGCAAAAAGAGCTACCAAATTCAGTAGATAATTCTAGGCCTTCCTGCATCTTGAACTTGGTTGGCACTAATTATCTTGGGGCTTTAAAGGAGTATACTCTCCCTGTCCTTGAGAGATTTGAGGTCAAGTATCTACAGTGACACACGCCTTTAATCCCAGCACTCTAGAGGCAGAGGCAGGTATCTCTGATTTTGAGGCTAGCTTGGTCTATAGAGTGAGTTCCAGCTTAGCCAGTGCTACAAAGTAAGACCCAGTCTCAAAGAAAAAGGATACTATTCAAAGGAAGACACAGCTAGTGTGGGGAGAATTTAAGCCCTCAGGAAGAAGCCACATTAAGAAGGAGACTTGGAACCAGGTGATGGTGGTGCACACCTTTAATCCCAGCACTCGGGGGGCAGAGCCAGGTGGATCTCTGTGAGTTCAAGGCCAGCCTGGTCTATAGAATGAGTTCCAGGACAGCTAGGGCTGTTATACAGAGAAATTCTGTCTTGAAAAACCAAAACAACAACAACAACAACAAAATCACAGGATGGTATGAGAAAATGTTGACTTCCCTAAGTTGGTTGTGTCAATATAGAAGAGAACAAAAAGGAATAAAAAGGAAGCTCTGGATGATGGCGGGGTCAGGTCATCGTAACAACCTCTGGCCCAGTCAGACGGCCCAGCTCAAACCTGCTTTCATAACAGGAGCTAACTGGCTCCCTAAGTGGGAAGTCCAGACATGATTGGTCGGTCCACTGTTCCACGGTGAGGTCAAGTACCTACATAATTTCCATCCGTGGTCACTGCTGCTCAGAGGCTGCTCCTGGGCTGCTGTGTAGCTCAGTAGCAGAGCGAGCATGCGCCAGCTCCGGTCCTCAGGAAGAGCCCCGGGACCGGAAGGGAGGAAAGTGGGAGTGAGGGGAAGGGAAAGAGAAAAGGAACACCAACAGTTGTCCTTCCTTGTTGGTCACATGGAGGCTGCTAGTAGAAATCTGAGAAAAAGTTTCCTCAAAACGGACATCTGGGTCATTGTCTTCAAAGGAGTTGACACTCTCCTCAGCTCTCACTGGCCAGAATGGAAGCGCATGCCTATATTTTAAAACATATACCATTGTTTTTAGTTATTTGTTTATTTGAGACAGAGTCTTACTATGTAGTCCTGGAACTGGTAGCTTGGAACTGGCCGTGTAGGCCAGGCTGGCCTCCAACGCCTAGAGATCCACCATCCTCTGCCTCCTGAGTTCTGGGATTAAAGGTGTGTGCCACCATGCCCAGTCTTAAAATTAATTTTTCTATTCTTGGACAGCTTCATACATGTGTTTAATGAATTTTCGCACTTTCCACCCCCTAGTGCTCTATTTGTAATCCCTTCCTTCTCCTGAAGCCTTCCTGTTGGTCTGATGAGACGGCTCATTGGTAGACCTGAGTTCTGTCCCTGAGACTGACATGGTGGAAGGAAATAATTGATTTCCAAAAGTGGTCCTCTGACCTCCACACAGGTACTGTGGCATGCTCATGCTCATGCTCACACACACACACACACACACACACACACACACACACACACACACACACACACACACACACACCAAACACTGAGTAGATGAATGAATGCAATAAAAAGGCCTCTTCTTGCTCCGAACAACCCCCCCTTCTAATCCTCATATCTGTTTTTTTTTTGATTTTTCGAGACAGGGTTTCTCTGTGTAGTTTTGCTCCTTTCCTGGATCTCACTCTGTAGACCAGGCTGGCCTCGAACTCACAAAGATCTGCCTGCCTCTGCCTCCCGAGTGCTGGGATTAAAGGCGTGCGCCACCACCGCCGGCTCATATCGGTTTTTGAAGCAGTCACTGGCAATTGTGTGCCCAGGAAAGCTCACATCTGGAGCAAGCTTGGAGTCCACTTCCCTCAGAATGCCTTGGACTTTTTCAGGATGGCAGAGTGGAGAATTCTGCGTGAGAAACAACTAGGAACAACTGATGTGGCCTCTAGTGTCAGAAAAGTAGAGTTTTGTGCTTGTTGAGGCAAAAATAGGGATCGTGGAAAACGTTTTAGGTGGGGTTTCTGGCTTTCTGTTTTTGAGGCGCTGGTGTGGGGTCGTCTCAAACTCTTTACATAGCTGAGTCTGGCCTTGGACTCCAGACCCTCTTACTTTCACCTCAGAAGTGCTGAGGAAGTAAACCGCTTCCTTCAATTCAATTCTCAGAACCCGCAAAGAGAAGCCGAGCTCTGTGGAGCTCGTGGGTGAGCGCTTGACTAGCGTGCACAAGGCCCTGGTTCCATCAGCAGACCCCACACAATGGAAGGAGGAAACCGACAACTGCAAGTTGTCCTCTGACCTCCATGTGCTCACTATTAAATGTGCGCTACCCCCTCCCCAATCAACATGTAAAAATATTGGTGTTTTCAATATACTAGTTTCATACTTGAATCCTACGTGAAGAGGTAACAATTGAACTTGGGCTAGGAAAAACAGAGCGCTGGTGAGTCAGAGTCCTTCCTGTCACCTGCTTTTCCAGAGTGGCTTCTGCCCTACAGTCAGTTGCACCTGGCCACATCCATCTGCTGCTTGAAAACAGCTATTATCATTCTGTTTTCCTGCCAGATAACATTTTCCCCAGCTGGGCATGTTGAGTTTGAGTCCACCTTGGGCCACATAGAGACTCCAAGAAACAAAACAAAAAAACAAGTTGTGCATCTTTATATAGGGAGTCTGGATAAATAAAAGAACTTTTAAAATGAGAAAAAAATCCAGACTAAAGATAAACTACAACCATCGAGTCTTTCTGTGCTCTGTGTAGCATCTGCGTACAGAGTGTATCTTTTCCTCACTTGCTGCCTCCTCACACACCCTTCCTGCTCCTGACGGCCCCTCTCCCTCTACGTTTCCATCTTCCTCTCTGGTTCTTGTTCTTCCCAGGTACAGAGAGAGGGAGGGAAGGAGTCCATTAGTCTGATATAGAAGGATCACAGTTTGGGGATAGAACTTTTTTGGGGGGAGGTTTAGTAGTTTACTGAAACAGAAAATCAAGTTTTCTAAATAAAATACAGCCATCAGAAATCATACTGAGAGCCTCACGGTGTTGACACACACCTTTAATCCCAGAAGCGGGTGGATCTCTGAGTTCGAGGCCAGCCTGGTCTACAGAACTAGTTCCTATGGTGGTATTGTGTTCCCCAAAATATTGTGTACCCTAATAAATTTATCTGGGGTCAGAGACAGAACAGCCACTAGATACAAAGGCTAGAAAATGGTGGCACTCACACCTTTAATCCTAGCACTCCAGAGGTAGAAATCTCTGGATCTCAGTGAGTTCAAGGCCACCTTGGAAACAGCAAGGCATGGTGACACAGGCCTTTAATCCCAGAAAGTGAGCCTTTAATCCCAGGGAGTGGTGGTAGAAAGCAGAAAGATATATATATATAAGGCGTGAAGACCAGAAACTAGAAGCATTTGGCTGGTTAAGCATTTGGCTGGTTAAGCTTTTAGCTAGTTAAGCTTCAGGCTTTCGAGCAGCACAGTTCAGCTGAGAGCCATTGGGATGAGGACACAGAAGCTTCCAGTCTCAGGAAACAGGATCAGCTGAGGAACTGGTGAGGTGAGGTGGCTGTGGCCTGTTCTGTCTCTCTGACCTTCCAGTTCACCCCAATACCTGGCCCGGGTTTGATTTTATTAATAAGACTCTTTAAGATCCTGCTACAAGTTCCAGTATAGCCAGGGCTACACAGAGAAACCCTGTCTTGAAAAACCAGAAAAAAAAGAAATCATATTTATGGGGCTAGAAAGATGGCTCAGTTTGCCACCAAACCTGCCTACCCGGGACCCACAGAGTGGAAGAAAGGAGAGGACCGACTCCAGCAATTTGTTCTCTGACCTTCGCATGTGACATGGAGACACACACAAAAGAAATAAACAAATAAATAAAACAATGCTTATGAAGGCTATGTAGTAATAATTTTATAACCCTTTTCTAATCCATTGACTGCCTAATCTTCTAAAGACTTCATGTTTACCAACCTGAACCCTGACAACAGGCCTGTGGAGGCTGTAACGTCAGGAGAACTGAGCTTCCCCTAACAATGTGGCCCGAGCCAAGCAACCAGCCTTCAGGTCTCAATGCATCCCACTTGTGAGAACAGGGCTCCTGCTAGCAGTTATCTCTACAGGGGCTCAACTTTCCATCAGCACAGGACCTGGGATAAGTGCACACTAAATGTCTAGTAGCACCAGAAAGCTGTGGATGTCCTCAAAGTTTCAAAATGACAAAGATCGACTCATGTCAGCTCCAAAAGAAAATTCTGGTGAACAATGTTTATCATTCTGGATTAGGTAAGACTTTGTAAAAAAAAATTATTTATTTATTTTTATTTCATGTGCATTCATGTTTTACTTGCATGTGTGTCTGTGTGAGGGTGTCAGATCCCCTGAAACTGGAGTTACAGACAGTTATGAGCTGCTGTGTGGTGCTGAGAATGGAACCCAGGACCTCTGGAAGAGCAGCCAGTGCTCTTAACCACAGAATCATTTCTCCAGCCCTTAGGTAAGACTTTAAAAAAAAATTTTTTTGTTATTTTGAGATAGGGTCTCATATCTTACAGGCTGGCCTCAAAATTGCTATGTAGTGGAAGATGACCTGGAATTTCTAGTACTCTTGACTACCTCCCAAGTGCTGCGATTATAGATGTGTGCTACTGTGCCCACTTTACGAAGTGCTGGGGATCAAACCCAGGACTTGATGCATGCTAAGCTGGCACTATCCCAACTTAGCTACATCCCTGACCGTAGCGGATGCCTTTCTAAGCATGGTATCTATGGCAGCACCAAAGGCCGAACGCTGAAAGAGTTGGCCATACAGTAAAAACCACTTCTAAATGATAGAAAACATGAAATCAGGGCCGGAGAGATGGCTCAGCAGTTAAGAGCACTGGCTGCTCTTGCAGAGGACGCGGGTTCAGTTCCAAGCACCCACAGAGTGGCTCACAACTGTCTGTAACTCCAGTTTTAGAGAATCTGATAGCCATTTTTGGCTTCCATGGGCACCTAGTACACACGTGGTACACATGTAGGCACAACACTCATAAAATAAATAAGTCTTAAAAGTTTGATCAGTCAAAAGGGAGATTTCTACAAGTGTAAATAAAACTAAAAAAGAAAAAAAACTCATTGGAGGATGAGAATAAGCAGAGAAAAAGCGAACTATTTTATAGACAAGATTTTTTTATACAAAAATTGAAAGTATGCATTCAAAGAAATTTTCCTAGAAAAAATGGGCAAAGAACATAAATAGTAAAGCAAGTTACTTTGATGTGGCCAACTGATCCACGGGGTCAGAGCTCTCTTGACCCAGCTACTACCTACAGCCACTGTGGGACAGTTGCCCTGCTGAAACATGTAGCTCTTGGCTCTTTCTCTTTTCCTAACCTCTCTCTAGCCCATGTGCTCTGGGCTTCCTAGCACACAGGACTCTTTTCTCGTTGTTTAATGGCCTTTTGTAAATATCCTACTTTTAATCGGGAACAAGGAGAGAAAATCCTGCTAAACAGTCTCTTCTGATGGTTAGTCAACTTCATGCAACCTAGACTCATCCACTAAGAGAGTGTCAATGAGTGATTGGCCTGTGAGCATATCTGTGGGAAATTGTCTTGACTGCCTTGATTCATACTGGAAGTCTCAGTCTGAAAGTATCTGACACCATTACCTCGTTTGTCGTCTTATATGTGTAAAAGTAGAGAAAGCTACCAGGCTGGAAAGATGACTGAGAGGCTAAGAGTACTTGCTGCCCTTCTGGAGGACCCAAGTTCAGTTCCCAGCACCCACATCAGGCGGTTCACAACCACCTGTAACTCTAGCTTCAGGGAACCAATGTCTCTGGCCTCTGCAGGCACCTCCACTCATGTCCTCATACCCACACGAAGACAGCCACACCTACACATAATTAGAAGTAATGAAAACCTTTAAAATGAGAAGAGAGTGATGGTGGCGCACACCTTTAATCCTAGCAGTCAGGAGGCAGAGGCAGGCAGGTCTCTGTGAGCTGGAGCTCTGCCTAGTCTACATGCGGAGTTCCAGGCCAGCCAGAGAACACAGTAAGACCCTGTCTAAGAAACAAAAGCAAGCCCACGCAAGAACAAGAAGGAGAGTAGAGAAAGTTGTCTGAGCAATAAACATCTGTGTATCCATCTCTCTCTCTTGGCTGCGGATGTGATGTGAAAAGGTTTCTCAAGCTCTTGATGCTGTATGACTTCCCTGCTGTGATGGACTGTAAGTAAAATAATTCCCTTCTCCGCTAAGTTGCTTTTTGACAGGGTGTTTTACCATAGCAATGAAACGAAACTACACATTTTACCGTGAAATGAAATGAAATGAAGAGGGAACTACAATCACCTCTTCAAATGTTTAAGGATGACCTACTGGGTTTGACTGAAATTCCACTGTGTTGCTCTGTGAAATTCTCATGGAGTACGAAAGAGCAATAGAAATGTTTAATGACAGAGCGGGGCATGTAGTTTAGTTGGAAGACACCAAGGATGCACAAAGCCCAGCAAAACATTAATTAACAAAATATTGATATAAATACAATATTTTCATACTCAGATCCTAAAAGAAAATGATTTAGTGGGATATCTCCTCTGAAGTCTGCAGCTAAAAGTTAGGAGGTTTGATTTTTTTTTTTTTTTTTGAGACAGGATCTCATGTAGCCAAGGCTGGCCTCAAAATCACTATGGAGCTGAGGGCGACCTTGAGCTTGTGATCCTCCTGCCTCCATCTCCCAAGCACTGGGATTATACGGATGTACTACCATGCCCAATTCATATGGCACTGGGAATGCAGACAGGGCTTTATGTATGATCGGCAAAACCACCCTGCCGATTAGGCCATATCCCTGGGCAAAATCTTTTGGCTATGTTTTCCAGACTTCACCTCATGAGGGCTGAGGGATGCTGGGCTTGAGTGTGTGTCACCAAGGCAGACTGCTAAAATAAAGACTATTACGCTTCTCCAAGAACCTTCCCTCAGTACTACATATCTGACTCCTTCACCCATTCCTTCTGTGAGTGGTGAGCCCCGACTGTGTACCAGGCAGTAAGCTGGGCCTGAGGATCCAGCAATGAACTGGAAAGAGTTTTCATGCCCTCATGAAGCAAGCATTGAGGTTGGGGGTTGGTAGGGGGACGAGCCAAAAGAAGTCAAGATTCATGCCTATGTTGTCAGGTGTGAAGAAACGAAACATGGGAAGTGCATGGAATGGTGGGGGCTGCTGGTTTGAATAACATGGTTGTGACGGTGTCTGAGACAATAGTTGGGGTATGGACAGAGTTGGGGGGCTTTGGGAGCAGGCTGTGCAATCACCAAGAACACTTCAGACAGAGACACTGCTTCAACTTCAGCAAAGAGTCTGAAGCAAGTAAGACTGTGGTGTGTGGAGGGGCCTTGAGGTTGCCATTGGCTGGGTCAGGGGAGAAAGAGAAGAGGAAAATGATAGGAGATGGGGTGAGAGGGGTAGGGGGAGGGAAAGCTAAGTAGAGCTCTGGACAGCGAATAGACGGTGGGTTTTATTGGAAGCGGTGGTGAGCCTAGGGATGTAGCGGAGCTGGTGGAATGCTTGTCTAGCATGCTTGAAGGTCTGGGTTCAATCTCTGGGCCTCCATAAATGGAGTGTGGTGATGTATGCCTTAACCCCAGAACCCGGGAAATAGAAGCAGCAGGCTCGGAAATTCAAGGCTATTCATAGCAAATCCGAAGCCAGCCTGGGCTACATGAAACACTGTCTCAAAAAAGAAATAAAAATAAAAATATTCTGGAGGGGCTGAGAGAGATGGCTCAGTGGTTAAGAGCATTGGCTGCTCTTCCACAGGACTCAGGTTCAATTCCTAGCAGACACATGATGTAACTCCATCTCCAGGGCATCTGTGTGATGTGCTCTTCTGGCTTTGGGCACTGCATGCACAGGCAAAACACCTACATACATAAAATGAAAATTAAAATGCAAAACAAGAAAAAAAATCTAAGATCTGAGAAGGTTGATGTAAGAATCCAGTCTACATGAAGAAGTGTCCTTTACTGAGTGAAATGGAAAAGAGTCGTTTCCATTAAACAAGTAACTCCTCGTATGGGTGAGGTGCAGTCGAACATGGTCCCCACTTCCTCATTATCATCTAATTATCCCTCACCCCTCATTCAACCCGTCCCTCGGAGTGACGGGTGTCAGCAACATAGACATCTTATGCTTGCATTACTGTGAGGTATCGTTAGCTCAGCAGGTTTGGCGCTCCATCCTTGCCTGTCTCCAAAGAACTCTTAATCCGTGGGAACTTGGCCTGCAGAGCACGCATGCCACTCATGGGTTGATGATTTCATTGTGCACACTTGTAATACTAGAGCATGCTGTGCCATCTTGGTATGGTCGCTCTGCATGAAGACTGAACATATATGCATACATATGACTGAACACATATATGTATATACGCTTGCTTTCATTGTTGGGAGCCTGTGTTTCAGGTGCCATAGACAGCCACTAGCGAATGAGTTTCTGTGACCAGCAGCCATATGGGCCACAGACCTTGTAATACCCAGCAGGCTTCCCTGTCCTGAGGCATTGGATCCATGTCTGCAGTTTGCTGCTACATAGAAAACATGCTGTGTGTGCTTTCACCTTATATGAAGGACAGTGGGACCTGGGCTAGAGTCCTCCAAGTCTGCTGACATGTGCCTTTCCCCTGCTGTAAGAAATCTTCACTATTCAAATGAATGCCTATCAAGCTGGGTAAATCTGCTGACTCACTCTTAGGGCATGAATTAGGTTGCCTCAGTTTCCCATGTTGACATCCTAACTCACAGTATCTCACGGACTATATCTAAACAGAGAGTCTTACTTTTATACCAACATATTCCTTTTGGATTTTTGTTTGTTTTTTCTGTGTAGCCCTGGCTGTCCTGGAACTCACTCTGTAGACCAGGCTGGCCTCTAACTCACAGAGATCCACCTGCCTCTGCCTCCTGAGTGCTGGGATTAAGGAGTGCACCACCACTACCTGGCTTCCTTTCGATTTCTTATGTGTGTGTATGTGATTGTTCATGTGTGTGTTTGGATGCACACATACCACAATCCACATATGGAGGTCCAAGGACAGCTTCAGGTGTCAGTCCTCAACTTCTCTTGGTTTTGAATATTGCATGCTACCTGGCCTGAGAGCTTCCCAGAGATTCTTCTGTCCTGCGGCAGCATTGATTTCTAGCCAGGCTGTCTTCAGACTCACGAACGTCCCCATGTGTCTGCCTTCTGAGTGCTGGGATTAAAGATAGGCACCAGCTTGAGTGCCTGCCCACCCTCTTCCTTCCTTCCTTCCTTCCTTCCTTCCTTCCTTCCTTCCTTCCTTCCTTCCTTCCTTCCTTCCTTCCTTCCTTCCTTTCCTTCCTCCTCCTCCTCCTCCTCCTCCTCCTCCTCCTCCTCCTCCTCCTTCTTCTTCTTCTCTCTCTCTCTCTCTCTCTCTCTCTCTCTCTCTCTCTCTCTCTCACAGGGTTTCACGCTTCCCAGGCTGGCCTCAAACTTGCTATACAGAGGAGGATGACCTTGAACTTCGTTCGGAACTTCCTGTCTCCACTTCGCAAGTGTTTGGATTACAGAAGCGTAGAACTACATCTGATTTATGCTGTGGATAGAACTGGAGGCTCTGTGCATGCTAGGCAAACACTTTTCCCGCTGAGTTCCAGACCCTATGTCTCTCACACATGCTGTAAACATAAGACATACAGATAACTTTAAGTAGTATTTTTAGTGCACCTTGATTTTGACTATGATATGTTACATGAAATAAGACATGTCATTTCTCACTTGCGACATCATGTCAGGGCTCAAGACTTTCAGATTTTATTATATTTTGAACTTGGGGTTTTTACATTAAGGATACTCAACCAGAAGTGGTTATGACATAACTCATACATTTACTGAATGAAGAAGTTGGTCAAAAATTCTTTGTACCGGTTTTGTAACTTTTCTATGAAGTTTGAGCTTTTGTATTGAAGTTTAAAAGTTTAAAAATGAAATACGACAGAAACGACAGCACCACTATTAAACATGTAAAGGGGTTCTGGAGAGATGGATCAGGAGATAAGAGCATTTCAAAGTCTGCTTTCACACCCCCACAGAAGACCTCATTTTATTCTGGCATCTTTGGCATCTGTGAGCTTAAATGTAGGGTCCTATCCATCCTATATGTGTGGATTCAGTCACTGAACACCAGCTATGGGCCAGTCACTGTTCTAGGTCGTGGAGATATATCATCAAGCAGGAACAGCGACGAAACCATGGTAGTTCTTCGCTCTTGTGCTACTTGTAATGCACAATAAGCAGAGTGTGCGTTTAGCCAGTATAGCAAAAGCAGAGAAGGAGAGAGGAGACTTCGAGGCAGAAAGAAAAGCAAGCTTGGAGCTTGAAATATGATATGCAAGGTCTGGATTGTGACCCTGAAACATTCTTTCCCACTGCTAGCAACAGGACTCCTTGGACAAATGGCTAATTCAAGGTCAGGGTCAAGAAGCATGCAAGAAGAACCTGGAACATTTTGTTGCACCAGAAGGATAAAGTAAAAACAACACTTGGCTCATTAGTCATTGTTGGAGGTTAGAAAAGCAATTTACAGCTTGGCATCGTGGTATAGGCCTATAATTCCAGGAATGAGGAGGTTGAGGCAAGAGGATTGTGAACTTGAAGCCAGCCTAGGCTAAGGAGTAAAAGCCTGCGGAAAAGAAAGAAAAAAGAAAGGTGAGTTGGTTGGGGGCATTTACTTACAATGTGCAAGGTTCATGGATTTTGGATAAAAAAGGCACCAAATCCAGGGACTCATTCATGCTGTGCCAGTTCTGTACACTAAAAGCTTTCTGGAAAATTATACTAATGAAAATTATTGTTGTTGTTGTTGGTGTGTGTATGCACAGGTGTGTGTGTGTTCAGGTGTGTGTGTGTGTATTCAGGTGTATGTGTACAGGTCTGTGTGTGTACGTGTGTGTGTACATGTATGTCTACGTGTGTGTACAGGTGTATGTGTGTGTACAGGTGTATTTGAGTGTACAGTTGTATGTGTGTACAGGTGTACATGTGTGTGTGTGTGTGTGTGTGTGTGTGTGTGTGTGTGTACAGGTGCACGTGTACCATGAAAAGAATGTGGAGGTGACAGGATAACATGAAGGGTTCAGTTCTCTTTTCGTTACGTGGGTCACAGGGCAATCTGTTGCAGGTCCTCAGGCTCAGCAGCAAACGCCTTTACCCACTGAATCATCTCACGAGCCCTCCAAAGTTGGGTTTCTTGGCTTTTTTTTTTTTTTTTTGAAATAGAATCTTGCTCTGCAGACCAAGGAGGTCTGTAGCCCAGGCTTTTCTGGAACTTGTGGAAATCCCCCTGTCTCAGCCTCACAAATTCTGGGATTACAAGTGTGAGCTTCCACTGAGTTCTTCCCCTAAACTTTAATGATTATTATCTCTGGAAAATTTTGAATTAAAAAAATAGAGTAATAGACACACAGCATAGCAGTCTCCATTCTAACCATTTAAAATATACAATTCAGCATGTTTTGATTGCTATGCTACCAACATCCACTATCCAGTTCCACAGGTCTTTATCCTCCCCAACTATATTTATATAATTTATAATTATATAAGTCTATATTTGTTATTCATTAATTCCCTACTTTCTGTTGCTCAACTTACAAGCACCTCTCTCTCTCTCTCTCTCTGTGTGTGTGTGTGTGTGTGTGTGTGTGTGTGTGTGTGTGTGTGTGTTTCCTTTTATTTTGACAGGGATTCATTACATAATTTAAATTGGCCTTGAACTCAGTCTTCCTGCCTTGACTCCCCAAATGCATGCACTATCACTTCTGGCTTAAATCATAGCAGCCTGGCGTGAGGAGGAGTTGATGTGTGTGATGTCTTCCTCACTCACTCTCACCTCAGGCTTCGGAGCAAGTTCTCTCACTGAACCTGGAGCTCAGCTCTTCAGCTAGACTGGTTGGCCAGCCAGCCCTGGCCTCTTCCTGACTCTGTCTCGTCTCCCTGGTGCTGGCATTACAGACATGCTCACCAGCCCCCAGCTTTTTACATGGGTCTTGTGGATTTTAACTCAACACCTCATGCTTGCTCAGTAAGCCCCTTACCCACTGAGCCCTCTCCCCAGCCCTCTTAGCAATTGTGAAGGCAGAATAATATTCCGTTGTGTAGATATTTCATTTCTTCACGCATCAATGGGTCCTTTGGGCAGTTGGCAGACTTGTAGCAAGTGATTGGATGTGGCATGTGGCAGGAGTTCAGAGGAGGTCCTGTGTGGGCACAGGTGGATGAAGCAGTGCTCAGTAGAAGGCAGTACTTGACTGAGTCCTAGACAGTAAGTGGACTGGGGCAAGGAGTGGACAAGTTTCCTTCAGCTAGCATTTTAGCGTTAGTGGCATATGGACTTCATATGCACACAGGCGAGGGTGGGGGTGTCCAATGTGACCAGTCAATCATTGCACCACGCAGGCCAAGGGCAAGAAGATGGAGCAGGCTGGGAAAGACTGGACTGAAGGACACAATGAGCAGACAGGAGAGGGCAGGAAGACTGGGTATGAACTATTTCCTGGAAGGATCTTATTTTCTTTTTTTATTTTTATTTATTTTAATTTATTTTAATTTTTTTAAAGATTTATTAATTATATATACAGTGTTCTGTCTGCAGGCATACCTGAAGGGGTCAGAAGAGGGCATCAGACCTCATTACAGATGGACATGAGCCATGTGGTTGCTGGGAATTGAACTCAGGACCTCTGGAAGGACAAGCAGTGCTCTTAACCACTGAGCCACCTCTCCAGCCCAGAAGGAAGGATCTTATTTTCATTCACAACTGCTTTTCACTGAAGGGACTTGGAATCATCTATGCCATCCTGCTCATGAGGTATTGTAAAAGCTGAACCAATCAGGGCCAGGTGTGGGGAACACAGAACTGTAATCCCAGCATTCAGGATGCTGAAGTGGGAGGGTCACAAGTTTAGGCCGAGTGGGTTATGTACTGAGACTCCATTTCAGTTAAAAAGCAAAACCAACAAACCAAAAAGGATAAAACCCAGAAAACAAAAAAAAAAAAACCCAAAATTCTGCACAATATGCATGGAATTCGGCACGGGGGAGGCTCAGGCAGAGGTCGAATCGGATGGAAGCCTGGGTTACATAAGAGTTCAAAGCCAGGTTGAATTGCATATCAAGACCCTGTCTTCAAAACCAAAACAAAAACCAGAGGGATATCTCAGGGCTTCAGCTCAAAACTGTTCCTGCAGAGGACTGGACATCGATTCCCAGCACCACACAGAGTGGCTCACAACTAAGTGCCCATAACTCCAGCTCCTGGAGGATCTGATGCCTCTAGCCTCTGCAGACACCTGCATTCGCATGTACATACCCACACAGAGACGTGCACATACACACAGCTAAAAATAAAAATAATTCTGAAAACAACAACAAAATATTGAGCAAATCTAAGTACCCCAAACTCCAGCCTTTTAGGATCAGAGGCAAAAGGCACCTGCTACCAAGCCTGAGGGAGCTGAGTTCAGTCTCCAGAGACTGGTGGAGGGAGGGAGTGGACCTCTGAAATTTCTCCTCTGACCTCCACAAGTGCCCTGTGCACACTCATGCACATGCACTCCCTCCCCACGGGCACACACAAAATAAATCAATAAAATGTAATAAAAAGTGTAATTTCAAACAAAACAAACAAACAAAAAACCAAACCAACCAAACAACAACAATAACAAAAACGCTGGTCAGTGGTGGCGCATGCCTTTAATCCCAGCACCCAGGAGGCAGAGGCAGGCAGATCTCTGTGAGTTCGAGGCCAGCCTGGTCTACAGAGTGAGCTCTAGGACAGCCAGGCTTGTGAAACTCCCAAACAACAACCCCTCCACCACAAATCCCTAGCAAGTACTCTGATTGCCTAGGCTAGGGTGCCATGAGCTAGTTCTAGGCCAATCAATAGAGAATGGAAAAGGTGTTAGGATTGTCTGCTCCAAAAGGAAGAGTCCTTTGGGAGGCTTATGGTTTACTTTAACTGACAGCTCTTCCAACATCTCATGATTGCGGTGGGGGAGGGGCAGCTCACCAAAGCAAAGAGCCCTTGAACCTTTAGAAGACCCAGAGACTAGAGGCTTGGCAGCAGTAACAGATGAAAAGCCGAATGTCTGGAGTCGGGTGCATGAATTCTCCCCTTGGGATGAGGCTGGCCAGAGGAGCCCAGGACAAATAGAAAAGTTGGAAATGGTTGAGATTCTAATTTGCCCTCCTTTGAATAGGGAAACTGCTGTAAATTTCTCACTACTGAATCAAGTCTGCACTCCGGGGAATTCGTGTCATACCTTTTCTGGGGGCATTTTGCACACCCCACTCCCCAAGACACTGTTCTACCCTCAGGGTATAGCCCAGCTTGCATTTGAAAGCTAGATTTGTCCTTGGCAGGTTCCTCCAGACGCTCTCGACTGTTCCTGTGACAGAAACCATCTGTTCCTGCCTCTGCCTGTGCCCTGTCATCCCCCTGCTTGAAATTCACCCCTCCTTCTCTCTGCCCCTGCCTGCCCCACCCACCTTTGAAGGTGTTCCTCCAGTCCCTCATAGTCCCTGCTGTCCTCTAAAGTCCCCCCTCTGTCCTTTAGGTCCCGTGTATAACAGGAGAGAGAGACCTGAAGACCCAGGCTCAAGTGTGCCACCACTTCTATGCGCGACCTCGCTCCGAGTTATTTCCTCTCGCTGCAACTGCATTTCCTCCTCTTTGCAAAGAGGGAGGACTGGTTTGTTGGAAAGGGAAGCTCTCCCTCCTGCACTACCCCCACCCCGGGAGCCTCTTGGCATGCTCCCAACTAGGAGGCATGCTGTCTGCATCCGCCAAACTCTGGGATATCTGTGATTCAGAAACTCGCATCTCCTCTTTAGTCCACTGCTAAAGGAGAGGACTCGGAGTGCAGTGTTGAAATTGGTAGAGTTCTCTCTTCCTTGGGCCTGGAAGTGAGGCCTTCCATTTCAGAAAGGGTCCCACCCTGGCTCTCCCCACTTCCCACAATCCTTGCCCAGGAAGGACCAGAGTGAGGCCTAGAGGGAAGGAGGTCGCCTTGATCATTCGGGGTAGCAAGGAAGTTCTTTGGGAGATTGGGCCTGGCGTGGAACAGGTCACAAGATCCTGCTGATTTCTGCTTCATACCCACACAGAGGAATGGACTTGAGCATCCAAGGTCTCTCTGGTTCAGCTTCATCTTAACTCCTGTTGCTCTCCCATCCTCTTTTCCGTGTACAGAGTGAGGGGCCCAGTAAAACTGTTCTAACTAATTGTGGCAGAGTAAACTATTTATGAAACGCCATTGTACGGCTATGTTTGGCTGTGTGGCTGCTGTACAGCGGAGGGGCAGGTGGGAGGTACTGGGACAAATGATCTCCCAGTACCTTTGTTGAATGGATGCTCCCCCAGTAGCTCTGAGGTAAAGAATATATGGACTTCTCTTGGGGGAGAGTTTTCCTGGAGTGCTTGTAAATGGTTCAGAGTGAGACTCTAGCTCCTCTTCACATCTGTCCCATTTGAGGACCATTAATAGAACCTTTGGGAGCGAGCAGTAAGACAGCTCAGCAGGTAACGCCATCAAACCCGAGGACCTGAGCGGAATCCCAGGAGTCCACATGGTGGGAGGAGAGAACTGTCTGCCACATGTTGTCCTCTGATTTCCACAAGTGGGTCATAGCACACATACATCCTCCACCCACCCCCCCACAAACATAAATAAAAATGTAAACCAACAACAAAATCCCAAGAAACCAAAAACACCCCTGACAGGAACCTTGTCAGACCACGGGTCTGCGGGTCTGCGAAGTTACCAGATGGCTCTGTCTTTCTTACTAGGAAAGAAGAGGGAAGGCTGAACTGGAAGGTCACATGTAGTCTCTATCCAGGGTTCAAATGGACATGGGCAGTAGGTGGAGAAATGCAGCCCGTTGTTGGCATCTGTATGTCCATGAAACTGGGCTTTCTGGAAGGATTTTCCCTGGCTCAGGTGTTTCCCAAACTAGCCCAATGTGTCTTGGGGCCGTGGGGAGTCATCCAAGTGCCACCTTCCGGAATTGCTCCTGGAGGAAAATGAGCCCGGTTCAACTCTCTCCAGGGTTAGTGTGCTGGACTGGATATGAGCCAGCACTCTGGGTAGCAGTCATCAGTGTTGCTCCGTGTGTATACGGTGCTTTGAGAGAGGGTCTCATTCTGTAGTCCAGGCTTAGCTCAAGCTTTCCAGCAAACCTTCTCCTTCGGCCTCCTGAGTGCTGGGATTACAGGCTTGAGCTACCACACCCGACGACCATGGTTGTTGTTGTTGTTGTTGGTTTTCTTTTTTTCATTTAGTGCCTGCACGTTTGTGTATGGAGGAGTATAAATGTACACGTGTGTGAGTGCATGGAGGCCAGGGGTCAACCTTAGGTATCATTCCTCAGGAGCGCTCCACCTTGTTTTTTGAGACAAGGACTCCCACTGGGACTCAGGGCTCACCAATTCAGCTAGATCTACCTGTGCCCACCTCCCCAGAACTCAAATACAAATTATATATTATATAAAATATATTTATATAATATATAAATTTATATTTATATAAATTATATAAAATATATAAATTATATAAATATATTATATATAAAATATTATATATATGTGTGTATGTATATATATATATATATATATATATAATATATATATATATATATATTGGTTTTTCGAGACAGGGTTTCTCTGTGTAGCTTTGAGCCTCTCCTGGAACTCACTTGGTAGCCCAGGCTGGCCTCAAACTCACAGAGATCTGCCTGCCTCTGCCTCTCGAGTGCTGGGATTAAAGGTGTGCACCACCACCGCCCGGCTACAAATTATATTTTTAAAATGCATTTGAGTCCTTTGCCCACATATATGTATCCGCACTGCATGCTCTTGAAGACAGGAAAGGGCTTCTGGTACCTGGAGCTGGAGTTACAGGTGGCTATGAGTTGCTATGTGAGGGTTGGGAACCCAATTAGGGGCCTCAGCAAGGGGAGCAAGCACTCTTTAACTGCTGACTCATCTCTGCAGCCCCTCTTTAATTAGCAACAAGGAAACAGCTCTGAAGGTTGAAGGCAGGTCAGCCACATTCGTGAGGAGCTATCCCCCAGCGTCTGCATTTGTTAAAGTAGGCTCGGGTTCACCTCTGCCCAGAGCAAATGAAAACACCTATCTGCAGTTCGGATCCTATAGCGGTGCTATAGGTTTTCCCTAGACAGACTGGAAACTGTGTTCTAGTGTTCTAGGCCCACCGCTGTCCATATAGAAATCTCCCTACCCTCACCCCCCACCCCACCCCCGACGCACACACAGGCCAGGGATTCACACTTTAAAAAAAGTCAATGTAAATCCAGGCGTAGTGGCACAGGCCTTTAATCCCAGTGCTCTGAGAGGCAGAGGCAGGTGGATCTCTGTGAGTTTGAGTCTAGCCTGGTCTATGTAGTAAGTTCCAGGACAGCCAGGGCTGCATTGGGAGACCCTGTTTCAACTCCCCCCCCCAAAAAAAAATCAATGTAAACTCTAGTACTAAGATAAAATAAGTTTTATTATTTCTATAAAAGAAAAACATTCAGCTTATACAGTATTTGGAGAAACAATAAAAATATAGAGAGAAAAACAAGCATCACCTGTAACACCAGAGATATGAGTGCTGTTAAAGTTTCGCCATGCTTCTTCCTAAAGTTTGGCATGTTTCTTTCCTCCATATATTGATATAAACTGTTTATGCAAAATGTTCCCAATACGCTTATAGTATGTATTCAGGAACATACTGCAAAAATAATTCTGTATCTTACCCCTACTCTAAAAGCAAACCATAACTGACTATGGTTAGATATCCCGCTTCTTTCTTCCAGCCTTTTGTCTTGTATTGATACAAAACTATTTATGCAAAATGTTCCCAATATAATTGTAGTACATATTAGGAACACATCGCAAAAACAGTTCAGCATCTTTCTTTAGTCACTGGTGGGACCATAACTTGGAGGTTAACTGTCTTCAGCCCACATGATTGATGCAGAACCATGGATGCAAAATGTCCCCAATATACTCATAGTACATATTAGGAACACGTCGCAAAACCAGTTCAGCATCCTGGATTCCCGCTCTCCTTCCTCTGTCCTTCAACCACACTCCCGTCCCCCAGCATCTTTGTTCAATAACATTAGAGCACAGCTCAGAGATAACCATAATATTTTGATGTCTTTCCTCTTAGCCATATATCTGTATATTGAGCCTATGTATGTAAAATTAAAATACAGAGAAGAAAAAATATTTTGCATGCTTATCACTAAACATTTTATCAGTGTTTGTGGCATATCCTTATGTCACAAAAATATTTTCAGAAATATCAATTTCAACTAAAGCATGCTCTCCCATTGTCTTAGAAAAGCATATTTTACGTATGCAACCCTTATTGTTAGTCAGTCATTCAGGGTTTTCCTAATTCTATCCTCCAAATTACAGAAAGGACCACAGTGACATCAGAGGCTGAAGCAAGTTAACTACACACTCAGACTCTGCCTGGCCTACAGAGGGACTTCAAAGCCTTCGTGAGCCAATTAGTGAGACCCGTCTCAAAAATCAAAATATGTAATCACTTACAATCCCGACACTTGGGAAGTGGAATCAGGAGGAGAAGGAATTCAAGGTGAGCCTTGGCTACACAAGTTTGAGCTCAACCTGGGCTACGTAAGCCCTTGTCTCATAAATAAATAAATAAATAAATAAATAAATAAATAAATAAATAGTAACACACATAATGAAATCTCTGTGACTTTCTGGTTCCGTGGCTTGCATATTTCTTTATGGCCACTTGCTTGACTCAACATATCACAGTTGGCCTTGTATTTCTAATGCTTGCAGCTAGTGCTTTCCTTGTCTGTTTGAGCAAAAAAACTTGTTTTAGTAATTTAGCCTATATAGAAAATCATACACCCTGTCTAGGCTTCAGTGGACTGAATAGAAATGCAAATAAAACTCCTCTCATTAAACTTCTATGCAAATACAACTCCTACCCTCCCCCACTCCATGGCAACCCCTCTCCTTGACTGGGGCCCACATCCCTCCCGACCTCTCATCTCTTATAATACTCATCCTGCCTGTTCTCAGGGAGGTGAGTGGCTCCCAGACCTTTCAGTTATCACTCTGTCACAAGGGCACAGTATAGCTTGTGACATGATGATCCCCGAGACGTCTAAGATCCTTCTTTGCATGCAAAACCTCAAATTTCTGTATTTCCCAGGATCCTTAAAGACTTTTTAGAGAGTTGCATTTCACAATGCAACAAAAGGCAAATCACAACACAACAGTAAAGAAGGAAAAGCAAGCAAGCAAGCCAACAAAACTTTGGGTGCAAGCCTACCGTCCAATCAGTTTCTGCTTCGACTTTCAGCCACTAGAATCTGTATAACTATGTGGCCTTGATTTTCAAAAACCTATCTTCAGCAGTTTTCTAGTTTCTAGGAAGTTTTTATAATGTTTGTTTGGAATGGCTAAAAAGGTTCTGTTGAGGACACCGCTAAATTATTCCCTGCGGTTAACTCCTATTTGCTCCCTTACTTTAGCTGAATCTACAGAAAGGAGCAAAGGTTTAAAGCGAATTCGAGTCACAAGTCTTAAGGCTGTGCACACTGAATTGTGCATAGGTAGGTAACTTAGTCATTCCCTCATCCTGGGCTCAGTCTTGGGCCTCTAGTAGGAAGTCAGTGTCCAGCAGTTAGAGTCTCCCTCAGTTTAGGACTAGGCAGGTTCCCCAGGACCTTTGCTAACCAAACTACTAGCTCACTCCATTTTCTGTTGCAGTCACTATGACCAGGTAGGGACATTACCTGGCACAGCATGAAGTCTGGATTATGAGGTCTCAGCAGCTAGGCTCCCATACAGCCTTCATCTTCAGAATCCCCGGGGCTTCTGGACACTTTTTCTGCCTGACTTATCTCAAAGTGGTTGCACACAACAAATCTATGGGAGCAGTTGGGAAAGTGGGTGAACAAAGCATACACAGACAAGTGCTGAGATGAGGATTGCAAAGATTTTGTTTCTGGGCCACAAAAAGCTGCCTTTCACGCTGCAGAGTGGAGGTGGGGGAGGGGTAGCAAACGCCCGGCCAGGGCCCTGCCTCAGGAAATTCAGGCTGCAAAGCAAGCAGTATTCCCAGCCTGATTTGGGGCCAGGGCCCCCTCTTCAGTTTCCACCAGTTGCTCAGATGGCAGAGCTCAAGAGCTTAAAGGGAGTGCTCCAAGGCTGAGGGACCACAGGAAGTGGAAGTCTTTAGAGGCTCCTCCCTAATGACGCAGCTTAAGGTCCCCACAGGGCTCTAAGCCCTTTTGAACTTGAGGAGATCAATTGTGAAGCAAGGGAAGCAGATGGGTGAAATATTAGGACAAGCCAGGGGATCCCAACTTGGCGAACAGATACTAATGGGTGGGCGTAGACAGGCTGTACTGGGCCAGGGAGTTACATATTTGATATGATTGGTGTATACGTACTGGGTTTCATTTAAGAGTTATGCAATAACTCTAAAGATGAACATATAAACTTCTGGGATCACGAGATATGCTTCTGGCCAATGGGAAAATTAATGTCAACTTGGTATAGCCTCCAGTTCATGTCCTTCAATCTCTATCCATATATATTCATTGATCTTTCGCAAGCAAACGTTTTGAACCTGTTTGTATTTTTCATCCCACACGATCTCTCAGGAAAAGCTGCCTGTCAGTTCATTTCTGTCTTGTAGAATCATGTTTTCTCCAGGGTCGAGGAGCAAACCCAGTCCCTTGCTAGTCCCACCTCCTCAATGCATTGACAGGTCATGGTGTTTTAGAATACTCAGCAAAATAATGTGCACTGCAGAGTCCTTACTGGGTTTATGTTGAATTGGATAGTTGCCCATGTTAATGGAAATCAAAAGCAACATACAATTATTTAGTCTCCCAGTACTGGAGTATATCCAAATGTTTTCCTGTTTAGGATTCTACTTTTGTCCTTGTCTGTGTGCACGCATAAATGCTTTACAAAGTTACAACCACTGCCTTTTCCTGTGGCCCTGGTTATTGGCATCTAGTTTTTCCAAGTAACATTGACACACATCTGTTCAAATCAATCGATGCTCCTATCATGACTGACTCATTTGGTGGGAAAAACAAGTTTACATGCCAACTGGAACAAAGGAGCCTGGAATGGGGGGACTAGCAGGAAGAATGAAATGCTGGGACCGGATCCTTTGACTTACAGATCATAAAACACTTTCCAGGAACATTTTAAAAGACATATAATATTACACTAGTTATTGGTTCTCTTTTAACCCCCCAGTAGGGTGTTTTTCAAAATCTAGTGTGGTAAAATGCATATAAATTACAGCGTTTGGAAGATGATTGTACTTTCTTGAAACAGGAGTCTTCTGTGTCCACATCCCCAAGATTGTTGATGTAGGGTTCCCTTGTTGGAAAAAAAGAAAACAAAACAAAACCAGTACTGCTAACTGAAGATGCCTTCAGAAGTATTCCTGTTATTAAAATTGTTACAAAATTATGTTCAATTCTAGTGTATCATAATAACCTGAATGCCATGTCCTATGACTTATAGAAATGTCGAAGTTTAGATTTAGAGCCAGGCTAAGCTTTTCATAGTTTTAAGAGCCATGTCTGTCTAATAAACTTTATACAATGCCACGTGCACACAGCTTCCTCACTAACAAATAACACGTGTTGGGGAAAAAATGAGAAAACAATGGAGAGGTACCTCTTTGAATGTGGTAATGGAGGATCAATTAATCAGCCGACTATAAATTGAATCACTTTATACAAGTCTCCCACACATTATGATGCACATTTAGCAATGTTTGAAAAAACAATTTAAAAAATACCTTAGGGAGTTGTTAAAGAGAATTTATAGTCTGGAACGAATTGCCATCTTCTTAATTGACATAGAAGTGTTTGGCTAAAATATTGCTTTATTCACATTTTTGCCCTTGGAAGAAAATCTAGGCACACCATAACTGAACAAATAAAGGTGCGAAGAGCATTTCAAATCAGAAAAGGACACCACACAGTCAGGCGCTGTGTGGATGAGCTCAATTTTGGCGCCCTTGGGCACCTTGGGCAAAGGACATTTTGGATTCTGGAAGGCAATGGCCCTAAATCGGATCATTTGCGACCCTGCTCTCTGTCCTTTAAAGTCCCCAACCCGCCTGAATCTCACCTGAGTCCTGCAGGCACCCACTGGAAGGAGCCAGATGGCGCGGGCCAGATCCTTCTGGATGGGTGGGCGCTTTCAGTGCACCCGGGTGCTCTTCCTCTGACTTAAGTAAGGGAAAAGCCTGTTGAACAGCAGAAAGGGAGAAGGGAAGCTGGTGAGGGAGAGTAAGGAGTCTCAAGGTGCCCCTCCTCCAACCCAGTGCATAGGAACGCGGATGCCTGAACCTGTTAGCCATTTGCCCTGGGGATTCCGGGACAGAGGGGCCCTGCCAGGGGGCGGGGTGGGGCAGGAGCTGGGGGCGTGGCTTCAACAAGAGGTGGGGGACGTGGGGACAAGGCTTGGCCGAAGTCCGGAAGGCTCTTGGTGCTCCTTGTAACCCTGGGGTCCTTGGGGGCCCAAAGGAACCTAAACCACCTCCCACACATTGCTCAAGCGCAAGGGAGTCTGGGAGAAAGACATTTGGTGGCTAGAGCTAGACTCCCAGGCGCACAAGGCCTCCTCTAACTGTAAATTTTATGGGGCCCTGCGTCGAGTCCCTGGGGAAGATCACTACAAGGCAGCTCATACAGACCAGAAGGGTGTGTGTATGTGTATTTTATTTTATTTTTTAAGATGACAAAGCAGAGAGATTTCACCACCACCAACCACCCCCACTCCATTTTCCAATAGAACTTTGCATGCCCACGCTCCAGATTATATACAGTTATTTTCACAGGAAAAGTAAGGCCTCGCTTAGGTAATTAACACTCTTCTCCAGTCCGCAGGTGACTCTGGACCCCTTTTCTCACTGAAGGTTCCAAGGGCTCCTAAGGGAGTGGAGGTGACCCGAGAGGACTACAGAGGTGCTGTGATCATTGTCACAGCACACAGCGTTTGGGGTGTCACAAAGGGACCTTGAATCTATACCTCTGATGCTGTTTGCCATTTTGCCAGAGCCTGTCAATACTTCTAGGCGGTGACAAAGGTGTCCTTGAGTCCCTGCTGCCAGGGTAGAATTGTGTGATGATTTGGGGAAACGGGGACAAAAGGGGTGTAGACATGTAGAGCCTCACTCTGAGGCTTCCTGTTAGGTCACTGCTCCTCGCTGTGCCGCCTGGGATTCACCACCAGCAAGGTCATGTGCCTACCTATGTGTTTCTTTTGGATGCCTGAGATCCAGGGACGCGCCCCCCCCCCCCCCCCCCCGGTACAGTCGTGGGATCGATCCTTAATCTTTCCTGACCCTAACGTCTTTTCTATGCAGGACCTAAGCAGGCACTGTGAGAGAAATGGGGATTGCTTCAGTCATCATTCCCGACCACATTCGGACCCCTTTTCATTCCTTTTCGGGAACCCCCTCCCCATTTTGTTGCTGAGGACTGAAGACAAACTTTCTTCATTGCTGTCCTGTGGGTGGTATTCTACTAGGTGGTTGGGAAGTGCTTGCTTTCCAGTCGGTTCAGTTTTACCTGGGCAGGAAACGAGGTGCTAACAACAAAGTGTCTGTCACACCCAGTCCTAGTCACAGATCCGCAAATGTTTCACGGAAGACAAACACAAAAGCTCTAGTCTGGAGCTGTTCGGGAGTCTCGCTGGCATTGGGCCCAATGCTGCATGTGATGGACCGAAACTTACCTGGTGGGTGGATGTGCCCATGTGGAAGTCCCAGACTTACCCAGGCAGCGGAAACAATACTTCAGGGCACCAAACACTCACTGCAGTACTGTTCACGCTGCTAGGGCACGGCTGAGTGTGGTGGGCTGAGTGCAGGATATCTTGTCCCTCCTCCAAGTGCATGGCCAGTCACCCCCTCCCAGGCCCTTGAACAGTGTAGAGTGGCCCTCACTAGACTAAGTCCCTGCCTAGGGGACCATGGACTGAAGAGACAGACAAGTCTCTGCCCTCCCTCCCACCTACCTGCTTTGGGGCTTTTAGGAGAACCCACACGGGTCTGTTCTGCAGACCCCCACCTTCTACCTTCCCCACGAAGGGGTGTTGCAGCGCTTCATGTTTTGAACCTTGGCATTACTCCAAAACATGAATTGCTGCTGCATCCCTTCGGAGTCAACGAGGGTGGGGGTCGCTCTGCGACCTGTGAATGAAGAAAGTCTCTGTGAGTAGAAGGGAGCCCCTCCTTGCCCTGCCCCCTGGTGAGAATGAAGTACAATGTATGCTTCTCAGGACTTATCACTCCAAGTTGATGGACTTTTTATAAGCTGGTACTTCTTATAACTTTGCTTGATTTCCAGGATCTGCTGGTGAGGTGAAGGATCTGGGTTTCACACACCCTCACCATGAATTTTGGGAAAGTGTATTGGTGGAAAGCAGGGCTATGGCAGATAGTAGGATGGGGGAGACTCTTACCTCAGAAAGTAGATGAAAAGTGAGATTAAATAAACTGAGATAATTTGGTAACATCTGGATCACTCTTGCCAGCTCCAGAGTCTTGGTGAAACTTCCTGCTGCATTGCATAAGTCTCATTTATTGCCCCCAGTTTTGGGTCATTTATTGGAAAGCAATGCAAGGACCTTTTGATAATCAGAAAACCCTCTGGGTAGCTCCAGTTGGTTTGACTGAGTACTCTAGGCATGGAATAGCCTTGTTTGTGCAGACAGCAGACATCTCCTTCAACTCCGTTCTTCCAGGAAACACCTTGTCATTAGTTATTTTTGAAGACAAAGCATGAGAACGTTCTATAGATTAAACCCCTAGATATTCTCATACATTGCTGGTTACTCAAACTTATTCATCAATAATTTACATTTATCAATGTCACTTATCAAACACAAATCAAGAACTTTAAATACTTGATGTCGAATCGCTCCTTCTCAAGCACTTCCACGAAACTCATGTCTTGAAATGGCCGTCACTGCTCCGCTCTTCATTTTCAAAATGGACACACTTGAGCAAAAGTTACATTCATTCATTTCCTTTTGTTTAAACAAAACATTCTCAAAACTAGTACAATGAATGCTGTGTCCTATTAATCAATCAATCAATCAATTAATTAATTAAATATACAGAGTATGTAATTAAACTAAGTACAAAATTCCTAACACAACAGATTGTGATCCAGTGCTAACAAATGCACTGATAATAAACCCATAAGGTCATGATAAATAAAGTCATTAATAATAATAGCCCCACTCCTTAAGTTGGACCGAGTCCAAATTCTGTCTTGTCTTGGCTATATTACAAGTCATTTTTATATGGACACTGAATAGTGGAGAGAAAAAAACGTCGATGGTCGCCCTTAAAAAGAGAGAGAGAAAAAAAACATGTTTAGTAAAGGTATAATTATACTTTAAAGATAACACAACTTTCTCCCAACTTAATTTTATTTTCCACACAAATATGTGATATTAAAGCCAATCCTAATTTAACATTTCCTTAGTTGACTATTAAAAAAAAACATAAGTTCATTCGAAGAGACATCAGCGTCAAAGACGACGGTCCTTCTAGATCATTTTCTTAACGAATATACTGGAATCAAATTCATCTATATGTTTTACTCCACCCATTTCTTTTCTTCCAGCGACACTACAACGACTTATATCCCTCAAAAGCCATCTCACTCCCCGGTTTATGTATTTCCCCTTGGGCTGAACTTTACTTACAAAAAGGAGACCACAAAGAGGCGTCTGGTCACTTCTGGAGAGGGTCATTCACTGCTACAATAGACAAAGAATCAATACTTTGGAGTTGCCATGGCCCCACCCCTTTCAGAACTGCGACGTGTTTGGCCAAATGATTTAAGAGCCAAAGAATACGCCTCTTCCTCTCTTCACAGTTGAGAACGTTTTGTCTTTTAATGTTACAGATGTCGTGCGCCCCCACACCCAAAACGCACAATGTACACGTCCTCCGCACCTTCGAGCCAAACTTTTCCAACGTCGAGTCTGGAAAAACTAAACAACCTTGAAAAGTTTTAATTAGCGAGAGACAATGTAAAATGAATTTTAGATTTCTTTCCAGGACAGTCTTTATGGCTTACAAATGAGTCGCCTAAAGTCCATTTACAGTCTGTCAAAACCAGTCGCTCCCCACCCTGGCAAGGCTGACAGTCGGCCACCGCCCCTCACTCACTTTTCTCTTCCTGCTCCTCCCTGTTCACTCTTCTCAGTGCTTTTTTCCTAGTTCTCTGGGCACACTCATTTGCTAGACTAAAGATCTTTCCTCTCCCCACCCCGACCCCCCAAACACGCTTCCCACCCCCACCCCACTCCCCACCCAGCGCGACACAGAACTTTTTTTCAGAGTTACCCCGCATCTGTTACAGTCTGCAGCTGGGGGGGAAAAGGTCAGCCCCAAAGTCCCCTTCCCCCTCTTTTTTTAGATCGCAAGTCACCTCTCACTCCACTCGAAAATGGCGCCGAAATCGTAGAACTTCTTAAATTTCATTGTAAGCTTTTTGCAAAGGTTTCTGGGATTTTCCTGCGAAGCCGCTCCGCCAAGTCGAACTAGGGAACAAGCCAGAGAAGCGGGACAGAGGAAGGAAAAGGAGGGTGGGGAGGCGGACAGACAGACCCACTGACGGACAGATGGAGAGGGCCAGAGAAAGGGCGGAGGGCTGTGGCGGAGTTGTGGGGGTAGAGGAGCGGGCACAGGGACTTGGGGGGGGGGCCGCGAGGTCGTGGGAGTGCGGGACGCCGAGGGACAGAGGTACCGAAAGCCGCGAGCCGGGGGTCAAGGCGCGGAGCTCCAAGAGAGGCGTAGCGGAGGAGAGCTGGAGCAGGGCCGGAGCAGGACCGGAGCGGGACCGGAGCGGGACCGGAGCAGGACCGGAGCCGGGCTGGAGTCGGGCTGGAGTCGGCTGGAGCAGGGCTGGAGCTGAGCGCACCCCGAGAGGCGAGCAGGAGCAGCCAGCGCCCAGTGGCCCGCAGCAGCCCTAGAAAAAGCCGGCCCGGGAGGTGTGGCCAGGCTCCGCTCCGCGCCCCGCCCAACCGTTCGCCGGCTCCCTTTGGAGGCCGGAGGGCGGAAGGGAGGAGGGGGGAGGCCGTGCGGGCGCTCAGCGCCACAGCCCTGGCCCGCAGCCAGGAAGGGCTGGAAGGACATGGGGAGCCTGGAGTGGCCACGTACAGAGCTTCATAGCCGCGGGTGCTGGGAGAGGGAAAAAAAAGGAGAAAGGGGAAAGGGGAAAAGGGGGAAAAAAAAGAGCAAAGCCAAAGACCCAACGTAGCTCAGCTCCAGCTCAAAGACCCATGTCACAAATGCCACTCTGCGCCCACCAGTCCTCTGGGCGGCTAGGAGGGGACAGGGTGGCTAAGCAAAACCTCTTGAGAGTAATTGTTTTTCTCGGGGGTGCCTGAAACAGGATGGGGAAACAAGGGACCCTCAAACTGAAGGAGGGGAGTGCTCAGCTCGCATTGGTGTCTCAGATCTGTTGGGTCTTCTGCGCTCTGGCCACTCTGTCAAACTCTCCCTCAGGTAGAGGACTGAGGTCCTGGCGGTCCGCTTTGGGGGTGGTGGGTGGGCATGACACTGAGGCAGGGAACAACAATTTGTATGTATGTCTGGTCCAAGAACGGGAGTCTGTACAAGTTTTGAGTCTTGAGTGGGGAAAGAAAGGGAGTCTTTCTTCTGTAGGCTAGATATCCTTAGGGACGACGCTGTTTACTAGGGAGGTGTGAGAATGCTATTGAAGTTAATAGCAGGGTGTCCACAAGATCTGTGCCGAAGAGTAGAAAGATGAAGTCTAATGATGGCCGCGATTTTCGAATGATGCCATTCTCACACACACACACACACACACACACACTCAGGGAGGAGCAGGAATGTATTGCAAGGAGCTAACAGAAGATGTTGCATCTGGATGGGTAGTAAATAGCCTTTCATTGTACTATGTTTGCAACTTTCTTCTATATTTGCAAAATGTCACACTAACACAAATCTGGAGAACCCGGGCGTGGTGGTGCACGCTTGAGATTCCAGCACTCGGGAGGTGGAGCAGGAGAAACAGAAGTTTAAGGGCGTCCTTGGCTACATAGCAAGTTCGAGGACAGTCTGAGCTATGTGAGAGACTCTACCTCAAAAAAAAAAAAAAAAAAATCTGGGAGAAACCCCTTCTAAAATAGCGCCTGGATGCTAAACATAAACTCAGTTTCTTTCTTTATCTCTGTCCCGGGTTGGACAAATCTTTGAGCGAGCGGGATGTAAACTCAGATGGATTTCCATGGGAAGGGCAATGGGTATCGCTGGCCTGCAGCAGCCACCTATGGAGGGTGGGGGGCACCAGAAAATGACCAGAAGGAGCCACAGGGGCAAGTGGAGTGCAGGGCGCAAAGCGCTGCCCAGGAACTACTTAGTGCCTTTGCTTGGGGACTCCGAGGGAGAGGCTGTTGTCCTGGCAGCTTTTGGTTAAACCTCCTCTCCAGCCACCCCTTGTCTTGTCTGGGACTTAGTGGGTTTCGCGGCGCCATTGACTAGCTAGGACATCCGGACGTCCGTGAATCACCAGCAGTAGAGTGGCAAGCTGGGAGCTGCGGTCGGCCCGCGGGGTCCTCCACGCTCCCAGAGTCAAGCCTAAGTTTTATTGCGGAGGGTAGAAGGAGTGCGGGATAGTTTGGAACCGCAGGAGGGGGCTGGAACGAGTACAACAAAACCCACAGGGTGCCAAAGGAGGGGAGAAAAGGCAATCTTAAGACGGGTAAACACGCTCACACGCGCGAAAACGGCGAGCAGATACTAAAACCACGGATTCCGCGGCGCTCAGCGCTGCAGCTTCTTGCGCTGCTTAACTCCGCTGTATTTCTGTACTCTACTGTGATATTTCTTCAGGGCTGACCTAAAAACTGAGTTTTTGCGAGGACGATCGCAAAGTCTCAAGGCGTTGCTAGAATCTCGTGGCCTTATTCTGACGATTTGGGCTTATTTTCGGTTTTTGGAGGGGAGGGGTGAGAGGGCAGTATGGTAGAGTCTTCCAGGGTCTGCAAAACTGCGGAGAAAAAAATAACCAAAAAGATTTTACAGACCAAGATTTTCTTTTCAGGATTTTTTTTTTTTTCAACACGGCAGATAACGTGGATAGTTTCAGTGTGCACTTAAAACTACTATTAGGACCTACATTTTTTTTTTTCTATTAATATCCTCCTAACTCGTGGTCAGGACTGAAAGTTTGCCGGCTTGTCAGATGTGACTGAACACGCGTCTAAATCCTCGGCTGGATCGTTCATACAGTTCCCTAGTCCTTGGGGTGAGACGCTTTCTTTGGGCTTTTAAGGTTCGGCTTGGTGGGTCGGTTTGTTTGGATTCCTGCACATAAACATTAATTTTCCTACATAAATACCAGAAGATTCCAGCGGTGGAAGATGAAAGATGAATTTGTGACAGGTCCTCTGAAGAAAAATGGCAACAGCTTTCTTTATTAAACTCCTTTTGCTACATCAGCATATTAAGAGAGCCAGTTGAATATTGATGAATTCTTTGAGGCTGAGTAATATGGCTACAGGCCCAAGAAAGCGAGGGAGGGCAGGCTTAAGGATTTACTCAAGTGAACAATCTTCAAATAGTTTTTCAAAGATGGTGTCTCAAGGATTTTCTTAGGACATCTGTAGCAAGGCCTGCTCTGGAAATGGCTTCTCACCTATTAGGCCCTTCCTGACCGTGTGTGATAAAAATCACCTTAAAAAGTGGCCTGAAGGTCATTTTGGGATTAAAAGGGGGACACAGCTCATCAACCAGAATGTTAGGGAACTTTCAGTAGGGGAGTCAAGCATTTCTCACGGGGGAGGGCAACTCGGAACCAGAAAGAAAATGCACACCCACCGTGTATCCCCCACCTTCACTTTTAAAATGCTGTTTTAAAGCAGTTATTTTCTGGAAAATAACGTGTAATCTTTTTCTTTCAGTTTTTTTCCCAAGTAGCAGTCAGAAATTACCTTAATAAATAATTGTAGCTAGTGAGGGAGGAGAGGCTGCAGCAGCAATGTGAAGGGTCTTGGGTGCAGCTGAGAAAAATGAATATGCCTTAGACTTGAAACATTCAACCGGAGATACGCTTATCAAGGCATTTGAAATAATTTTGGGGGAAATATTTTTTCTTGGAAACAGTCGTTGACTGGGTCTTTGGATATTAGGGAGCCAAGTTGAATTGAAACTTTTTTTTTAATTACAAAGAAAATTTCTAGACATTGGGATTTTTAATTTTAAATGGGAATTTTTTATGATATGTGGGTTGTGTGTGTGTGTGTGTGTGTGTGTGTGTGTATAAAAAGGCCTTGAGTTAGAGAAACAGGACTTTCCTTCAGTTGTAAATATTCAGAAGTCTTCAGAAAGATAAAATCAGGATACAGTTACAGATTTAACAGAAAGAAAACAACTGGAAGCTTCTACTGTGTTGTGAGTAAAGACCCCTACCCCCTAGAGTTCAAGCGAAGGCTAAAAGGAATAATAACTATATGACTATCCTGTTAAACTAAAATGATAGTGCCCTTTGGTAATTTCTATCTTACTTTATAAACTCAGTTATGAATGATTTAAATAAACCGTTCCTTGAAAATCTTAGAACTTGAGGGGAATTTTTGAATCTGCACTCCCCCCCCACCATGATCTCAGCAGTGAAACGAATGAACTCGTACATTTTCCCTTTTTGCCAAGGAGGAGCTCAGTAAGTCCCCGATGCTTGTGTCTTTTGATCTCAAGATTGCTTTTCTCTCTCCAAAGATGCACACAGTCGCGGCCTTGAATGGCTGCGCACTCTTATTGTCTTAATTATTTCTGGATTTCTGCCCATTAAATGGAAAACTATTTCAGATTACAGAACTGGCTGGTCAACCTTCACATACAAGAGGCCCACAGTGAAGGGAAGTAGGATGACCTTAGTGTCCCTGTGTGACTGCTCTATCAGTGGTTGTGATTTGCTCTCTGGTCGGTGTGAACTGACACAGTGTAACAAGAGGCCCTCGGAGACAGAAAACCTGTGTACATCCAAATAGAGGCAGTTAGTTCCCAACTCGACACTTGTACCACTTTCCTGGAATCCCAGCTAATTAGGAAAAAGAGGAGGAAGAAGAAACACTCTAAAGTCTATCAATGTCACCCTGCCAAATGTGTTCAGGGAGGCGGAAGTGCATTTGGACAGTTGGCTGGTTAGGCCATTTATATAAAAACATTAAAAAAAACAAATCCAAACAACAACAACAACAACCAACCTCAAAGGAACAAGCCGACACAGTGACTGGAAGCCCTGAAATCCCATTAAAAGCACAGTGGTCTGGCAAGCCTGAATGACCTCACTTTCTGAGTCTGGCTCTGGAGGGATCAGACTCCTGGGGGCAAATTTTATCTTACTAAGTAGAGGGGCTAAGAGGGACCAGGAAGTAGAAGGCTCCCGAAGGATGTTATCTCTGTTTAAAATGGACGCGCAGACATGTGTGTTTCAAAGCCTGGCTTACTTTGTTTAAAATGGATGCGCAGACATGTGTTTTTCAAAGCCTGCTTACTTTGTTTAAAATGGACGCGCAGACATGTGTTTCTCAAAGCCTGCTTACTTTGTTTAAAATGGACACGTAGATATGTGTGTTTCAAAGCCTGCTTACTTTGTTTAAAATGGACACACAGATATGTGTTTCTCAAAGCCTGGCTTACTTCGTTGCATCAGAAGAGGGGGAAACATTTCCCTGTGCTGATAGTACAGAATTATCCAGAATTGACTCAGAGTTCTGTTCTGTCTCCATAACATTAAATGTTTGCATTAAAAAAATAATAAAAAGACAGGGTGTGGTGACTCTCGCCTGTAATCCTAGCACTCCAGAGGCTGAAACAGCCTGGATTACATGAAACCCTGTCTAAAATAAAATAAAATAAATAAGACTTAGTTGGTAGGGTTTCTGGGTCCAGTGGAGTATGTCATTTCTTTTACTTCCTGTCTCTAAAAATAGTTCTTTTCCTCTTTCTCTCTTTCTCTCTTTCTCTCTTTCTCTCTTTCTCTCTTTCTTTCTTTCTTTCTTTCTTTCTTTCTTTCTTTCTTTCTTTCTTTCTTTCTTTCTTTCTTTTCCTCCTTCCTTCCTTTTTCCTTCCTTCCTTCCTTCCTTCCTCCCTTCCTTCCTTCCTTCCTTCCTCTGTCTCTGTTTCTCTGTCTCTCTTTCTTGCCTTCTTTTTTTAAGGCACTTCTGAGGATCTAACATGGGGCCTTGTACTTAGGCAAGCCTTCTGCCGCTGAGCTGCAGCTCCAGCTCGTGAGATAACACTGGGTGAGGATGGAGGCCGCAGTCGTCAGCGGCCAGAGTAAAGCCCATCTGCTGGTATGAGAAAGGAACTAGAGACCTGGAATCAAGATTTCTGCTTTCAGACAAGGTCTCATGTAGCCAGGCTAGCCTCAAACTCCTGATCTTCTGACCTCACCCTCCCAAGTGCTGGGATTATGGGAATGCAGTACCACACCCAGGTTCGAACTGGTTCGATCAACATTTTGCCCTAAACTCAGAGCTCACAGCTTCTTTTGCTCAGGGCTCCCAGGAAGACAAAGGGCTAGCTGAGCCAGAGTGAGCACAAGAGAGGGAAAGACGGGGAGAGGAAAATAAGGACTTCCCATTGGAACATTTGTCCTCAAGTACAGCCAGGCACTCAGTGTGCCACTGGCTCATCACAGTGAACTTTCCAGACCTCTGGACATCTTTCACCTGAATTCTGCCTCTCTTGCAGTGGTCCTAAGTGCTTCCTGGAAAACAATTTTTCACAAAAATCTCTTAACCATAAAGCTGTACTCTTGAATGTGGCACTCAAGGCCCTCCCTAACCAGATGCAACCTACTCCTATGGATGCACTTCTTCCTACCCTTCAGGAGCACCCTCTTGATACTGCCATGCTGAGACACCTGGTCCTCACACTTCCTCATCCTTCAAGGCCCATCACCAATGCCACTTCTTCCTGGAAGCTTTCCTGGGTGTCCTTAACCCTCCATTTTCACAGCATTTGATCAAGCTACACCACCGGAAGGTTTTCCTAGCAGACAAAAAGCTCCTAGAGGGTCAGGACTTGTTCCACTATTGTTATTTTCTTCATGCTTTGTGCAGTAACTTGCCTCAGCTGGTGTCCAGTACTTATTTGTTGAATGAGTGCATGCCTGAGAACGTCAAAGAGAAACGAACAGAGTGACACTGTGGTAGTGTGCCGATTCTGAAGACAATGGTTAACAGCCTTAGTCCCTTTGGTAGAGACTGACAGCTGCTTACCCCAGGTCTACCGTGATGGCGTACCCGCAGTCTACCTGGCACTGACATTTGGAGCACATTCACCACAAATAATGTGCAATTAAATTTGGTTTTAGGTTAGCTGCTCCGAACTCTAAACTTTCTCCTCAAAACCCATCAGTATGCTTTGAGCTCGGAAGTTTGAAGCTGAACCTTGTAGGGAAATGGGGGTTGGGATGCAGTGGAGGAAAGTCTTTTCAGAGGCCCAATGGTGGAGGAGAACTAAAAGGAGATAGGCTTTGCTGGGCGAGGACTGCTGTGGATGAAGAGCTGGAGAATGACGTGCAGGCCACATTGGGAGGAGCTGGAAGCAGAGGAAATCATTTCTCTCTCTCTCTGTCTCTGTCTCTCTGTCTCTGTCTCTCTGTCTCTCTCTGTCTCTCTATGTGTGTGTCTCTCTCTGTCTCTGTCTCTGTGTCTCTGTCTCTCTCTGTATCTCTGTGTCTCTGTCTCTCTCTGTGTCTCTGTCTCTCTCTGTGTCTCTGTCTCTCTGTCTCTGTCTCTCTCTGTGTCTCTGTCTCTCTGTGTCTCTGTCTCTGTGTCTCTGTCTCTCTCTCTGTGTCTCTCTGTGTCTCTGTCTCTCTCTGTCTCTGTCTCTCTGTGTCTCTGTGTCTCTGTGTCTCTATGTCTCTGTCTCTCTCTGTATCTCTGTGTCTCTGTCTCTCTCTGTGTCTCTGTCTCTGTCTTTCTCTGTGTCTCTGTCTCTCTGTGTCTCTGTCTCTGTCTCTCTGTCTCTCTGTGTGTCTCTGTGTGTCTCTGTCTCTCTCTGTGTCTCTGTGTCTCTGTCTCTCTCTGTATCTCTGTGTCTCTGTCTCTCTCTGTGTCTCTGTCTCTCTCTCTGTCTCTCTCTCTCTCTTTCTCTTGACGGTCTTATGTAGCCCAGGCTGGACTGGCCTCAGTTTTGCTTTGTTGGTGGGGATGATCTTGAACTTTTGATCCTCCTGTCTCAGTCTCCAGAGTGCTGGGATTTTGTGTGTAGCCTACACCCATTTTCTGCAGGGCTGAGGCTCAACCCCAGAGCATCAGGTATGCATGCCATACAAGCACTCTAGCCCGTGAGCCCCATTCCTAGCCCCGGAAGAGGAGCTTTGGCTTTAGTTAGAGACAGCATAGGGCTTTAAAGGGCCTTGTGAAGGGAGGGTTGTGATGTCACAAAACAGTGTTCTTAACCAATTCACCTAACTTAGACGGCAGCCCTGTGACAAACAGATATAGCAAAAGCCATATCCGTCTTATGTGGGATATCCCAGTCTCCATTGCACAAAAGGTGAATTGTTATTCAGTGTGAGAAAAAGGAGAAAAATCTATGCTGTTCTGACTGTGTATCAGGAGATATGTCACGTTCCTCCATGTCATGTTCAGTGTCACTTGTCAACTTGACAGGCTCTGCAGTCACCTAAGACACAAGGCCAGCAGCATGTCCCTGAGGAATTCTCTAGGTCAGCCTCTGAGCATCTGACTATGTAGAGTAGGGTCACCGAAGTGGGAAGATCTATCGGAACCGTGTGAAGGACCGTACTTGGGGCTGGGGTCTCAGACTGAAGAAAGGGGAAGAGGGCTGACTGTTGAACTTCATGCCCTCTCCTTTCTGACCGTGGAGCTGATGCGAAGAGTGGCCTCAAGATCCTGCAACCACGAGTTCCTCCTTGAAATGACAAACTGTGACCTAAAAGAAAGCCTTTCTGTCTTTAAAGTTTGTTTTATTTTTATGTGTGTGTGCCATGTATGCATTGTATGCCATGTGTGTATTAAGAGCCCTCAGAAACCAGAGGAAGTGTTGCATCCCCTGGAGCTGAAGCTCCAGGTAGTTGTGAGGTGCCTCATGTGAGTACTGGGGACCAAACTGAGGTTCTCTGGAAGAGCAGTCCTCGCTCTTAACCACTTAGCCAACTCTCCAGGTCACGCTTTCTTTGAATCGCTTTCTTCAAGGCGTTGGATCATAGCAACCAAAAAGGAGCTAAGCGGTGCTCCGCCCCTCCCCCAAGCCTCTTCCTTTATCTTCGTTTCAACCCTCCCTTCTCTCCTATATGTGAACACCAGAAGTCCCGACTGGGGCTTGATGTTCATTGACTTCTAAAGTTAATTGACGAACTTATCAAAAGTATGTTTTACAATGCCAGTAACTATAAGGCAAAGAAGAAGAAGGAGGAGGAGGAGGAGGAGGAGGAGGAGGAGGAGGAGGAGGAGAAGGAGGAGGAGGAGGAGGAGAAGGAGGAGGAGGAGAAGAAGGAAGAAGGAAGAAGAAAGAAGGAAAAGAAAAAGAATGGCTCCCATAAGTTAGCATCCAGTACGGATTTGAAAGAACAGAGGAATGCAAACCCTCACTGTTGGGCTGAGCCTAACTGCTCTGGATGGCGGCACAGCCTCCGAATGGAGAGTGCTCCTTTTCACAGGCAATTTGAAAATATCGTCCTCAAATATTTTCACGAAGTGAAAACAATATTGGAAGTAGCTTGGGCAGCCAGGATCTCCCACACACTTGCTATATAACCTGAACATCCTTACTTTTTCAGTGTGCAGGCACATCTATCATCATTGAAGGGCGATTTTTTTTAGAGTGGAGCAAAGGCTAAGGCAAGGGACTAAGAAATGAAGGGTTGGGGATGGAGCTCTGTAGTAGGGTCCTTACCCAGCGTCTGAAAGGCCGTGGATTTCATTTCCAGCACCACAAAAGAAAACTAACTACTAAACATGAAATGCAAATGAGAATTAATCCTATAAAAACACAAGAGTTTTATAGAGTTGCTGTTTCATTGAGACAGGGTTTCATGTGGCTCAGGCTAGCCTTGAATTCTCTATGTAGTTGAGGATGGTCTTGAACTTCTGGTTCTCCTGCCTCTACCTCCAGAGGACTGGACTTATAGGCATGCACCACCGCATCTGCTTTATGCGGTGCTGTGGATCATACTCAGGTCTCCTGTTGTAAATCAGGCAAGCACTCTGCCAACGGAGCCACAGACTCAGCCCTGAGATTACTTTATTACTTTATTTTGATTGCACACTATAAATTATTCCAGGGAGTTGGTGTAGGAATGACTTGGAAGCTTACCTCTACATCAATTTGTTTTTAAACCACTGATCCTCTCTTACCGTGAGATGGACTCTAATTTCTTTCTTCCTTACCCTGGTTTTCCTTGTCATGCAAATGAAGCTTAAAAACCAGATGGGGTCAGTGAGGTGGCCCAGAGGGTAAAGGCACTTATCACCAGCTCAGAACCTGAGTTTGATCTCTCTAACCCACCAGACAGGACCCAGAGAACTGACACCAGAGAGTTGTCCTGTGATCTCTACACGTGAACAGAGGCATGCTAGAAGTCCCCATAGAAACAAATAAAAACAAACAAATGTAATTTAAAAAAAATAAAAAGAAAATGGACATCATTTAGAAAGTAAACTTTTTTTTTTCTTTTCAGATTGTGTTTCACATTGTAGGCCAGGCTGCTCTGAACTCACTGTGTTGTCCAGGTTGGTTCCAAACTTACAATAATATTCCTTTCTCAGCCTCCGAATGTTTTTAAAATGGTGTATGTGTGTTGAAGTTGTATAAAGAGCTTAAAATATTTTGGCTTGCCAGGCAGTGGTGGCACATGCCTCAGCACTCGAGAGGCAGAGACAGGCAGATCTCCGTGAGTTCGAGGCCAGCCTGGTCTACAGAGCAAGTTCCAGGACAGGCGCCAAAACTACACAGAGAAATCCTGTCTCGAAAAAAACAAAAAAAAAAAAAAAATTTTTTTTTTCTTTTTGTTTTTAGACAAAGTCTTTCTATGTAGCCCAGGCTGACCTTGAACTCATAATTCCCCTCTTAAGTATTGGATTCCCAGGCATACAATACAAAACACAACTTTTCAAAGAGTGATTGATAAACATAAATAGGTAATTGGCTAAAAGTAAAAGAATGTTCAAGTACCTTGCAAAGCAACATTTCTGTTAGTGGGGTATGTATGGCAGAGTTAAAACAGCATTGACCATAGCTTGGGTGATTTCAGTATTGTCCCAGTGACTGGAGAACATAGGTGCATTCGAACGGCTGCATTTCTACACAACTCCCAAGGAATCTCTTTATGTACCTTCACATAACAAGGTTAGCATTTGCTCCAGACTCAGCTCTTCCCCTTGGCCTGTCAGAGAACAGGTACAAATAAAAGCTGAGAAACCCCAGGCAGTGGACACGCCTGTCACTCCTCTCCTGGCACCCTCGGCTCTCCTTTGAGCACACCACTGCCCATGCCATGGTAGCCCCCCTCAGCTACCAGTGTTTAATATGGCCATGGAATTCATGCACGGGTCTTCAGGTAAGTCACACGTGCTTCACCAATGGCCAAAGCAGATGGTTTGAATTGTAGAAGAAAAAAAATTAAAACACGAAGTAGGAAGCAATGGGGAACATGGTTTTATTACATGTATAAATCAATAAGCCAAGCCCCCCCCCCCACCACAGCCTCTCAGCCTTAGATACCGGGTAATGTGGGGATATATAAATATTTAACACACACACACACACACACACACACACACACACACACACACACGAACATATAGATACGCAAGCATGTTAGAATCATCCTTTGGTATCCATAGGGGATTAGTTCTAGCACCCCATCCCTCACTGATGGCAAAACCTTTAGATGTTCAAGTCTATATAAAATGGCATAGTTTTTGCATATAACTTATGTAATCCTCCCGAATACTTAAAATAATCTCAATTATTTATAATTTTTCTTCCAAAATTATATTTACTTACTTATTATGCATGTGTGAGTCACACCACACACACACACACACACACACACACACACACACACACACACACACACCACTAGTGTGGAAGTCAGAGAACAGCTTTGTGGAGTGTGTTATCTCCTATTACATGACTCCTGGGGTTGGAACTCAGATCATCAGGTAGCAAATGCCTTCACTGCTGAGCCATCTCACTGCCTTGTAATTCTTTTTTTTTTTTTTTTCCCTGAGACAGAGTTTCTCTGTGTAGCTTTGGAGCCTGTCCTGGAACTCGCTCTGTAGACCAGGATGACCTCAAACTCACAGAGATCCGCCTGGCTCTGCCTCTCAAGTGCTGGGATTAAAGACGTGCGCTACCACCGCCTGGCTGCCTTGTAATTCTTAACGTGATGTGAACAGTTGTTATACTACATCATTTAAGGAATGATGAAGAGCAATAAGAGGAATTGCTGGGTTGAATTCGAGAATGTGTAGTCTGCAGGTACAGTTGGAGATTGTATGTGGATCCTTACCCAGTCACTTGAACCTGTATTAATTTAGAAGATTGTTAGCTTGCTGGACGGTGGTGGCACAAGCCTTTCTTTAATTCCAGCACCTAGAGGGCAGAGACAGGCAGATCTCTGTGAGTTCGAGGCCAGCCTAGTCTTCAGAGCAAGTTCCTGTACAGCCAGGGAGGGCTATACTGAGACACTCTGTCTCAAAAACAAACAAACAAAAGAAAAAGATTGCTAGGTTGATGAGAATTACATTAGAGGATGCTTTTGGTTTGTGTTTTGATTGATTCCAGGACAAGCACTTTACCACTGAGTTCTGGCCCTAGGTCCATATAAGAAAATTGTTCAATTTATATATCATTATTATGGGTAAAATTAGACACAACCTGACTGTGTCTACCCAATGCCATTTTATGTAGCTGGATTTCTATTTTATGCTTTTTTTTCCGATTTCAAATGAAAACCAATGTCTTTTTACAAAGTAAATAGAGGCTTCCTGGATAATTTTTTTTTAACCAATTCTCAATCAGTCTTGTGACTTTTGCAACTTGTAGGACTTATTTTCCTCATAAGAAGGAAAATGTACCAACTGAGGCAAAGATGCACCAGTGGCAGAGAGTGTACTTTTCACCCAGTCAATTTCTTGACATCCGTATTTATGTGAATAATTTGAAGTGCTGTGTTTACATAAATACATGAATCAACTGAAGGATGCTGTATTTGTGGAGTTTGCCCATGTAATCAGATGGAGAGGATGGTAGGGGCCTGTATGATGGTTTCCAGTAGCCCCGCCCCCTGATAGTCCCACACTGCGGAGTCCCTCCCCTAGCATGTGGATAGGCTCTAGAGCAGTGGTTCTCAACCTTCCTAATACTTCAACCCTTTAATACAGTTCCCACGTTGTGATGATCCTCAACCATGAAATTCTTTTTGTTGCTACTCCATAACTGTAATTTTGTTACTATTATGAATTATAATGTAAACAGCTGTGTTTTCCAATGGTGCTGGGGTCATGACCCACAGGTTGAGAATAGTGATCTCGAGGCTCCTTTGATAGGTAGAATGTGGCAGAAATTAAAGGATGTTCTGAGGTTGGAACATGAATTCCAACATGGCCCTCCTGCCTTTCCATCCTCTTCCCTTCTCTTCTCTTTTTCCAGAACTGTTGGGTGAGGAAACCCGAGGACACTTGTGGATAGGGTCTCAAGACAGGACTGAGTCTCCTGCCAACAGCCACTTGATTGAACTTGGAGGCAGATTCTGCAGCTCTGGGTAAGGGTTGAGATGGCTGTGGCTGCCTCCTGCAGCTTGCCTCTGGAGACCCTGAGCCAGGAGCACCTGGCTAAGTCTTACCCAGATTCCTGACCCACACAACCAGGGCTTGGTGTTTGGGCTAACTCATTATTCAGCAAAAGATGCACCAATGCAGCCAACAGTTTTTGTAACTGTATAGCTAAAGTGAGTTTAGAAGCTAAATTTTGACCTCGTTTGTTGAAAGAGCCATTAAAAAAAAATCACAGAACTGAAACTGTCTACTTCTCTCTCTCTTTGAGAATAAACAGCTATAATTATAGTTTAAACAGGACATTGTAGAAATTGTCATAGGGATTAACACTAATTAGAAGCAACAGGCATTTTGTGAAGTTTAGCCTTCATCTTACAATAAACATTCATTTCTTGATAACATACTTTTTAATGAGTTTTGTGTGTGTGTGTGTGTGTGTGTGTGTGTGTGTGTGTGTGTGTGTACAGTTTAAGCTAGTGTTTGATCAGATTTTCATTATTGGTTGATGGAGGGAGGAACCAGAGTATTTATATACACCTAAAAAAATGGGTTATAGGGCCAATGACATGGTTCAGAGGGTAAAGGCTCTTGCCACCAAGCCACATGATGGAAGGAGAGAAGTGGCTTCATAACATTGTTCTCTGACCTCCATTCATATGCTGTGGCACACACACACACACACACACACACACACACACACACACACACACAAATGTAATAAAAAGAGCTTATACACTAAAATTAATAAGATATTTGCCCTTAGCATTTATGTGTATGTGTGTGTGTGTGTGTGTGTGTGTGTGTGTGTGTGTGTGTGTGTACTTTACACAATTAAAAATATGGTTTGGTCAAAGAATAAATAAATAAACAATATTTTTAAAATATGGCTCTCTGTTATTGGCCTCTGGGAACAATTTTTTCATGGTGCTGGGAGATTGAACCCAGGGCCCCCGCACACACTGTGCTTCCTTGGCCCAACAACAAAATAACTGGATATAACTCTGAGTCTCCTTATATGGGTGAAACATCTCATTACAGCTCTAATTTTTAAAGGTCTGACAAGCAATTATCCTAACAAATGGTGCAGACATTTTTGGCTTTTCTAGAAATTGAAAGGTGAACATTCTCATTTCCTTAATGGCAACAAAGCATTTCTTACTATTATCACAAACATGCTGAACACTATGTTATGGACTTTTATAAATCATGTCACCTTAAAAATTAACTGAGCATCGCCACAATAAAGAAGGAAAACATTCTTTGGGAGTGGTGTATCACAAGGCAACTAAATTACTCAACTAAAAACTCAGGGCTTAGGGGTTGGAGACAGGACTTAAAGGTTAGGATACCTCTTTGCTCTTCCAGAGCTACATCTCAGTTCCTATTACTGATTTCAAACATTCTTTAATTATGTTGGGTTGTCAAGTTATGTAAAACATGATTACTGATCAGCAGTTCTTTGCATACATGTTTTCTTTTACTATTTGAGAATTTTATGCATGTATACAATAAGTTTTTTTTTTTAATATCAAATCTACTCCTCCTGCCTCCTTCCAATGTCTCCCATACCTCCTCATCACTTTTCACTTCCAACTTCATTTACTATTTTTTTAAACTTGTGGGTCCATTTAGTGATGCCAGTATGTGTGGGGGTTGGGCCATCCACTGGAGTGTGGGGGATGTTGCACATCGTAACTCACAGCGGCCGTGGCTGCATACATAGGACCCATGCAAGATCAAGCCGTCTAAATTTCCAGCATGAAGTGTGTGTGTGTGTGTGTGTGTGTGTGTGTGTGTCTGTGTGTGTTCACCAAGTCCCACTCATAGCTGAAGAGCTATTGGCTGTTGATAGCTTCTAGAGACAGAACAGTCAGTTCTCTTTGCCATTCTCTTTACCTAGAATGCCCTTCTCCTTCATCCTAATTCAATGAAACTACCTTTCATGTAAGAACCTCCTCAACTGTCCCCAGCTTCATGAATTGTAGGCTTACTTCATCTTGGTTTTTATCTGTGTCCCTGGTGACTAGAACTGATCTGGATTTCTTCCCAATCTTTCCACACATCCTTCTGTCATCTTTGAAATTTTTTTTTTTTTAATTTTAACCGCGTTCTTTGTTTCCCATCATCATCTGTCCCTTTGTCCTTGCCTCCACTGTATTGGAATAGACTACTGGCACTTTCTTCAATGACCTGGGCCCTGGTCCTCATATCTTTGTGCAAATCCATTCTCTGGCCTTAAATAGCCTTTGCAGCCTCTAACTCTGTAGGCATCTTTCCGTGGTCCTATCAATCAGAGTGTGGTAGTTTTGTCAGCCATTGAATTCCCAACATCTAATGCAGTGATTGACATACAAGATAACTGTAATAAATATTGATTGCCGTCATGCTCTACTTCCAGGGATTGCTACCTGGAATTTTATCAAAAAGGGTAGAGATACTGAGATGAATCTCTGTTCCTTTGACTACCATAGTTGAATTTCTTTTCTTGATGATTTCCTTTCAAATATGTATTTGTCTGTTAAAGCACTCCACCTATATTAATGAGAAAAAATGTGCTAAAACATTGTGTCCTTTTTAGTTCAACATTTGTTTTTAATATATTTAATTATGTGTAGATATGTGTGTGTGTGTGTGTGTGTGTGTGTGTGTGTGTGTGTGTGTATGCATGTGGGTGGGCATGTGGGCATGTGTATGCAGGTGCTACCAGAGGCTAGAGGCTTTGGATCTCCTGAAACTCAAGTTACAGATGGTTGTGAGTTGCCTGTTGTGGGTGCTGGGAACTGAACTTGGGCCTTCTGGAAAAGCAGCAAGTGGTTTTAACCACTGAGCCATCTCTCCTAAACATTGGGTTCCTCTTTAAAAAGTAATTTTGATTGACAAATAATTTTATGCTTATGATGTACAACATAATTTTTTTTCTTTTTTCTTTTTTCTTTCCAGAGCTGAGGACCGAACCCAGGGCCTTGCGCTTGCTGGGCAAGCACTCTACCACTGAGCTAAATCCTCAACCCCACAACATAATGTTTTTAAGAGTCTGGTTCTTATTAGGTATATGGCCTTGAACTGCTTTCTTAATCATCCATGCCTCAATTCCCCCTCACTCCTGTGTGTGTGTCTGTGTGTGTGTGTGTGTTTGAGATAGTCTCACTATGTAGATCATAGTAGTCTGAACTTGTAGCAATCCTCATGCCTCTGCTAAGTCCAGTTTTCTCATTTTAAAGAGGGTGTGACAAGAGCCGTCTTTCCTAAGGTTTGTAGTCAGGGTTAAATGAGATGTTTCTACTCTCTGGAATATTTGCTCTCCAGATTTTTTTCCCTGCCCTCACATCCAAGACATAGTTCAAATGGCAAGACCTCAGAGGCCTGGTCCCTTCCCAGTTTCCCATGTCACTTTGTTTGAAGTTCTTCATAGCATTTGTCACTATCTGAATTTATCTTTATTTACTTATTTGCTTACTAGCTACGTGACCTCAATTTCGGAGTCCCTTTCTTCTCACTCCCATTTCCTTGGTAGCCAGAGCCAGGTCTGCATGGAACTTCACTGCATAATAAATAGTTGTTGACTTATTCACTTCCTCTTGTGGCTCCAAGCCTTGGAGAAAGCTAATGGACAGCCACACTTTGAGGCTGCTTTCTGACAGTTTATATGTTGGGGGTAGGAGGGCTTTTTATCAAAGTACTGTAAGTTTATGATCCAGCTTAGCCTTGGGAACCCAGCCTGGGACCATTGGAACGTGACTTGTCTGCTTCCCAGAATCACTGGAGACTTGAAGATAACCAGCTTATCCTTTCTGTACATAAAAAGTGGTATAGCTGGAGATCAAACGAGGGAGACTTAGTGCTAAGCTCGTTGGTGGTAAACAGAGACGGGAAGTGGGGATCCAGAGGAAGAGAGTCTCCTGGGAAAGGCTTTGGAGAGGAACCTGAAGGGGTGGGAAATCATCCTAGAGAGAAAAACCCAGGCACTGATGTCGCCAAATACGTACATTAACTCCTGGTCCATAGATAAAAAGAGATACATGTTTATAAAGCAAAACCATCCAACTGATACTTTAATGCCATCCAAATTTTATTTTATTTTTTTTAAAAGATACAAAAATAGTAAAAAAAAAGAAAGTTGTAATCAGGTATATATGAATTGGCCCTTCACAAATTTCCCCTAAAAAAGCCATAATGGCACTTATTTGACTGACAGTAGAAAATGCTACATACTAATTCTAGAAACAGAGTTTTCAGAAAGCCTCCAAATCTGGGCACTACATGGGTTTCCTCATATCATCTGAGTGAACACATTAGTCCCCAGAAATATCAGTGGAGTCAGACGACTACACAAGATGGGCCTCCGAAGACTCTGCTCGGGGATGTGGAGCTTACATGCTCTGTTGATTGAAGACAGAAGGTGGGCAGCTGCAGTTGGATGCCTGGCTAGGCTCTGGCAAGCTGAACACATGGTAGCTCGTCTCATTCTTCGGGGCCGCAGCCATGTTGTTGTTGGCAGCATTCACGGAGTGGGGCTTAGTGAGCCAAGGGGACCGTCGAGGGGCAGCGCATGACACGGGGATCACATATCTAGAAGGTGTGGCCTTGGAGATATAGTGAATCTCAGAGCTGTAGATAACTACATCTGGAGAGATGGCCTTGATGCGGATGCCACATTCTGTAACGCGGTAGGTAAACTCGTAGAAGTGTGGGTAAACATGGTTGGGAGGACAGCCCAGGCCCAAATGCACCTCATAAAAATGCACATAGACATCATTATTCAGCAGGAAGGGGTGAACCGTGACCATGAACCAATCTGTCGAGCACAGGACATTCACTTGGTTTTGTTCAGAATAGCTGGAGACCATGAAGGTGAAGAAGACCATTGCTCCCAGGAAGCTGAAGAGTTTCATTCTTGCAGTAGGTTGGGTCACCACTCACAGGAGGCAAGAAGGCGTCCAAAAAGGAATTCTAGAACACATAAAAATACAAGAGGCGAGTTACCATATGGCTTATGTAAAGTTCAAGTATAAGTTTTTTTTTTTTTTTTTTTTGTTTGTTTTGTTTTTCGAGACAGGGTTTCTCTGTGTAGCTTTGCGCCTTTTCCTGGAACTCACTTGGTAGCCCAGGCTGGCCTCGAACTCACAGAGATCCGCCTGGCTCTGCCTCCTGAGTGCTGGGATTAAAGGCGTGTGCCACCACCGCCCGGCAAGTTCAAGTATAAGTTTTTGAAGCAAGAACACAGAGAAGAGGGAAACTTCCATGTGAGGCAGAAGTGAATTTTATAATTTCATTGAAGGAACTTGCATGTGAAATATAACTAACATGGCTTCTTGGGAGTCTACTTTATTTATTTATTTATTTATTTATTTGTTTGTTTGTTTGTTTATTTATTTATTTATTTATTTGATGGTGCTCTACCTCTGAGCTACATGGGCCTGCAATGGTGGCACATGACTTCTTTAAGTGGCTTTCTCATGCTGTTCTGGTATAAAACATGTATCCCTCCCTCCTGCGTAGCATGAGAATCTGCACTGATCAGGATTGGTATCCCATTTGTGTAAGGCCAGCATGAAACCCAAACCAAACAGCTTTCATGGTAAAAATTAAATCAGGCATGGGAAATAAGTTTCATTTAAACCAGCAACCTAGTCTACCTGAATGGTTGTGATGTCCTCACACAGATTATCCCAACGAGCCCTTCCTTATGACCTTCTTTCTTAGCAAACAAACTGAATTTTAAAAGTGAAGAAGACGCTTGGTGAGATTCACTGGGTAAAGGTACTTGCTGGCAAACGGGATGACCTGAGTTCAATTCCTGGAACTCACATGGTGGAAGGAGAGACTCCTTAAAGCTGTCCTCTGCCCTCTCGGCCCTCCCATACATTCACTGTGGCAAACACCCACCTCCCCATAATGAAATATAAAGTGCTTTAAAAAATGAAGGAGAGATTGCATTTTATCCCTGACAACCACATATTGAAATTTGACTGAATGGCTCAACAAAATATGACCAAAAGAATTCAGCCGGTACTCTGTCAGCAGTGCTGTAACTCATGATGACCAAAAGATTCTCTGATACAGTGGGATGGGTTGCAAATCAGAGAAATTTTGGGAAGGGTGGGGGAGAGAAAACAGTTGGAGCTACATAGTGAGACTTTCTCAAAATAGAAAAATAAAACCAAAAGCAAGCAAGCAAGCAAACAAACAAACAAAAACAACATTCTGAGTCAGGTGTGGTGGCTTACACTGAAATCCTAACACTTCTGAGGTAGAGGCAGAAGGATTGCCACAAGTTCAAGGCCAGCTTATGCTACAGAGCAAGACCCCCTCTCAAAAAAATACCCCTCCGGCCGGGCGGTGGTGGCACATTCCTTTAATCCCAACACTTAGGAGGCAGAGCCAGGTGGATCTCTGTGAGTTCCAGGCCAGCCTGGTCTACAGAACGAGATCCAGGACAGGCACCAAAACTACACAGAGAAACCCTGTCTCAAAAGACCAAAAAAAATACCCCTCCAATCATGCTGGTCTTAATTTTACATTTTAAAATGCATACTGCATACTTAAAAGAAGTCCTATATTTAAAAGAACTTATTTTGTTTATGCTTTATGTTTAGATCGACCAACTAGCTCCTAAACTCTTTGCTTCGGATTCATTTGTGCTTGCTGGCTTTGGGGTTCTTTTTGCTTTTTGCCCTTGAACGAGTAATAGACACAGTGGCAGGAGAAAAGAACAAAGCTAAGAAGAACTGTCTGAAACAGCAGAGCGAGGCAACAAAGAGAGCGAAGGATGTCATCAAATATTGGTCAATTCAGCTTTCACGTGAAATGTGGAAAACCGCAAGGGCCTCCAACTTGGAAGGGAATGCATGTGCATAAGTGTAGGGATTAACTTTTGTTCGCTGCTAAGTATTCCCCATATAGGTGATCTCATCTTCTGAGTAATATTTATTGAGTGCCTACTATACTCATAGCATCAGGCTAAAAAGCCCCCCTAAGACCTTCCCTTTTCCCATCTGTAAACAGGCAGCTCTTTCTCTGCTTTTGCTCTTGCCAGATTTGTGGAATTCGTGAGTGCAAAGCGCGGTGTGGAGGCCCACTCGAGGGGTGCACTGTCTTGGACCAAGTGCTTTGTTTCTGATGCTCGCTCCCACTGTCTTTCCTCTCTTCTTAATGACTCTCCATTCTCTCTGTGGTGTTGCAGGGGTGTAAAAAGAAGCCACAGGCGACTTTGTTCTGCTCTTTCTTTATTCTGAAGTGTCACTGCTGGGGCTGGCTGATTTTCCCCCCATAGGGTAACAATAGAGACAGCAGCAGCAGCAGCAGCAGCAGCAGCAGCACACACACACACACACACACACACACACACACACACACACACACACGCGCGCGCAGGAGGAGAGAGAGAGAGAGAGAGAGAGAGAGAGAGAGAGAGAGAGAGAGAGAGAGAGACTCCATTACTGTCGCTTTATTGGCTGTGCCTAAAGAAAGGCCCTTGTCCTAAGTGCATTTTAGAATGGCTTTCTCTCCCATCCCTCCCTCCCTTTGTTCTACCCCCTTGTGTCCCTCTCCTTTCCTTAGCACAATCTCACAACCTGGGACCATCTGCCTGAACAAAACCCTTCTCATTAGGCAGTTTCTGGAATAGGTCAAGGAAACAATTCTTTCATCCCATTTTTGTTCTCAAGCCCCAAACTGAAGTTCCAGTTGAAGGCTCTTCTGGTCCAGGAGTTAAGCCATCCATTTCCTCTCCCTTCCCCAGGCATCCTTCATGTAATACCCCCTCTCCCTTTCTCTCATGAATAATCCAAATAAAGTTACCAAATGCCTACATTCTCCAAGAAACAAGAGAATTGGTCCCCAGGCAGCCATTTCAGGCTATCTTCTTGCTCCCTACCCATTTTTCAAGTTCTACCGCTCGGATTCAGTCTGGAAAAGGGGGTTGGTGACGCCACTGTTTCAGCAATCACTTAGTACAAATCTCCAAACTTGGACAAGATAGAACCCATTCCCTCCAGTTTTCTTAGAGCCAGTGACAGACTCCCATGTAATCGAAGCAATAAATAAAGATGCTTATGTATGTGACAATATTCCTCCGGCCTTAGAAAAAACTTTAATGAAAGTCAGTGCAAACCATGCTCGAGGTCCCATAGCTCCGAGGGAGAAGGGAAAGGCTAGAGATTAGGAGGAGAGCAGAATGTACTTGATAATGAGCTTGCTAAATTGGAGCCCAATACTTCAAGGCTGTATTTTAGGGCTGGCTCCCTTTTGCTGAAGACACATCATCAAAAATACAGCAGCGTCCTTTCCCCAGCTGCCTGCTCTTTGCAGAGACAGGGAGAAGGGTGTGCATGCATACCCATGCTGCGGACAGGGAGAAGGGTGTGCATGCGTACCCATGCTGCGCTCATTTGTGCCAGGGAATGACTAGAAGTCCTTCACCAAACAGTGTGAATTCATCACAGGAGCTGGCTTTCCTAACACCTAACTGAGATGGGCTGGCAGCGTAGGATCTAGAGCAGGGACAGGGAAGACTTGGGTTACAGGGGCCGAAGGCAGCTGAATGGCTAAGAAGGGAAGTGGTAGACTGTACAGTAGGTTCGAGGCTGAAGTATTTCCAGCTCTAGTTGGAAGTGCACAGCAGTCCAGAAGATGTGGGATGTGAACAGAATTGAAGCTTAACTCTCCAGAAATCGTCAGTGCTGAGGGGCAGTTGGAGACCCAGGAGGAGGGAAATACAAAGACAGGCGCGCTCACCTTGTAACTACCGTCCGGCTTCTGGCAGGTGGGCTTAGAAAACAGGTTTTAGAGTATGGATTACAGGGACCCCATTTGGCCTTGACTGCAGATTTTCTCTGCGGTCAACTGAAATTCATTGGTTTAACCAAACAGGGCTCAGCTATGGAACACACCGTCCTGAACCCAGCTACAGACCAGCCAGGCAAACTCTTCTAACACCTGGATGCAAAAGGTTTGTTTTCCTTGCAGTTACTGAGTACAAGGAGCTTTCTGTTTCCTTAAATGTGGTTTATGCATATACATTTCCCACTACTTTCAGCAAAAATTTTCCTTTCCTTTCCTTCCCTCTACCCAAGATCTCCCATAGTTGGACTAATCATTGATTTATCTTTTCCATTAAAAATTCACGAGATCAGTGAGAGGGAGACGGCTCAGTGGGTAAAACGCTTGCATGGCAAGCTTGAGGACCGGGTCTCCAGAAGGCAGATTCAAAAGCTGCCTCTAATCCTAGGGGGCAGGAAGCAGAGCCAGGGAATCCATGGAGCAAGCTGAAAGCCAGACCAGACAAAATGGCAACCTTCGGGTGCAGTGAGAGATCACAGATGTGTGCTACCATGTCCAGATTTCTGCAGGGGATGGCTGAAAATGCTGTTTATGAAGCCCAGCACCCATATAGTTAAAGTGGTGAACAAGAATTTGAATAATAAAATGGATATAGTCGTCTCTCACTATCTATGGAGAGCTGGTTCCAGGAGCCTGTGGGAATGCCCAAATCTGCAGATGCTCAGCTTTCTTATATAAACAGCATACAATGTAGCCCACCCTCCAGTACACTGTAACTCATCTCTAGCTTGCTTTTAATACTGGGTACTTGTAAGTGCTATGAAAACAGTTGTTAGGTTATACTGTTGGGGAATAATGACAAAAAGTCCCTACATATTCAGTACAGAGCCAATATTTTTCCTCAAATATTATCAATCTGTGAATGTCCTCATGGAATGAAAAGGACATATTTATCTATTTGGAATAATTTATGGGGAATAATGTGATATTATGACATAGTTGGCCCAAATTATTTACTATATCTATCACTTTATAGTCTTCTGAAACAGTGGTCCTCAACCTGTGGGTCGAGACCCCTTTGGGGACGAGTGACACTTTCACAAGTGTCACCTAAGACCATCGGCACATCAGCTATTTACATTACCATTCGTAACAGCAGCAAACTTACAGCTATGAAGCAGCAATGGATAATTTTATGGTTGGGGATCACCACAACATGAAGATCATATTAAGGGGTTGCAGCATTAGAAGGGTTGAGAACTAATGTTCTAAAAGTTAAAAATAGAACCTGGGGTGAGCAGGAAAGATGAGGCATTGGTTAAAGGCAGCAGAGCTTCCTTGAGACTGGAATAATACGGGTGTTGCTTGGTTCTGCAATTACAGAACGTATGTGTGACTCTCTGTGCATGTGGAGCCTAGAGGTAGACTTCGGGTGAGTTTATCTCTATTGTGCTCTGCCTTATTTAAAAATTGCTAAGAGCAGATTTCATTTTTTCTTACCATAAATCTATGTCTTAAAGGAAAGAGATGGAATATTGGTCAAAATACAGGGCCTTTTAAATTTCAGACTGCTTTGTTTATTTTTTGAGACAGAGCACCACTATGTAGGGCTGGCTGGCTTGGAACTCACTCTGTAGAGCAGGCTGGCCTCAGACTCAGAGATGGACCTGCCTCTGCCTCCCAAGTGCTGGGACTAAAGGCAGGCGCCATCATGTTTGATTAGGAAGCTTTTCAAAAGACACAAAAACTCAAGTGCAAATCAGTTTTGTGGCATTACTGGACAATGTGAGCAGTTTAAGCGAAATCTCCTGGAAAGCAGGTGGGAATTCTGTCTGCCTATCTCCTCTCATGTCCTTAGAGACACGAAGGAATTCAGCATGGAGAACAGGGAGGGGCATTAGCTAAACATTTCCACATCTGTTTTTGGAACAGTTTGGAGAAAGAGCTCACTCCATAAGCTCCTGGAAGCTTTCTGGTTCGACAGTTCATTTATTTTTAAAATTCAGTATACTCGTGACAGCAAAGTGATCATTTGTATATTGTTTTCCCAGATTCTTGTTGTCAAAACAAAGGGAAACAGAGAGGAAAAGGAAACTCCGAAAGAACATGCAATTAGCTCAGGGAAATAGAACTGTCAGAGCTTTGATTTGCAACAAAGTTTGCTCATTCTTCTGCAGCTTATTGGAAGAAAAAGGAATTAGAGTCAGAAGAAAGAGTCTTCTACACAACAAGGAGGGGGGAGAGAGAGGGAGGGAGGGAGGGAGGGAGGGAGAGGGAGGGAGACAGACAGACAGAGGGAAAGGCATTTGCATGCTCTGAAAGCTCAATAGTTTAGCAGTTCAGGCAGTCACAGTCTAACTTTGCCCTGTACACCATCTCAAGGGTGGAGAAAAATCAATGTTCTTTCACAGTCCAGTTTTAAAGAATTAGTTGGCTAATTGTGCTCAAAGAGAGTAAGACTGGTGATTAATACTAACGATGCTGAAGGTACACTAAACTGAGCTAGAAAATGAAATAATTGCTTTTATGGAACTTGCATTTGCACTAAAGACCCTGGGACCGGTTCTGTTTTGGAACCTTGTGAAACAGGGCGTTAAAGTAACTGCGCATTATTCACCGTTTTCTGTGGAAGAATTATGAACTGCTAACGCTTAACAAAGTCCATTTTCTTCAGAGAGGTTTGAAAACACCTCGACTGGATCCTTTAAAAAGGCGCCATTCAAATTAAAGTAAAAAGCAGCCATTAAATATATACACATATACAGTTTTATTCTAAAAGGAACTGCAGGGAGAAAATGGAGCTACAGGAAAGATAAAAGAGGCAAATACTCCTAACTAGCCATTGTTAAATTTTTGTTTTATATACTTCTAATTTGAGGTCAGGAGGTCCATGTATACATATATGACTCAAAGTCATTTCTGGAAAAAAAAAATGTCAAGGCTTTTTGAAAGCTGTTTTTAATTTTTGACGTTGAATTTGAAAGCAATCAAAGCATTATTTTTGTTTGGGCCATCTGGTTTTGTTCTTATAATCTGTTAAGCTATCAGGCATAGTTTAAATGTCATGGTTCATCTCATACACAAATAAAGGTTGTGAAATAAATAGGAGCCTGGGCTCCTTGTAAGAGAGAACTTTTCATTGGGCTGGGAATTCAGTTACTAAAAGGTAAGTAGTCCAATGTGAAATCAAACCACAATAAGGCTACAAAACAATGGGGAACCATGCCTTAGCTGCACACAAAAATTTAAAAAATAAACACACAAAGCCATACACAAGGGGAAACTGAAAATTTCAGGTTCTGGGAACCTCTTTCCTTCTGCAGAGAGAATCTAAGTTTAATTTTAAAGTTGAACAAAGGGATGTATTTCATACTTTCCATAAAAATGGAAGGAAAATCCCACATGCCTGCCTCTAATTCAGTTTATGCTTTAATTTAATCATTTATTTCAGATTAATCCCCCCTCCAAAAAAAAAACCCGACACCATTTGCCACAAAGCTCCAGAGTCCCTTCTCGTTTTAAAAAGACAAGGTAGGTTGGTGTCTGCGCACAGCTCTCAACTCCACAGCAGCCCAGACCACACATTCAACCCTTTAGTAGGCTTTACCAGGCTCCTCAAACAAAATAAAGGTCCATTTGCTCGAGATGATTTCAGGGCATTACCCTGGGGAGGGCAGAGAATTGGATCAGATGCTCTACCCAGGGCTTCACCACCTCCTTGATACACTTGTGTCAAGAAGCAAGGGCTGTAGACAGCTTCCAAAACCCAGCCAGGCACAGTCCCTCTTCCCTTTCAAAACTGGGAGCTTTGGGCACAGAGCCTTTAAAGCGGGGTGCATGTATATGGCCTCTTAAGAGTGGCCTATGTCCAAGTCAAACCACGGCTGATTTTATAGACTGTCTGGTTGATTTTTAATGGACCTAACTGGCATGCGTCTTTCTCTAACTCAAAGCTACCATGTGTCTCTGCTCTACCCAGAATGTAGCCACGTGGTATAAGTATATGTATCCTGACTGGGACCGCTTGCCATCTCTTGGCTCCTGAGAGGTAGAAAAAGTTCAGAAGAAAGGTTCTTTTGATAGTGAGGTTGTCAGTCAATTTTAGGGAGCCTACAATTTGGGAGGTGTGTGTGTGTTTATTACAGAAAGTAAAGAAGCTTTGGGCCATGGCTGGGACTTGGTGAGAAAAGAAAAGCATTTATGTATATATCTGCATGGGTACATGGGCACACATACATACATACATACATATATACATACATACACATGCACCCTTCAAATGAAAGAAAGCCTCAAATCTCTTTCCCATGTGAGTCTGATCCCTACTACTTCTTTTCATTCCTTAATTCCTGATCCCTACTACTTCCTTTCATTCCTTAATTATAAACTTTTCTAACTTAAAATTTTATTTTATTTGTTTGAGCGTTTTACTTATATGTATGTCTGTGTACCATATGTATGCCTCAGCCCACAGAGGCCATAAGAAGGGTTGGATCCTGTGGAAGGAGAGACACAGTCTTGAGCCACTGTGTGGGTGCTGGGAATTGAACCCGGGTCCTCTGGAAGAGCAGTCAGTGCTCTTAACCACTGAGCCATCTCTCCAGTCTTTGTAAACTCTTTAAGGTGCACACTGAAGTATCTGATCAGTAGATAAAGTGCTTGTTTTGCAAGTGTGAGGACCTGAGTTTGATCCCCTGAACCTATGTAAAAAAGGCAGGCACAGTGTGTGTGTGTGTGTGTGTGTGTGTGTGTGTGTGTGTGTGTGTGTGTGTATGTGTTGGTAATTCCAGCTCTAGAGAGGCACGGGGGTGGGGGGGTGGGGGGGTGGGGAGTTGGAGGTAGGAATCTCCCAGGAGCTCACTGGCCAGGCAGCTTAAATGAATCCAAAAACTCCAGGTTCAGTGAGACTCTGACTTAAAAAATCAGTTAGAGAGCAATCAAGGAAGACGCCCAACATTGGCCTCTGCCTTCAACACACTTACATGCATGTGCACACACTTGTACACATCCACACATATACACGAACATGTATGCACACATTGGATATGAAATCATCATATGTTCCTCTGCCTCCTTGTCTAAACCTTAAGGACCTGAATCTAGTTATGGGCTACCTTCCCCACACCTTTTCTAATATTTCATTTCAAGGCCTGCAATAGTGAGAAAGCCTTTGTAGATTGAGAGCCTAGGGCCCTGTCAAGGGTCCCGGCCTGCTCATTGGCTTTCCTGCTCAGCTTGCTGATGACAAGGACTTTATATATTCCTAGCCTAATGGTCCCATTGTTCACTGTCCCAAATGGAAGCAACACTCCTTTCCCCAACTGCCTGTGATGAATCAACCTCTAAAGAGGACAAAGAAGTATTCCTTGGTTTGGCTCTTACACAGGAGGAAAGAAGAAATTCTCAGGCCCAACCCAGACTGTCTTGGCAGTTGAGAGACAGAGTATAATGAGAACCAGAAGCTTCAGGTTCATGGGGTACTGAAGAATGATGGGTGCTTGGGAGGGTCTGGCTGCACTCATTGGGGTTACTCAAGCAAATGGGTAGGGCTCTGAGGTCACTTAGAAATTCTCTAAGCTAAAGAAGGAACCATTGCCACAGGCTCCACACTGTTCCTTCTGAAAGCAGATGGACACATTCACCCCAGATCTAAGCATAGAGGGAGAGACCAGAATACTTCAGAGGTCCTGGGAAACCAGAAGCTAAATGGGCTGTCTCCTCTTCCCAAAGTTCCCCTGTGGTCAATCTCAGGTTTTGCAAGCACATATGTATACACAATAGGTTGAAACTGTGTTCATTATATATGCTATAGAATATACACACTAAAAATAAATATAAAATGTATTTGTTAAAAATAAGTACAAGATGGCTAATACCTTTAATCACAGCACTTTGGAGGAAGAGTCAGGCTGATTTCTGTGTGTTTGAGGACAGCCTGGGCTACATAATAAATTTCAGGCCAGCCAGGACTACAGAATGAAACACTGCCTCAATAAAATAAAATAAAATATATGAAATGATCCTTTATTGTAGTATTATATCTGATAATATAGGTACACATATAATATACAATATTATTTTATGAATATCAAAAGGGGTAAATACTCTGCTCCTTGATAATCTTCTCCTCACCAAAGGCAAAAAAGTCTTTTATTTGGAATTTTTTTTTCAAGGGGAGTCTTTACATCCACATCCCTCATCTACAAATGTATATGGGCTCAATCGAATTCCTCTCCAAAAGATATGTCTAAATCTTAACTGAGTGTCTCAGAATGAGACCTTATTTGGAAACCTGGTCTCTATAGAGGCAAGGAAGTTAAAATGAGATCAGTATGGTGGGCTCTAATCCAATATGACTGATGATGTTCTTATTAAAAGGAGAAATCTGAGTAGAGACAGACATGGGCAGAGAAAAGATAACATGAAGACACACAGGGAGATGGCCACATGCCTGGAATGAATGATGCATCTGCAATCCAGGGATTGTTGGCAAGTACCAGAACTACACAGCTGAGCCCCCCACCCCCACCCCACCCAGAGCCGTCAAGACAGTGTGGCCCTACTCATACCTCGGTCTCGAGCTTCTAGCCTCCACAACTGAGAGACAATAAAGTTCTGTGTCTCAAGTTTGGAGTACTATGTACATCAGTCCCAGCAAACCAATAAATACACCTTTTCCAGATATTGAACAGACATACATGTCCCTTTCCTGAGAAAATAGCTCCCAACTATAAATGTCGGGTTTCGTAACTTCCTCCAACCTTAAACTCCATTTTGAATGAAAAAGCTAACAAGACAACAGGAAATGAAGCCAAACAGAAAGAAATCTGTCATAAGGGCTGCTGGTGCTGGTCTTGGATACCAGCAGCAGAGAGAAAGAGCTGCTCTAAAAACACAGGTAGGGCTAAATGTCTTCTGCTTCTTACATAGGTATCCAAGTAAAGATCGAATGACAACTGGTCATGATGGCCGGAGAGGCAATTCATTTCCTCTGTGCACAGTTTTATCACAGAATCTACTCCCCGAGTGTGTGTGTGTGTGTGTGTGTGTGTGTGTGTGTGTGTGAGAGAGAGAGAGAGAGAGAGAGACAGAGAGACAGAGAGACAGAGAGAGAAAGAGGAAGAGAGAGAGAGAGAGAGAGAGAGAGAGAGAGAGAGAGAGAGAGAGGGAGAGGGAGAGGAGAGGGAGAGTGTGTGTGGTGTGTGTGTTTGCACATGTGTGTGTGTGGGGTGCCTGTGTGTTTTCATGTATGTTCACAATTTGGAAGGCCAGAGGTCATTGTCAAGGGTCTTCTTCAATCGCTCTCTTATTTTATTTACTGAGTGCTCTCTGCTGAACCTGGAGTTTACTAATTCAGCCAACTTGCTCCAGGAATCAGTGTCTCTGCCTCTGGAGTGTTGGCATTAGAGGTGGGCCACCAGGCTTGCCCCATTTTTTTTAGTGGGTGCTGGGGATCTCAGCTCTGGTGCTTGAGCTTATGTATCAAGGACTTTATCATCCACTGGGTCATCTCTCCAGCCCCTAAGCCTTCATTTCACTTCTTATTTTGAGAAAGAATCTTGTTAAGCTGCCTAGGATGACGTGGAACTCATTCTGTAGCCCAAGCTGGCTTTGGGCTTGTGAGTCTTCTCCCTCAGCCTCCCAAGTAGCTGAAATTACAGACTAGTGCCACCATACATGGAGAAGTCCACCTTTTACTTATGTTTTTATTGAGAACAAGAAGTCTTGCCTATATTTAACCTGCAACCTTTTTTCTCTCCATTAGTTGGGTTGGTGCTACCATGCCTGGGAGGACAGGGACTTGAGACAGCCTTTCTAAACTGTGTGGTCTTTGAGAGCCTTGTGCTAAGTAAGGCTTGTCTTTACAAGGCTCTTATGCTGGATTGAAATGTTAGGGCTCACTCCTCTGCTCCTTGGAACTAGAAGGTCACTCAGGCCGTGGGATAGCAATAGGACAAGTGTTCAAAGACACATTTCTATTTAACTTAGAACGGAGTAATGGTAATGACCTTTAAAAATACCTTTATGCTCATTTACAAGGCTTTAAGCAATTGCAGAATCCGGAGAGTTCATAAAAAGCTTGTTTGATCATATATGGGTTACATATGGCAACAACTCTCAAGACCATCGCATTTTTGCTTCATTTGGATATTTTTTTTCTTTGACTAGCGCTCTCCCTCTGCTAACACAGCATACTGTGTCTTCTTATCCCTCTTAATGCTTGCAGCTGTCTTGTAAGGTCCCCAAAGGCAGACACCACATGCTAATGCTATGGAAATAGGGGCCCAGAAGGGCAGAAAACCTTGGCTTTTCGGGACCATGGCTGCCAAACTGAATTTGGGCCTCAGGCCTTTCCAGCAGCCTGTTGATGTCTCTCCCCCTTCACAGTGAATCTGCAGTCACAGGACATCATGATGAGTTAATCACTGTGATATGAAGGGAGTCCTGAAGTAGTCTGAACTGTGGACTACTGCTCTAAGATACATGGGGAAGTCTACCTTAGTGTCTTATGGCTGAGTTGGTTAGGAGAGTGAGCAGAATTAGTATGCAAGCCGAGCAAAGCGAGCCGCAGAGGGCCTCTGGAAGCAACTTCCTATCACAGTGGAAGGTTGAGAAAACCTCTGAGATGGCACAGGCATTGAGAGGCAAAAGTAAGGCTTTCTAGCAAGATTGAGTTTTGAAGAAAAAAAAAAAACCACACAAGGAAGCATATTGTTAGGCATTCTTGTGAGCTCTTTCTTACAGGCCAGCCAGGGCAGGCCCAGGTGAGTATAGGTTGCACCTTCCTCGAAAGCTGAATCTCACTTCCTCGAAAACAGATACTTGAGAATGGATAGTACAGTTGATGAGACTCTGGACAGCAAAGGAGGCGCTCATTCGTGAGAGGATGTCCCTCCCCAGAAGAACAAATGATCTTCAAATTCCAAGAGCACTGAGCAGTTATTTATGAACCCTCTTTCTTCCCACCAAACTCAGCAGTTCCTCATGCCAAGTCACTAGCTCTTAAATCTACCCCACCACATGTGCATTGGATTTAAGGAGATGGGGGAGGGTGCTGTTTAATTTTTAACATGCTTACCTTCCACCATGTTACAGCATCCTAGCCGTGCAAGAGCTAAAGGGACTTTGTGGTAGACAGGCCATTGGGGGATTCGGAAACGTGACTATTTTGTCGTGTTTAGAGGTAAAGGACTTTTCCACTTGCCTGTATACATAATTTAGAAAGTTTTCTGGTTTTAATACTAAGGGATGTACAAAGACAGAAACTGGGTCCAACATTATACAAGCCTGGTCCTCAGAGACAGAAACAGATTCCACTGCAGAAGGGAGGAGGAAAAGGAACACTTGTTGAGGCACCGAGCTCCCCATGTGCAGTCTTCCAGACTCTCCATGGTAACCCTGTGTGATACGTACTATTGTGACTACCAGGCTCGTTTTCGAGAAGACACTGAGGGCTGCCATGCAAGGAAACTCGCTAAAGATACAAAGCTAAGAAGTGGCAAGGACAAGATGAGAAGAATGTGCAAGCTCCCGGACCCTCCATAGTTCTCTTTCTAGTGCATGCTAACATAGGCAGAGTGTTCAAACACAAAACAAAAGAAAAGAAAGCCAAACAAAACCGGAAAGAGGTGGCGCACGCCTTTAATCCCAGTACTCGGGAGGCAGAGGCAGGCGGATCTCTGTGAGTTCGAGGCTGGTCAAGGTTGCATAGTGAGACCATATCTCAAAAGAAAAGAATAAACAGGAGAGAAAGAGAGTTCTAGGTAGTTTATGGGTACCAGGGCCCAAGGTGATGGGAAGCTAATAACTTTTTAAGCAGAAGAAGAGAAGGCAAAGGCAATAACGGAGAGGCAGACACTCAAAGGTACTTAGAGCAGACAACTCTAGGTCACTTTATATTTTATCATTCCTCATATTGATAAATTGAGAGAAAAAAGCCATTCCCTATTTCAACAGAACATATTTGTTCCATGATCCATGTATACTTAGAACATAATGAACCTGGGGACTTGTGGGATATTCAGGCCTTCCCAACCCCATTTTTAGTGTGTGTGTGTGTGTGTGTGTGTGTGTGTGTGTGTGTGTGTATACATGTGCTCATGTATGTGGAGGTCAAAGACCTCCTTGAGTCTTCCTCAATAGACAACCATCTTATTTTTTGAGATGGGGCCTCTCACTGAACCTGAACCTCCTGATTTGGCTAGCTTGGCTGTCTAGCAAGCTCCAGGGACCTGGCTATCTCTATCACTACAGCACTGGAATGATAGGCACACTGTTGATCTGAATTTAGTTCCTCAAGCTTGTATGCCAACGACTTCACCAACTGAGCCATCTCCCAAGCCCCGCTTCAATCCTACGTTGGTAAAGGAAACCCATGTGGGCTTCTACACAAAGCCACCAGATATGGCACCTCTGAATCTGCCTGTCCATTCACCCAACAACCCTTCCTGATGCAAAGAGTTGCCACACAGTCTCAAAACCTTAAATTTCACATGGAACCAGACCATCACATAGTCCCTATTACACCCCGAGGCAGGGAGCACGTCTCTTTCCGATGTCATCGTATCTTTACAAAGAATTCCCGACTTCACTTACCAAGCCCAGGTGGCTGTATCACTGCAGAGAGTGCTTGAAAGGGAGGGAGGGGAGGAGCCTCAACAGCCAACTGGCTGAGTCGGTGGGGGCCCTCCTCATGCGTGCCTGGTTCTACATACCCAGAGCTAGGCAGCTCCTGTGTTCTGATCTCACTGAGATTTTCACAAACGTAATGCTCATAGGCAGGCAGGCAGACAGACAGACAGACAGACAGACACACACACACACACACACACAGAGAAAGAGAGAGAGAGAGAGAGAGAGAGAGAGAGAGAGAGAGAGAGAGAGAGAGAGATTTAGATAGACAGACAGACAGTCATTTAATTTTTCCAGGACGAAGGAAGCAGCAAAGTTGGGAAATTCTTCCTTCCTGGTCCACATCACTAGCCTGGAGTGTTGGCGAGGGAACCTGAGCTGCGCTCCCCCGCTAATACCATCTTGTGCTTTCACAGGCTCTTTATGAAGAATCTTATATTGTTTGAGCCGTGAACTCGGCTCCTACTAAGAGCAGAACAACTGTGGCCCCCACCTGTTAGACATCAAGCCTCGGGTATTAAAACCAGAAGGGCTGGCCCATTAGAAGAGCCTGGCTCGGCTGCATGGAAGGCAGACCTCTTGCAAAGCCGGGGATTAGTGTGCCCACGCTGAGGCAGTGACTGAAGCAGGTGCTTGTTCTATGAGTTGCTCACACTCCATTTTCCCCCTGACTGCCTGGAAGTGGAAGCTGAAATAGAGTAAGTTCTCACAGGGTATGACCCCAGATAGGAGATGTGGAGGTAACTGACACTCCTTGTTTTTTACACACCTGGAAAATGGCAAGGCAATCTCTTGGCACAGAATGGCAGCTGCCCTGGCTCTTTGGTGATGGTTGTGTTACAGAATGAGTGAGTAAAATCTGAATAAAAAATAGAGGCAATCGGATTTGCCAGAGGAATCCACAACACTTCAAAAAGGGCCACCTCGTTATCATTTATGAAATGTAATGGATCTCCGGGGAGGAGTTCTCTTTTTAGGCTCTCTTTGGGGGATTTTGCTTGTGGGAGACTGTAGACCTGTGGGTTTTTTTAAACCATGTTATAAGCACAATTTGTTATTTTAAGTACACAGGAAGATGGTGATGCTTAGTAAATACCACCCAAGGCTATACATCTATTAAAAAACCAATGTAGCTGCATTCCAAGATCATCCTGCCACACTGAAGTCACTTAGGTACTAAACTATCTTTGTCCATGCCTGGGCATTTTCAAAACCTCAGTGTCTAGGCATATAGCCCCATGGTACAGTGCTACCCTAACATGTGCCCCAGGCTCCAAGAAAATAAACACTAAGTAAATACAAATTTGAACTGGCTGGGTGGGGTGCATGCCTGTAATTTCAGCATTCAGAGAGGCTGGGCACGAAGTCTGAGGCTAGCCCAGCCCACATAGTGAATTCCAGGTCACCTTGAGCTACATAAGAAGACTGTTCAAAAACTTAAAACCAAAGCCAAAGAATATAGGACACACTGAGCATGTGTCCTTGAGTGGGGGCTCTGCCACGTCCTATGTGACCCTGTCCCTTCCAACTCCTGGCTTTAATTTCCTCGTATAAAAAAGGGTGTTATCATAATAGTGACCTCAAAGGACTGGAAGATTGAATGAGGTATGAGAAGCAGTATGTACAGGGTCTGGCACAGACCAAGGGGCCTATCAATGGGAGTTATAGAGTGGCCTCAGGCAGACTGTTGGCTGCAGGTCTCCACCTACTCCTACCTCCTTCCACTCCCTAGTTAGTGCAAACAGAGTCTCATCAATCTGCCACTCTCCTTGGGGGTTGCTGGAAATTCCTGGCGCAGATGTCTCCTACAGGGACAAATTTTGACTATTCCTTCATCCAGCCCTGTTACCACTGAATTATGGGGAGAGAGAGGAGGAGAGAAGAGCCATTGAGAGGGAGAGGAGAAAACAAATGCCTTCTGTATACTCCTGCCCTGGCTCAGGCCTGAAATAGGTGTTCGGTAAATACTACAGGAATGTATGTACAAGTGAAAGAAAAAAAAAATAGAAGACAGACGGCGGGCGGGCAGGCATCCGGGAAGAGAGTTTGACACCACGGCAAACATTCCCTCACAGCCCCTCCATGACACCTCTCTATCTTAGGGGCCTTCCCTAGCTATGACTGCAGCCAGCCCCAAGTCTCTCTTTCCCTTTTACCAGAGTCACAAGCAACAACTGAGAAGTCCCATTCAAGCTAACAACATAGAAGCTTAGGGGCTCCTCCTTTGGGTTCAGAACACCTGAACTTTTCAGCTGCGGGCCCTAAACAGAGCTTCATTCTACTGTTGGCCTTAGAAAGCTCCTCAATGGCTATCCAGATATAATCCCATCCATCATTCTGAGATGCCCCTCTTGTGACACCAAGCTGCAGGGGCCATACAATGGGTCCATTATTCTACTTCCATTTTTCATGTAGCACACGAGAGAAATATGACTACCAGGTTTTGCTGTGAACACAAACAAGCGAAGACACCTGGGCACGCAGGTGGGTGAACATGAGCACTGGATCGGCATGCTAACCTTCAGAGGGTCTGAGGCCGGGGATTATGCTCTTCATGGGTGACAGTTTCCAACCTTCTCTGCTATGGCTTTCTCCATGCCCCTCACAAGTACCACTTCTGTTCTGACATTTTTTTTTCAAATAAGTTTTCCTTCTAGAAAAGTACCAGTTAGGGCCACATAGACAGAAGATGAGCTTGACTTTCCCTAGCTGTTAAATATTTTGTTGGATATGCTGCTGATTTTCATACTGCATTGCTGGAATATTAATATACATGTAATTAATTGCCTGTGTGGTGACCTCTCAACACAGGAGCAATGGCCTCATTCTTTACCTCTTGTTCCCTCTGAATTCCTAACCTCAGTTTCACCCCAATCCCCCGTTACCCACAAATTCTGCAAAACATCCTCTCTCCAAATAAAAACAAGGAACTGGTAATAGAGGGCGAGAATTCCACTCTTCATGCTGCAGTTGGAAACTTTAAAAACGATTTTTAAAGAGAATCATTAAGCTAGACCTTTGTAACACATGTAACTTCTTGATTGGTTCCACATTCACATCATTTCTGGCTGGATCTAGTTCTGGGGATCTGACTCAGCAAACTTTTCTGTTTTATCTCATTCCACATGTGCAGAGAGTGAGGGATATCTGAAAGCTGCCCTTTTGTTGTTAAAATAAAAAATATGGGTGAAGACCAGAGCTGACTTCCAACGTGGGTAATTGCAGTTCACAGGCCAGAGAAGGAGCCCCAGGGAGTGTGTTTATCATGTCCTGAGGTGGAGACCTTGAGGTGGGGGTAATTTTGGCCTGATGGCAGTTGGTTAGGCAGCTGCTGGGGAACAGCTGTGGGATGACTTCTATGGAGGGCAGAGTTGAAATCTAAACTTCTGTATGGAACCATCCAAGCTGATCCGAGCCTGGGTAGAATTCTACCCGCTGGTATCTGTTACAAGTTATGCCTGGTTTTCAGACATACAAAGAATTGAGAGAGTGAACCATGGATACAAAGACGGGCCCTTGCCTATTTCCTGAGTCACAGCATGGCTGGGGAAAAGTTGCCACCCAAGGGTGGTGATTCCAAGTGATCTCCTTGCTCTCAATGTGATGCTTTGATTGGAATTTAGTGCAGAGAATGTCCCGTGAACAGGGCTCTCATTTAAAGTTTAAAATGTCCTTTCATAACTGTTGGAAAGGAGGTTTGTATACATAGAGAGCATCTAGGATTTGCCGGATTCTGTGAAAAAAAAATCCTTCCTGACTGTAAATCCTGTGCTCTGTAAATAATTTGTGAGTCCAAGAAGACCAATAACTTGCATTTTCCTATCCCACAGTCCATTGCGCTTTTGAAGCCCTCAGCATGGGGGGGGGGGAAGGCATCTGTGAGGGAGATGACAAATGGATCCAAACACACATATTTATTTCGTAAACAAGCTCATCATCTTCTATATTTTCAAATTCACTGTGAGCAAATACAAGAGCAGGCTCCATTTGGGGGCAAATAGAAGGCTAGCCTCTTCCAGAAAAGCCCTTCAGTATTGCAGGGAGGTCAGCCAGGTGGCAGGACAGCACACCTCTGGGTTGGAAAACAAAGTCCCAGCTGTTAAACCTGAGGGGCCATAAGGCAGCCCTTGGGTTGGGCTGCGAAAGCCCCTTCGTTTCAGAGGAATCCAAGGTTATCATGTCTCGTGTCCTCCTCTTTTGCTCAGTTGATACTAATGAAACATCAATACCCAAGTCCCTTAGGACAGTTTCATGAGCCTTGTCTCAGTTAATCTGCACAGTGTTCAGAGGTAGACCCTGTTGCTACCCGACGGGAGAGAAGAAACAGAGGCCCAGCAACTTTAGATGGCTTGGCCAAGCAGGCCACACCTCAAGAAGGGATGAGAACTCAAAGTTGGATCAGTGGCCTCCCCAGCAGGTCCTCTCCCGACAGATAGCACACATTCATGAGCTCTCCCCTCATAGATGCTTCAGGAGTGGGTAGTCTTACTTTATTATTTTACTTTATGTTGTTTTCTGTGGTTGGAACCCTCAACCTCATGCATGCTAGGCAAGTGCTCTACACTTACTTATGGGCAGGGGCCTTTAAATAGCTCAGTTTGCTGCCCAAACCATTTCATTGAAAGAGAGTTCCAGGACTAGTACAGAAATTAGCTGAGAAGGCCAGGCCTAGGGGCACAGGCCTGCAACCCCAGCTACTGGGAACGAAGGCTGGGGATACTCACTGGTGGAGAGCTTGCTCACATGCAGGAGGTACTAGGTTCAATCACCAAGAGAGAAAAAGAAGCAGTTGAGGGGTAGTGGTGATGTGGTGGGGCCCAAGATGCTTCCGGGTTTCCTTTTCTCTCTCCCTTCACTTGAGGGCTTGTCTGCGCGGTCCCTGCCAAGGCTCTTAGTCCACCTCAGGTTATTTATGAGACATGCTAGGTGTCGATGAGGCAGGCAAGGTAGAGAAGTGTTAGGGATTGGAAATCTAGGTTGTTCTTTCCTTCTCGCATTCTAACCTCCAAGCTATAAAAAGAGGCAAGCTTTATGGAGGAAAAAAGCAACTGCAAACATAGTTCTTGTTTTTATGAACTGGGATAGTTTTCCTCCCCAGAAAGTCCAACTTGGAAGGTTCTGGTACTCTTGTTTCTTCTTCGAGGGTGAACACAGAGCAGTGTTGAAAAGAGCCCTTGGATACATTCTTTCTGCTTCTGAGGAGACTCTCTAGCCCAGTTCTAGCTGCTTCGCTCAAACTATTCCCATTCTAAAATTTGGCACGATTTTAGTCTTCTACTTTATATTCTTTATTTTGTATTATTTCTTAAATTTTACATGCTTATGAAGTATAGTGTGATAATTCCACACATGTATAGAAATACATGATTATCAGCTCAGGGCAATTAGTATATCAGTGTGTGTGTGTGTGTGTGTGTGTGTGTGTGTGTGTGTGTGCCAAGAAACTTCAGATTCCATTCTTGGAGTTCTTTATAAAATACAATTTTTGAGACAGGGACTTACTGTGTAGCCCTGACTGGCCTGCTACTTGGTATGGAGACCAAGCTGGCCTCAAACTCACAGAGATCCATCTGCCTTTGTCTGCTGAGAACCACCCTGCCTGGCTTCCATATTTTTTTTTTTTAAAAAAATCTAAAACAAGTTGTAAAATACAGCCACTGACAAGTATCAGAATTCAGCTAGCTAGGCAGAATAAGTACACATGCACACATGTTCACCGAAGACTCTCTCTCGGGTTCTCTGTGTACTGGAGTTAAACCATGCAGTGTAGACTTAGGCCACTCCAAGGATCCATTACAAATGGCTGGTGGGCAGAGGACCCATGCTGGGCTGGGGTGGGGTGGCGGTAGGGAGGTTAGGGACTAGAACTAGGAATTTGCCCTATGAGGACGCTGTGAAGGAAATGATCAGACCAAGGTATGGCGTGGCAGCAGCAGATGACAGGAGTCTGAGGACTACTTAAGGATGGAGAACACAGAATCTGGTGGGAGTGGGTGGGAGAAACTTCGGGAAAGAGAGCCATTTAGCCAAAAGCAGCGGCTAGTAGAAGAGCAGCTAGGGGCAAAGCTGAATTAATGGAGAGTACAGGGAGAAAAGCTAATTCCAGACAAGACAGGTCAAAGGACCAAGAGAGACTTGAACAACAGCTCTGGTGCCCGGTGGCTGTGAAGAGAGCAATTTTCATTGCGTCCTTGGGACTGAGCATGGAACTCAGTCAGGGAAGGGCCTTAATGTGAGGATGGGGTCGGGGAGCCTTGGAGGCTCAGGGATGAATCCTGGTAACTGAGAAGACAGGACAAGCTGCTGTGTGAAGGCCTAAACAGGTGGGACTTGTTTCTGAAATGTGCTGCGTCGGAACATGGGCAACCTCCGATTGCTCCTACTGAAGAGTCTGTGCTTCCTAACTGGCCAGCAGGAGAGCTATAATGTGCACAAAAGGGCTGGGAAACCTGAAGAAGAATGAAGAGGAGCATTTAGGTGCCAAGGTCCTGGTCCAATGTAGGGTGGTGTCATCTCTCAAATTGTTTATATTCTCCCAACTTACTTTTCTTTTGGGAAATAGTGATGCAAACCATGATTTTTGATACCCACTAGTCCTTCAAAAGCTTGTGTGGGCACCAACACCCCTCTAACCTAGCAAATGTTTCCATCAATTCCTGGGCTCTACTGGCTGATTTGAAGAGATCCTTGGTAGGTGGCAAGAAACCCCACTTCCCAATCACAGATGCATACGTGCACATTTTTCTATGAAGAACATTCAGGACTTGGGATTTTATATCTCAAAGAATTAACAACGGGCCTTCAGACTCCTCAGATGGGAGTGGTTACTTTATTATCATTGAGCCCTTTAGCTGTAGATGAACAACTCGTTTTATTCCAGGATATCCCCATATCTATAGAGGCTTATCCACTGTGATAAGTGGGGTAGCCAGTGTTTCTCTACTCTGTGAGAGAAAACAAATACAAGTTAAAGTTCATCTTCCTTCAAGTAACTGTTTAATTTAGCTAGGCTCTTGCTGTCTTCTGTACTGGCACCTCCCTTGCGCTGGGATCATACAAAAGGGGACTGAAGCAGAGCCCTAGCACTCATGGAATATCCACTCTCATGTGGTAGACAGATATTAAATAGATCACACACAACCTTATTGAACACTAAATATTTCATCTCACGCTTTGGTAATTACAGATGCAACAAATACTATAAAGGTTAGTTAGATTCAAGGGTTATCAAGATGGACGCCAGAGGAATCTAACCTAGCGCCGCGGTCCCACCAAGGCAGCAGTTGCCAGACTCAGAGTCTGGGTCTGCAGCTGGAGAAGATAGCAAGCTTACATCAGTGGGACGCCCCGGCAGCTAAGAGGGGCTCTCTCCTCCCCCTTGCTGCATTGTCTCTCTTCCCCACTACTCTTTGGCCTCTGCTATCAGCCTGACTCACCCTTTCCCTTCCTCTGAGCACCGTTCAGTGGAGACTTTATCTCTCATCTTTGAAAAGGACTCAAGGGGCAGGAATTGCATTGCGTGAAACTCTGCCATCTTGGAAATGTGTGTGTCTTGTCGATGTGGGATGGATGATAACATTTAAAAAAAATAATTGCCTTAGAGATGCTCACTTCGAATATACTGCCACAAAATTAAAATCACCTGGAGTGCTTCTTTTTGACAAACGGTCTTTTGAATCAGAAGGAACTGAACAAAGAGTTCTCCATGGCAGGGGAGGCAGAGGGGAAGAACTTTGTACAAGTTTGCTACTCCAGATCACACCCTTGAGGCCCCTCCAAGATGTTGCTCATTCTTTTCTTTTTTTCTTTTTCTTTTTAATTGTACCACACTTTGTTTAACTAGTCACCTATCAAAGGACATTTGGGGTGTTTAAAAAATTTTTTTCTATTACAAATCAAGCTTCTATAAACATTCATGTATGAGATTTAGTGTGGATATAGTTTCATTTCTCTGGGATAAATGCCCAGGCGTGGGATTACTAGGTCCTATGGTAATTGCATGTTTAGTTTTGTAAGAAACTGCCAAACTGTTTTGCAGAGTGTTTTTGTAGCATTTTTCATTCCCACAGCAAGGTCTGAGAGATCCGGTTTCTCTGCATTCTCCTCAGTATTTGGTATTGTCATGTTTTTCTCATTTCAGCTGCTCTCGTAGGTGTACATGGTCCACTGTGGTCTCAGTTTGCCTTTCCCTAGTGGTACCCATCTTTTTACATATCTACCATCCATATTTTGTCTTTGCCATAACATAACTTCATCTCCTTTGCCCATTTTCTTTTCTTCTTGTTTTTCGACACAGGGTTTTTCTATGTAGCCTTGGCCATCCTGGAACTTGCTCTGTAGACCAGGCTGGCCTCGAACTCAGAGATTAAGCTGCCTCTGCCTCCCAAGTGCTGGGATTAAAGATGTGTGCCACCACTGCCCAGCTACTACTGATTTTCTTACACTCCTCATTAATCAGATATATTACAAATATTTCCTCTAATTCTGTAGTTGGTCTTAAAAATATCTCTTAATTTGGGTTTTTCACATTTTTAAAATGTTTTTGTGAAATAGGGTCTTGCTAAACAGCCCAGGCTGGCGTCAACGACACAATTCTCTTGACTTCACCTTGCAAATGCTGGTACTGCAGGCATGTGCTACCATTCGCTCCTGGAATCGTTCACATTTTGATCAGGTGCATGTGACTTCTCGTGGTGCCACTATGTCTACAAGCTTTTCGACTAGACTCTAGGACCTGGAGATTATTTCCTGTTTACTTTTGTGAGTCTTTTCACTCTGAAAAGATATCGAAGTCCAAGATCCATTTTGAACTTTTAAAATATAAAATATGATACTGAGGTCGAAGTTTGTGATGGTTAACTGACTTATTAACTTGGTTGTGCCTTTGCTGGGAGCCTGGGGGCCAGTTAGCCTGGGACATGCTGCTTCATAGCAGAAACCTCCTTGAACAGATACCCTGCCTCAGTAAGGAGGAAAATGAGGTCCAACTCCAGAGAACTTGTTCTCTCACCTCCACATGAGTGCCAAGGCACAGGCATGCCCTCCCATTAAATAAATAAATACATTTAAAAAGCCCCCTTTCCCACTGAGTTATATTTGCATCTTTAAAAGAAATCAAGCAGCCATATTTCTGTGGGTCTCCTTCTGGGTTTTGCTGTTCTGTTGCTTTATGTGTCTGTCCCTCTGCCAACACCATATTGCCTTGATTACTGATGATGTGTAATAGTGCCAACTGACCGCTTCTACTTTATTCTCTCTCCTTCTCCCCCACTCCCCTCTAGTACTGAGGATCAAACCCAAGGCTCTATGCATATCAGGCAAGCACTCAGTCCTTCCTCTCCTCCTTTATTCTTATGGGTTTTGAAACTCATACATGGTAATTGTACATATTTATGGAGAGTCAGTATGGTGTTCCAACTATTCCCAAAATGTCTATTTGTTTTATATATAATTAAATTTGAGTTATTCTTAGAGGAATGAGGAAAAGTACGTCTACTCAGACTTTCAGGTGGCAAACCTCACTTTCAGGACACCACCTTTCCAGTTAGTTATGAAATTTCATTGCTTGAAGACAATGGTATTTAGCCATCACATGATAATATGCTATCTTTGTTGAGCAAGTGGCTCATACTCACGTAGTTTTGACATGTTGGGGCAGAAATACAGATGATAGCATCCACAGAGTTCTCTAGCTGCTGAACTGGTGGCAGATTGCTTGGGTCTATACTGCTTGAGGACTAAGAGGTCTTTGGGGTTGCTTAGAGTTGCAATAGATGTTTAAGAGGCTATGCAGAAATACTTGGTGGCAACTCTCAGGGATGTCATTGAGAAGATGAGAAAAATGAGTTATCCATCTCAAAGACTGGTAAATAGTACATATTCAATAGATACTTGTGTGGATGAATGTGCTGAACAAATGCTAATTGCTTCTAAAGTGACAATTGCTGAGCTAAGTTCTGTGATCTATACCGGAAGGCATTTATTTGTTCTTTGTGTGTGTGCATGTTCATGTATGCACACATGTGTGTGTATGTTTTCAGACTAAAGGATTTTTCTCAGGAGCCATCGAACTTATTTTTTTCGGACAGGGTTTCTCACTGAGATCTGGGGCTGGCAAAGTAGGCTGGACTGACTAGCCAGGAAGTCCCAGGGATCTTCCTGTCCTTACCTCCCCACTGCTAGAATTACAAGAGCCCACTATCATGCCCAGCTGTTTCACATGGGTTCCTGGATTTGAACTCAGGTACTCACGTATTGTGCAGCTTGTCCTGCTAGGATCTTACTAATTGGACTATTTCCCCAGCCCTCACAAGTGTTTTCTTAGGGAGGTAGGGGTTAACTTGTCAATAGGGTAGGGGCTAGAGATGCTTTTGACGGAAAATGGACAGAATTCATTAGTAGGCTGGGATGGGGAGGTGTTGAAAGAGAACAAAGCCAAATACACTCTGGCTCAGATTCCTGGTGTCAGGGAAACAAGGGAAACATAATGAATTTGATTTTGTATCTAATAATCTTGAGCTGATGGTAAGTAAAATGGCTAAACACACATGTACAGTAAGTATTTGGAAGATTTATAGTTGAGGAAAACATCTAACTGGAAAATTCGTTTTACCTGCGAGTCTGCAGAAGATGTAGGCTCTATTCCCAACTTTGTAGCCAGGAAACCATGAGATTTAAAGCAATTCAAAACTTTCCCCTGCGTTTTCATTCCTCATCTGTAAAATGTGCTGCTTTGATAGGTGGTATTCTTTGAACTCAAATTATTTCAGCATAGGATCAGTATTTGGAAGGAATCTTATTGAAATATTCCCCTTTCTGCTATAAAAGTCTAGGATTCTCAGATCTCTTAAGCTATCTGCCTTTGCTGGCTGGCTTTTTATTTAGCACCTACCTCCCGTAACTCCCACCCCCCAACAGAGCTCATCAGTTTATATCATGTCAAATCAAGTTGGGGAAGGGGAGCTGTGCATGTTGGGTCTCAATCCTTGCAGACTTCCTAAGCATTTCGGTCTCTTGAGCTGTCCTCCCCTCCAGGGAGAGCAGTGGGCACATAGCCGTTAGGACACAGGAAGGGAGGCTTTGTGGGACACTAAAGTCTTTGGGTCTTATTTATGTCTGCTTTCCCCAGAGTTTGTCCCACAGATCTGGACAGCTGGAGAAAAATGGGTGGGAGTGGAGGGAGGGAAGGATGAGAATTTGCTGGAAGGTGAGAAACCAATGAATGTCTTTCAATCTTAAACACAGACTTCCAGCACTTAATACTGAAAAGACTTTGGGGCTTCATTTGGGCTTTCTGGAAACCAAGCACTGCTATGACTTCCACATAGCATCCAAAGCAGTTTTCTTTTCCAGTTTCCACCAGTGAGATCTGTATCATATTACTTACTATCTGTCATCAAATTTTTATTTTTCCAAATGAAAGATTATTTTTTTAGACTTTAAAACATGATAAGATCATTATAAAAATAAGATAATGAAAATAACTCATGATCCCATAACAGAGTTAACTACTGTTAAAATTTATATTTATTCCATTCTAGTCTTCTACACACACACACACACACACACACACACACACACACACACACACACACGTGGAGTATTGTGACATATGCTCATTTGTATATCTTTCCTTCCTCCCTTTAATTTAGGCTGTGAGCATTTCTCCACATTATTAAAATTTCTTCCAAACATGCTTTGAAATAGCGATACAGCATTTTGTACTGTATAACTATTTAACATTTCATAGTATAAATGTTTTCACTTTATTTTTAAATGATGCTATAATTAGTTTCTTAGTAGTTTGGTATATCTATTATATTTCAAATACTTTTTATTAACACTCTAATTATACATATCTATAGGGTATAGTGTTATAGTTTCATAAGTGTAGACAATGTGCAATGATTCAATCAGGGTAATTGGCATTTCCTTCTCCTTAAACACCTACATTTTTATTACTAACCCATAGTGATTGTGTTTTTGAAAAGATGAATTTCTTAGAAAAAGTCTCTCATGGGGTAGAGAAGAACATTGCTAATACTTTGGCACATTTTGCAGTTGCCCTTGTGTGTGAGTTATACCAATTTTCGTTCCTATGGGTGCTGAAGAATGCCTCATTTTCTGCATTAACACAGAATCCTTCAGCATTGTGTATGTGGACACTATGTATTTCAACTCAAAGGCATGTGATCAGCCCCTCTTGGGTATTGTGTCTGAACCTTTCCAAACTTTCTAAGCTGTTCCTAAGCAGAAGCACCTGCTATATGCAGGGTAATTAGACTCTCTAGTTATGCCAAGTAAATGCTAGATAAGACACATATGAAGATGATTAAAAATGCAAGTGGAAAATAACAACACATAATTCTACATGGCCAGTGCTGACACTTAGCCTTTAAATAGTTATTCATTGGAGGAAGACACCAATGTAGCTAATTAAAATAATTTAGATCCCATGAGCACTGAAAAAAGAATGTATTAACGGGACTCTTGCAAAACACAGAGGTTGAGTTGTGATTATTTAGTGTATTTCCTGGTATAAACTAGAGTGGGAATGGAAAGGAATATTACAGATTCACATCTTTCAAAAACAAGAAACATCCCCCATGGGTGAAAGGACCATTTCTGCTCTTGTCAGTTCCCTTTACAAAGTTAACCTGTTGGTTATTGGAGAAGGAGACACAGAACACACAGAACACTAACCTCCTTTTGGCAGCTGGGGACAATCTGTCAGTCTCCTTTGAAATGTGGCTTTGTGCTCACTGCTGAAGGCAGCTGGAAAAGAAAAAGCATGACAGACAAAAGCTGAAATCCACATGAAGAAAGGGCTTTTTCCCAAAAATTACTGCCTGAGTTAGCAACGGTCGGAACGGAATGCGCATGTCTGTCTTGTCGGCGCCACGCACATCTGGTGCGAAAGAAGGCCCCTATGCTATGGGAGGCATTCAGGATGGCTGTTGACCGAACAGGGCTGCTGGATAGCATCGAAGCAAGCCTTCTCACCCTGTGACAGATTACATGCTTACATCTGTCTACAAGGAAGTCTAAAACAGGGTTCGTACCATCTCTGGATAGCTGGCAAATGCTTTTACTATGTTGAAAAGGCAGGCCTAATTCACATAAAGTGGTGATAGGCTAAGAAATAAAGGCTTAAGTATATGATTTTAAATTAAAGGTAACCAATGGAATGACTAAAACAACACTGTCAAACTGGAACCAGCTCCAATGTGCTTCAGTTGGTTGGCTGATGAATTCTGGTACATCCAAGCAATGGACTACTACTCAGCAACCCAAAAGAATGGGCCACTGAAAAACGAATCTCAAGACAGTTATAAATGAATAAATGCCTCAAAATAGTTATCGTAGGTGAAAGGACACAGTGACAAAAGTTTGCATACAACATGATTCCATTTCTATAGCATTATGCAAAAGGCAAAACTGAAGTGACATGAACCTTTCCAGTGGTTGTCAGGCCACCCAGGGAGTGGGGAGGAATTGATTAGAAAGGCAACACACAGGAATTCATTTGAGCCATGGAGCTACTCAACCTGATGCTCACAGCAGTAGTTCAGTGACTTTAGATTTTTGCCTAAATTCATAGAACTGTATACCAATTTTTTTTTTACCACATTCTACTTTAAAAACAGGAAAACAAACAACAAAAACCTCAAAAAAAAAAACAAAAAACAAAAAACAACCCACAAAACTGTTACCAAACACAGAGGTACAGGAAGGGATGGATGACAGGGATGCTAAGTAAGCTAAATCTTCAGTTTTTACAGCAGCGAGTCAATCGATAAGGGCTAATAGGATAAATCAGGAAGCAGGAGTCTAAGCATTATTTGGAGATACTCAAGCAACCAGCAGAGAATGGGAGCTGATAAAAATGAGTGCCTTGGTGGCGGCAGCGGAGGAAGAGTCCCGGGGTGAGGAGGGGAGGGGTAAAGAACTGGTTTTGTTGTTGTTCGTTTGTTTTTGTTCTTTTCCTTTCGTACAAACTCCTTGGCACTATTTCAAGGTTGTAAACAATGTTCACTTATTACTTTGACTGAGAAAGAAACGGAGTGAAGAATGTCTGGGGTGAGGATGGAGGGACCCGATTTTTCATGGGCTGAGCACCAGCCTTTGTCCCCTTTTGGCCGGGGGTTTCTACATCTGTATGATAAAGGGCTTGGACTAGAAGATCTTCCATAGCTAATGAAAATCACAGTCACGATTCTGTGTTGTGTTTGAAGCTAAGTAATAGATCTTTCTGTTTTTTAATCTGGGAGGGACTAAATCATCCAGTTAAACCATTGCTTTTTAGCCACCCAAGAAAGCAATACACAAACTGGATAAGAAAGGCACATGAAAGGGCGGCAAATTGCTACCAGAGTCAGGCCTGGAGCTCAGGGCCCTGGTCATTGTACTCCACAGCTTCTCCCAGGCTTAATGGAATCACTGGTTAGTGTCAAATCTGGCAAAAATGTCCTGGGATCACACCAGGGTTGGGATTCACATGCTGACATGGTTTCCTTCGCCTGGGAGATGAGTCAGAATTTTGGAAGTGATCCCTGACATAGCATGTATGATGCAATACTATAGGAATCCTGAAGTGGGTCCAATGTGGGGGCTCTATTCCTTAGTAACTGTCCACTAAACTTCTTTAACAGCTACTCCTAGCCTGCTGATTTCTTTTGTGTGATAGGGATCTCTCCACTCACGAATACCACCATTCTCATTTTGATTTAAAATAATGGATTTATCTGTTTTTCCTCATCAGTTTTTTTTTTTAAATCTCCATAACCTCGAAACCTAAGCAATGTTTCACTGAAATCCGTCAAGTTGGAAACTTTCTTTCTTTTAAACATTTATTTATGTTTTTTTTGTGCTCATGTGCAGGTCAGAGGACAACTTGGGGGAGTCGGTTCTCTCTTCCCATCATGTGGGTCCCTGGGATCAAATTCAGATGGTCAGGCTTAGAGGCAAGTGCCTTTACTGGCTGACCCACCTCACCGGCTCCAGTTGGAAACTTTCTCTCAACCAGAATTCCGATTTTAATAAGAGATATATTGTTCTGGTATAGCAGTCCCAGAAGAGAGTTGAAACTGTCTTGCCTTTGACCACGCTGTCCCCTCAGGAAGACCTTCCATGTGGATCAGCACCAGGCTGGAAACACATGCCTTCTGCTAACTCCCCCCCTCCCCTGTTGTCACAGCCTGCAGCCTCACTTACCCCTTGTCACACATGCTCCAAGGTTTACAGAATAAGGACATCATTTAATATGCTAGAATGCTATCATTCTTTCTCAGGGGAAACAACATGGCCCTTTGTGAGCTCGAAGCTCACTTCAGAGGGTGTGGCTATCACTCAGGGCTCCTCAGGGAAGAGTCCTCGGGAAAGTGGCCACAGTGCCATTCCAGCTCTAGAACCTTCTCTAGGGTGTGGGGCGTTAGAGAAGGAGTTTTCAGGAAGCCCTCCTATGGGTGTTTTGTCTACTTTGGAGGCAATACTGTATATTTTCCAACCTCTTGAGAAAACAGTTTTTTGCCAACTTTGTGCCCCCCTCTCTAAATACCCTCGCTCATGCTTGGCTTTTGGCCCAGTTCTGAGGCCTGCCTTACCTCTGCCTGGCATTTCCTTCATAACAGCTGGCCCTGGGAGCTCACACACTTAGCTTCAGCTGCCAGTTTAAGGCAGGAGAGGCCCCTTCGGCTGAGCTGTGACAATAACAGCATTTGTTCCCACACTGGTATTCTCAATGTCAACAGCAGTGACAGGCTCCGAGGGGATTATGGCCAGTCACTGCTCCGGGATGTTCATGCATCCAGCTTTGACTCTCGTCACAATACCGTGAATGAACTAGAAACAAGTAGTTGCTTCTCCATGCCATGCTAGGGGAATACAAAGAGCAAGAGACCAAGGGGTCTGCCGAAGGAAGTGATGGACATCCTCAGAACCACAATCGGAACACTTGGGTCAATAAGCACTTACTTCGGGGACTTGCCAATTTCTGTGTTCGGTTAGTAGACGGCTTACCTAACGGACAGAGAGAGCCTTGGCTTTGGTCCCTAGCACGGCTTAAACTGATCATGGTGCTCCAGGCCTGGACTCTTAGTCCTTGGGAGGCGGAGGTGGGAGGGTTAGGAGTTGAAGTTGGAGGTTAGCCTGGGCTGTATGAGACCCTGTCCCTAAACAAACAAACGACAAAAACGAGGTGACTTCTAGGAGGGGGCAGTGAGTCAACACCTTGTAGGAATGTGACATAGAGACCACAGCCCAGACCACCTCTTCCAGGAGCTAAGCAGCATTGCCTCTTCTCCCAGCAAACGCTGACTGCGCCAGGCACCAGGAAATGGAGGCACAGGACACTAGAATGACTGATGACTCAGAGGAACACTGGGCTTTTTTTAAAGACAAGATCTCAAGAAAACCAGGCTGGTCTGAAACTCACTGTGCAGCTAATGACCCTTGACATTCCTGATCTTTCTGCCGCCAGCTCCCAGGCTCTGGGACTGCAGGCATGCATACCACACCCAGTTTTATGTAGTGCTGGGGATGGATCCCAGGGCCCTGTGCATGGTAGCTGCTTGGCTTTATGGTGTTTGTAGTTAGATGAGGGCACTATCAGTTTTATTGGTGACTTACACTAATCTCAGAATTGAGGATGTTCATGTTTATCCCTGAGTTGGTTAACAGGAAATGGTGTTTTATTTTACTTTGGATTTCTTTCTTTCTTTCTTTCTTTCTTTCTTTCTTTCTTTCTTTCTTTCTTTCTTTCTTTCTTTCTTTCTTTCTTTCTTTCTTTCTTTCTCTTTCTTCCTCCCTCCCTTCCTTCCTTCCTTCCTTCTAATGATAGTGATTGGTAAGTACTGAATAACTCACTTCAGTTCTCATCTTTGAGAGGATATACTTTTCGTTGAATCTGACCAGACAACTTATCATAATATATAAAAATAAGGTCTCAAGATGTAATTAAGGTTTCCTACCAATTGATGTAGAATTTACAAAAGAGACTTGCTCCTGGGTGGGCCATTAATTGGGTGAAAAAGCCATTAAGAGAAAGACTGGGGACATTTCTGGAGAGAGCATTTCCTGCTGGCCTTGAGGAAGCAGCCAGGCCGGAAAGAAGAAAGGGCGTCTTAGGAGTTGAGGGCTACAGCAGCAAGGACCTCAGTTTGGCCAAAGGATGGAAGCCGCTTGGAAAAGGAGCCCAAGCTCTAGATGAGAATGCAGCCTCGGCAACACCTGGGCTACAGCCCAGGCTTGGCGGTGCTGGGATGCACTGTTATGAACTGTGCCCGGGCTCCAGAGAAGCCAAGGAAACGGAAATCATACATAAGGATTAGATTTGGCTTGTGGAGGTCTAAACTCTGAATGCTCAACAAGTTAAACAGAATTACCATACGACTGAGCAACTCCATTCTTAGGAACACCCATATGATTCAGTTATAACATTCATGGGTATATAGAAGAAGGACTCTCACTCAGCGTACTACAGACTCACACACTTCCATTTCATTGAAGCACTATTCACAGTAGTCAAGTTCTGAACCAGCCTAGGTGTCCATCAACAGATCATGGAATTAATATATATATATATATATTAATATTATATATATATTAATATATATATAAACCCAGGCTGGTCTGAAACTCTCTGTGTAGCTAAGGATGACCCTTGAACTTCTGGTCTTCCTGCCTCCACCTCCCAAGTATGTACATATATATGGAGTTTTAGTCAGTCATAAAGAAGAATAAAATCATGTTATTTTCAGGAAATTGGATAGAACTAAAGATCATCCTGTTAAGCAAAATGAGCCAGACTCAGATTCAGAAAGAAATTATCCCATGTTTTCTCTCATATGCTAGATCTATGAAAAATGGCACAATGGGCTGAGGACACGGTAAAGTCTTTGCTGCACAAGTCTGAGGATCTGAGTTCAAACCCTAACACCTACATAAAGTCTAGGCAAGGCAGTACATCTGTAACCCCAGAGCTTAGCTGGGCTGGAGTGGTAGAAGATCCCTGGAGCTTGTCGGCCAGCCAGCCTAGCCAAATTGGTGAGCTCTGGGTTCAGTGAAAGACCCTGTCTCAACAAATAAGGCAGACAGTGATGAGAAAGACACTCAGGATTGACTTCTGGCCTCAGCATACATATATATGCATGCACGTGCACTGCATGGACATGTGCTCACACACATGAAGACACAAACACATTACACACAAAATAGCAAAATATATTATTTTGTATAATGCATAGACACTGTTGCTCCATCTCCACCTGTTTGGATAATTTGTGCATTTTCTCTTCTTCTTCTTTTGAATGTATGTGCTCATGTTTGTGTGTACTCTGCATGTACGTAGAGGCTAGGTGTTGATGCTCAGTGTCTTCTGAAACTGTTTTTCCCCTTATTCTTTGAGACATGGTCTCTCACAGAACTCGGAATTCACAGGTTAGGCTAGGCTGGACAGAGAGCTCCAGGAATCTCCTGTGTCCACCTCCCCAGCCCTGGGATTTTAGGTTGTGACTGCTGCTGCTGGCTTTTATGTGGGTGCTAGAGCTCCCCATGCTTACATGACAAGCAGTTTCCAAACTGAGCCACTCGGGCTCCTTTCTTCTCCCCATTGATTTCAAATTGAGTTCCATTATGAGAGGATACAACTAGAGGAAATGATGCCATTTTTTGTATTTGTAAAAAACTTGCTTTATGACCTATAACGTGATCTATTTTAGAGAAAGTTCCATGTGTTGCTGAGAAGAACATATGCATTCAACAGCTGTTGGGTGGAATATTCTGTAGATGCCTGATAAGTCCTTTTGATCTAGTATATTTTAACTCTGAAATTTCTTTGTAAATCTTTTGTCTGAATGGTCTATTTGTGAGAGAGTAGGGTACTAAGGTCATCCATTATTATTTCTTTTTATCCAGAGCTCTCTGTTCTTTTATGGCCAGTAACACTTATCTTATGGAACTAAATGAACCAACATTTGGTAGAGATATTTACAATGGTTCCATCTTCTTGATGAACTATCCTCTTTAATAATATGTAGTGATCTTGCTAACCTCTTCTGAATAAATTTGGCTTGAAGTCTACTTTAACGGATGTATCATTAGTCCTGGTTGGTTTGGGCCTTCATTTGCATACTGACTTATATCTTTTCATTCCTAGTATCTGTGGATCTTTGCCAGGAGGGTGGACTTTTGCAAACAGTTAATCTTCTTTTTCAATCTATTCAGTCAGTTTGTGTCTCTTAATTGGAGGGTTAGAACTATTTATTTTTTAGAGCTTATTACTAAATGGTATGTACTGACCCCCCTCCCATTCACTTGAGAGAATTGGCTTCACTAAATTAGTAATGCTTGATTCTTTTCTAATTCTCATTTATTTATCCATCCAACTTTTTGACAGGGTCTTATTGTGTAGCTTGGCTAGTCTGGAACTCACTATATAGGTCAAGCTGGCCTTAAACTCACAAAGACCCACCTCCCTCAGTATTTATCCATTCCTCTAGTGACATCAATAGTCTCCTGATGGTTTATGATTGTGTGTAGATTTCTTTCTCTTGTGCAGAGTTTTCCTTTAAGTGTTTTCTACAATGCTGGCTTAGGAAATTGCTTTATGAAGCTTCTTCTTTCTATTCTGCTTTTCAAGAAACTTGGCTGGGTATAGTAGTCTTGGTTAGTAGTTTTTTTCATCATCAGCCCTTGCTCTCCTGGCCTTCAGAATGTCTACTGACCTGTTTTCTGAAATTCTGGTACCTTTGTGATTCCACACCTTTTGCTGGCTTTCTTGTCCAAGTTTCTGAACGTGTTGTCTAAGTCTTTAATTAGTTTCTTACCCCTCTGTTTTGTTTTTTGAAAAAGAGTCTCATATAGCCCAAACTGGCCTCCAACTTACTAGGTAGCTGAGGCTGGCCTTGAACTTTCAATGTTCTTTCCCTCATCACCTATGTTCTGGAAACTGGCTTTGAGTAAGTTGTCTTATTTTTTTGTATTTTTTATGTTTCTATGCTGAGATTTGTGCATCTACTTGGATGGATGTCTCTTCTGATTTTGTAAGAGGATATTCTTACTGACTAGCTTTCTCTCAAGAGCTATCATGCACAAGGTCCTGGGATCCATCCCCAGCACTACATAAAACCGGGTGTGGTATGCATGCCTGCAGTCCCAGAGCCTGGGAGCTGGCGGCAGAAAGATCAGGAATGTCAAGGGTCATTAGCTGCACAGTGAGTTTCAGACCAGCCTGGTTTTCTTGAGATCTTGTCTTAAAAAAAAAAAAGCTGAACCCCAAGTGCCATTCAAAGGGTGAAAAACAAGCCACACTACCAGCAACATCATTAAAACAAACCTGAGGTAGACTTACTATAAAACTGATTAAAAATAACTGCTATACCACTAATAATCATATAAAGAAAAGTAGCAAAAAATGCAGACTAAATCATGAGGCCAAAAATTAACAAAGTGTTTTCTACAGCCATACCACACTGGATGACCCAATCTCATCTGATCTTGAAAGCTAACAAAGTTTATAGTAATGATGATAAAATAAAAGAAGCAAGGTCAAAGAATAGAAAAAGAATAAAAGAGTGAAAAAATGGAAGGAGATAGAAGAGCAAAGGATTAAAAAATCTTTTTCCAAATAAAGACAAAATATGTAAATAAAATTAGATAAAGGTAGAGCTGAGGCAGGAGCATCACAATTTTGAAGCTAATCTGAGCTACACAGTAAGTTCCACCTAAACTTTACTTCACAGCAAGACCCCATTTCAAACTTTGTAAAAAAAAAAAAGAGAGAGATAAAATTAGAAAACATGAAAAAATGTTTTATAAAACATGAAAACAAAAGATGTTGAAAACAAAGTAAAATAAAACCCACTAAAATGGTAAAGAGTAAAAACAAGAAAGAGAAGACAACAAAAGATTGGAGAAGGTTCTTTCTGCTTTCACTAATACTGATATTTGTCAGGACGGGGATGGGGTGTAGTAGGACGTAGCTGAATTCTATTATACGTCTTCTCTGTTCCTAATGTACAGGATGTGGCTACACATGGGCTAAGTACCAGGCTGGCAAAAGATATACCCTCAGCATCAGTGTGTTGTATTTTCCTTTAATCATTTTATTTTTGAGACCAAACTTCTTGTAGCGCCTTCTGGCCTTGAACCCTCTATGGAGCTGAGGATACCCTTACACTTCTGATTCTCCTGCTTCTACCTCCAGAGTGCATGGGTTACAGGCGTGGGCCACCATGGCAGCTTTGTGTGGTACTGGGATTAACCTTAGGGCTTTGTGCGTGCTAGGCAAACATTCCACCAACTGCTCTGCGTTGCCAGCCCCTTACTGGAGGCACCCCTTGAGAAGTTTCACTTCTTTGTACACGTGGAGCCACTGTTGGGCACCGGAAGCTTTATAGCTTGAGGGCTTTGTACAGGTTCCCATTTGCTCCACAGACCTATACCCCAGCCCAAGGGCATTCCCCTGCATGTGTCAGAGAATCAGGGAAAGAGTCAGAGCATGGAGGTCTGCATTAGATGTGGGGACTGGAGGAAGCCCAGTCTTCTGTCTCAGATTTCTGACCCTGTCTGGCAGGAAACCAGCTTGTGGGAGGGAGAGAGCTGGAGAACTTTCAATCGATATCGGGGAAGGCAGCTCTAGAGGCCAATCTACCTGTCATGGACTCCGAGTCAGATTGTCCACATATTATTAGGTGATGGCATTTGCAACTCATCCTAGAGACCAGAGCTACCAACTCTCTTGATTCCCACCAGCCGGGCCTCCTACTGCCCAAACTTCTCAGTGTGTTTACACCCAGCCCTCTCCATCTCTATGACTACGCACTCTGGGCTATTTCCCACCCCGACACTGTACTCTGGCAGTGCATCTTAGATTTCCTGATTTGTGATTGTTCCTTGTTTTCAGGTTCCCAGAGTAGTTCAGTCTCAAACAATAGCACCTTCCCTCAAGATGGTGCCTGATTATAGTACTCTGAGATACGGGGAGTGACAAAATGGATTTGGGATATACCACCATGCCTGCCTGTGAGAAATATATTAATGTTAGCATTTTACTACGTTTTGCCCTTTTAACACTGCATTATTTTAATGTAGATGCTAGAGATCCAGCCTCAGCTCTTCATGCTTGTGTGACGAGGACGTCAGTGAGCCATCTCCTCCACCCCTGATTATTCATAATTACCTCCCATTCCTTCTAAAATCTCCCACGTGTCATGGCTTTTCCAAGGATCTAGTATCATCCTAAGGCTTTCCAGAACCTAGTAGAGAAGACCTTTTCACAGTCCGTTACTTGCGCTCTAACATCAATCTTCCTCCCGGAACTTGTGCCAACACAGCAGGTCACTCTTGACACCTATGCCATGCCCTGGGTTTTTAGACCAGCATTGCAGGTCCCATAGCTCCAGTGCTAGTGGGGATGACAGGTCGAGCTGGTAGGTAGGAGAGTGGCAGGCTTGAGTTTTTCAGGCAACATGCCATGACTGCAGGAATCCTGGCCTCACAAAGTCACAATTTCTACAAAATGATTTATGTTTAGATGGCAGACCCAGCTTAAAGCACTCAAAAATGGTTACCATTAAATTCTTTTGTACATCCATACAAGTTCTGTTCATGAACAATACCTAGGCAAATGGTCACAGGAAACGTGTCAGTTCAAAGAAGGTAATTATACAGCAGGTGAGACGACGCAGAGGGTAAAGGCCCTCGTTACCGAAGCCTGAGTCCCATTCGAGGAAATGCGCAGTGTCCATGCCGGCTTCCGTGAGCCCTGAAGCTATCCAGCAAAGGCAAGTCTGTCAAAGGCAACGGCGTCATTTTACATTCCCCAGACCCCTAGCAGTGGAAGGAGAGAACTAAGTCCCCCAAACTGTCCTCTGACCTCCATGTGAAAAGGCACGCACACGCCCCCAGAACACAGGCATGCACACACATGCACAAGTAAGTAAATATAATTTAAAGTAAAATAAAAACGATTTGGAGAAATCTACTTTCAACAGGAGCCAGTTAAAGAATGTTACAAGTACACACATGCACAAGTAAGTAAATATAATTTAAAGTAAAATAAAATGATTTGGAGAAATCTATTTTCAAAGGGAGCCAATTAAAGAATGTTACAAGTATCTCATTTAAAATATAGTACATACTAAATGTCTATTAACTTCAGTTTCTTTATGTGTAAAATAGAGAACACACACACACACACACACACACACACACACACACACACACACTTGCAATGAAACGCTTGTCTGTTTAGAAAACCCAAGTCATGTTGGGTATGGTAGCAGACACCTGTAATGCCAGCACTCAAGAAGCTGAGGTAACAGCACCATGAGTTCAAGGCCAGGCTGAGCTACTCAGTAAGACTGTGTCTCAAAGAACAAAATGAAACAATAGAGTTGGTTGTGCTGGTGCATATCAGTAGGGTATGCCCAATCATAAGTTTGAGGCTAGCCTAGGCTACATATTTGGGCTAGGGAGATGGCTCAATGGTAAATCACTTGCTGCATAAGTGTGCAGATGGAAGTTCAGATTCCAGCACTCACATTGAAAAAAAAAAGCTGGCAGGCATTGTAGCCCATCTTTGATCTCAGTGAGTAGGGTATGGAGACAGGGCATCTCCAGAGCAAACTAGCTAGCTAGACCAGCTAAATTGCTGAGCTCCAAGTTCAGCAAGAGACTTTCCCTTAGTAAAAAACCTGGTGGGTAACTAAGAAAAGACATTTGACACCTATCTCTGGTCTTCACATGCATACACTCCCATGTGCACCCCCCCCATACACACATGTGTGCACACATAGACCACACACACAAGAGAAACAAAGGAAAACAAAAATTAATCAACATCTTGGTTTTAGCCCAAACATAGACGTTTGTATATAAGGAAATGTATCTATACAGAAACATACAAGGAAAGTGTAACCGCCCCTGTTTAGCCCTGAAGCCACAGGACTCTATTCAGCAAGTGAGTCAAAGACAACGAAGTCATCTTATATTCCTTTAAATTTCTTCAAATAAAATCTTGCTGGGAGGGGGGAGAATAGGGGAACCCATGGCTGATATGTAGAACTGAATGGTATTGTAAAATAAAATATATATAAAAAATAAAATAATAATAATAATAATAATAAAGAAACGTAAAAAAAAAATCTTGCAACCAGTGTGAAAGCATGGCACCTTTGCCCTGCCATGTCCCCAAGCTAGAGAATCAGTGCCCATGTGGAGTTTAGCCTCTATGGGTAACTTTCAATGGTCAAGCGCATGCTTCCCCTCTAAACATATCCTGGGTCCTGCCTTCCTATTAGCAATCTGCACTCAGAAGCAAGGGCCTTGGGTTGGGTATGGGCCTCCCCAGTACAGGAAGCAGGTTGAAATCTTGCTTTGGAGTCTCACAGGACTCTTCATACAAAGCCACCTTGTTCCCATTTCCAAGGGAAATGCTCCGCTCTGAGAAAGGAACACTCAGCCGCAGCCAGGGAACTGAGCCCCTTCTGCAGACCTCGCTTCTACACTTTTCATTCTCGAACGGCCACTCTCGAGTCACAAAACAGGTTCGAGAAGACCTGTGCTGGCTGGGAGGTGGTTTTTCACAAGACCCGGGACATCAGGTAAAACCCCAGAGGCTGAAGAGGGAACCTGGGACGTGTTCCTTCACAGTGCGAAATCTCTCCTAGACACATTCACCAGTTAGGGTGGTTTCTAGATCAAAGAGCCCTCCCTCTGTGTACCCTTTGGTGAGGATAGCTCGGTGGGTTAGGGTACTGATAGGTTAGGTTAGCCTGATAACCTGGGTTTGATCCCCAGAACCCACGTGGTGGAAGGAGAGAACCGGTTTTTTCCGGTTGTTGTCTGACCTACACATATGGGCTGTGGTATGCACACTGCCCCCACTCACAAAATTAAAAAATGTGGCACACGCCTTTAATCCCAGCACTTGGAAGGCAGAGCCAGGCAGATGTCTGTGAGTTTGAGGCCAGCCTGGGCTACCGAGTGAGTTCCAGGAAAAGGCTCAAAGCTACACAGAGAATCCCTGTCTCGAAAAACAACAACAACAATAAACAAACAAACAAACAAATAAATAAATAAAGTAATAATAAATAGATAAAGCAATATCTAAAACTGACCTTTCTGTTTCTTGGCTATGCAAATTCTTCCACCTGGTTCTCTTCCAGCAGAGCAGATGCTCCTACAGTCAAAGGGCACCACTCATGTAGGTGAAAAGGAAAGGCCCGAAATGGACTTGCTTCTTACAGGGAAGTAAATCTGCATGACCCCAGGCAAAGGCTCCAGAAATCAGCCACCTCTTTCCTCATTCCACTCACCTTTCACACTCTGACCAGTGACACCCAGTACTGAAGAGAAGAAATGGAGTCGGAGAGGCCAGTTGAGAACTGGGAAAACGAATCTGGATTCGAGACTCAAACATCATTAGGAGGCTAATATCAAGCAGTCCTCCCACTTAGCTTTATCGTAGAAGCTGGATGATTTTAATTCTTACACTTATTCCGTCAACTTTGAGCTGCTTTGTGTGTGTGCGCACACGTGTGTGTGTGTGTGTGTGTGTGTGTGTGTGTGTGTGTGTGTGATATGAGATAAAGGTCCCGTTTTATTCTTTTGGATGTGGTTATTCAGTTGTCACAGAATCATTTACTGAACAGGCTATCATTTCCAGTATATCTTCTTGACACTTATATCAGAAATTAGTTGAGTGTATACCCTTGGGTTTATTTCTGGGCTCTCTGTTCTGTTTTGTTGTTCTTCATGTGTGTGGTTTCATGCCTGCACCCTACTGTTTTGGTCAATATAGTTTCATCACGTAGTTTGAAATTAGAAAGTATGATGACTCTAACTTTGGTTTTCTTTCTCAAGTTTGCATAGACCTTTTTAAAAAACATGTTTTTTGTTGTTGTTATGATTCCATATACGTTTTAGATGTTTTTCTATTTCTATAAAAAAAAAAGGCCACTGGAATTTCCATAAAGATTGCATCTAATCTGAATTGCACTTTGGATAGTATGGAAATTTTAAGAGCACGGGAGGTATTTGTATTCACTAATGCCATCTATGTCTTTCCTTAATGTTTTATAGTTTTCATGTATGGATCTTTCACTTCCTTGGTAAGCTGCTCTGCCTCTCTCACATGGCTGTTCGTTTGGAGGAGCAGGTAGGAGCAGGGTGAGAAACCCTTTGGACAAGTAGTGTTGCTGGGCCAGAGCACCCACTGGAGGTTTGGAACCCATCTGACTGTTCCAATTGTTCTGATCTTGTATAAACACAGCCTAAATCCCCACGAAGAACTTCCGAGCTCAGGAGTCCAACATGGTCTCAGTGCTCCTCCACTGTTCTGAGCAGAGGACAGCTGGTGAACGGGCCAAACTCCATGTGTGAGAAAGTGACAAAGGTCCTGTTAGTTTTGTTCCCATGCTCATAGACAGCATGGTCCCAGGCAGGGAAGGTAGCTCCCACACAGATGTATCTATACCCTCAGAAAAAGGCTTTGGGTTTTCTTAATGAACTGGCTACCCCAGAAAGAAAGACACTATTGACCCTTGTATTTACTGAGCACTTAGTATATGCCTGTGCATTACGTCCATTATCTCACTTATCTCCACAGCCACTCTGTCATTATCCCCATCTTTCAGAGGAAGAAATTGAGGTTGCCCCAGGTTACACAGCTGTGGGACTCTAAAGTTCAGTCTTGGTAATAAAGGTCGACCTTAGAAACGGCAGCTGGTGTGGAGAACCAAGGACTTCCTCATTCCAGTCTACAAGAACCACTGAACTCCTCCTCCAAGCAGGGTTCTGGCCCTCCCTGATCCCCAAACCATTGGAAGCATGGCTATTAGTGTGAAAGGGGGACAAGAGAAGACCAGGGTACTCCAATAGGTACTTCTCCTTCAGGGGCAGCAGAAGGAAGTGAAGCAGACCATGTAATGGAGAGGAACAGGCTGGCTTCGGAATAAACAGCAGCTGGTTCATAAACACAATTACACTTCTACCCCCTTTAAGCCAATGGTTATTAACCTGTTTGGAATATGGACCCTCTGAGAATTTGAGGAAAGTTGTGGACCCTGTCCTGGGGGAAAAGCTAAATGGAAACCCACAATTTTTCACATAGTTTCAGAGAAATTTATTGAGTTTCTTGTATGCTATCCAAGAGTAACAGACCCCAGGTTAAAAACTCCTGCTTTAAGCGAACCCAATTCTATGCTTTAAAATGTAAAAGAGAACAATGACTCCTTTAAATAACAAGGCAACCTAGGGCACAAAACCCAGGCTTTGCTTCATAAAGCTTTTGTTTTCAATTCCCAATTGCTTGCATGAGATACATACACACTCAGCATCCCGTCCCCCAGTTCCCTGTGAGAGGCGCAGATGACTGACCGCCCTAAGGGCTGGCCGGAGAAACTGTACAGAAGGTGGTAGAAAATTCCTTCTGTTACTAGAGGTTGGGTAGCCACTTAACAGACAGGGGTGACTTCATTGGATGGAGACTGGGTTGCCTGACCTTAAGAGCCCAGCCAGCACCTGAGGTCACTATGCGCTGTGTAAAAGCTGTATAGATTGGACCACGTCTGTTCCTACTGCTGGCTTCATGAGGGGCCAGGGACCCGACAGCGGCAGACTCGGTATCCATTGGCTCCCTCACCTACCTGAGTCGGCAGTCAGCCTTCTTACTTTAGCCCATGTTATTCCAAATAGCAACTGTGAGTTCCTTGCCAACTAGAGGCCCCATTGTTCTTTTACAAAAATATTAGATAATCCCAACCCAAGTCATTCCAAGACAATTTCCCCCGGCCTCTTGGGTTGTGAGTAGACAAGGTCTCACTGTAATCTTTAGTAGAATTGTTAGTTACAGCCTGCTATTTCTTCTCCAATCCACTTCCAACGTTTAAGCTTTCACAAATAGTCGCAAAGCACAGACCGGATGCACATGTTCCACAGCACTTTGCTCTTTAAAGATTTTGATTTGAAAGAAAGAGACTAGGTGATATGTTGGAAAGTACAGTGGCCCCAGAGCCCTTAGGCCATCACGCATTACCTCCTTACCTCTCTGAGCTTCATTTCCCACCAGTAGACAGCGGTGAAAGCTGCCCATGGAAGGTCCCGCTTCCATGTGCTTGGGAAATTGAGGCAGAGCCATGCGCTACAGAGTGAGTGCTAGGCCAGCCTGCGCAATATTGTGAGATCCTGTCCCAATCCCCCTGCAGAAAAAGGACACTTACTCTGCTCCTCTCTCAGACAGGTGCCATGGAAGACTCACAGAAGCGAATGAACCCACAGAAAATGTTAACCAGTAAGCTTCTGAACACATGACAACTCACAACCACTATTTCACTTAAGCTTCCGACAGTCCCAGGAGCCACACAAATCCTCATTGTTTTGTCGTGTATTCATTTACTCCCTTGCTCCCTCTCCTTCTTCCGTCCTCAGAAAAACGTGCAGAGAGGCCATGCTATGATCAGGTACTGCATGCAGCCTGTGCGTGTTTTCTTTTGTGTGTACAGACTTAGAAACCGACTTAGCAAAGCAAAAGAACACAGCAAAGCACTGGACTAGCCCTGTCTCCCCACACCCTTTTTTTCCCCTCTCTCCTTTCTCTCCTTCTCCCCCAGGCTATATTTCCATCACTCCAAGTTACTTGTCCCCAAACATTCCCCCATTGTAATAAGAAGTCGTTACTCACTTTAAGAAAAAGAAATCTTTGGCTCTCTGAGAATTCTGAGGCTGTTGGTCCTGTTTTCTCCGTGTGGAGCACCAGGGAAGGGGTAGGGAAAGGATGAGGCAGGTCCCTTAGATGTGAATCTTCGATGCCTGCAGTGTTCCAGTATATATGGCTTTCAGAAGATGCCTGAGTATGTTCGCCCTCTCCCTTTTCCCGCCCCCTTTCCTAACTCTCAAGCTGCAAAACGAACCTGAGGCAACCAAACGCACCAGGTGTCTCCAACTTTCTAATTGCTCGAGGCAGACTCCCTCTCAGCCAAGAGTCTTGAAATATTTATCCAAATTTTGGGTTCACTGGATTAATGCCTTAAGCTGGTGCACAATCCCACTGAAGGTCAGTGTTCTTGTCCTAATGTTGTCCAATGTCTGTGTGGTATTCAGACCTGAACATGATAACTTCACTCCAGATTGCAAATTCCCCAGAGTGCACCCTGGAGAGAGAAGGCAGCTCACATTGTTTGCAGATCGGTCAGCATAATGATTCAAGGTGGGCTCGGGATTGAAACTGCCTTGAGATAAAGCAGATCAGCCCCAATTCACCCCTGGGGGAAGGCCTCTGAGCAGGGGAATGTGCAAGGCCCCCCCAGTTTAGAGGAGACATCCGCTCCCCTCTGCTTTGGGCTCTACTAGTTGGCAGATGGAGGCCCCGCACAAATGCTGGCCAGACCAAAATGGTGCCGAGACAGCCACGATATTGTTTAAAAAGAAAGAAAGGAAACATCTGCAAATGCTGCCTTGGTGCTGAGCAGGGACAGCCTGCTGCTTTTCCTCACAGGCCCATGGTGGGCTAGCTCCTGACTGCTCAGAAAGGCTCCCCGAACCAGATGCATCGGAGAGATGTTTTCCATCCCCCCCCCCCCAGGAAATGCTTGTGTTTAGTCATCCTTACTCCATGGGCTGAGTCAGCAAGCTCCGATTTAACCGCAGCTGCTTTCCAACGGTAAGTTAAGAAGACCAGTTAGTTGAGTGAGGAACACTTTGGCTGAAACGCTTTGACAGCCCAGCCGGAGCTCCCAAATCGGATGGCTAACGAGAGGAATTGCAATTTGGGCCCTGCTCAATACCTTTTTCAGTCCTTCTGGGTGGGCCTCACTTACTCTTTAGTGTGTTTGTACTACAGAGCATTCCAGAATGAGCAGAGACAGCAGTCTGTGTAACTTTAAGAGACCACTATGGTGCCACAATGTGATCTTTGGCTTAGGATTTAAATCCTGGTTCTGTCAATAATTTGCTATATAACTATAGGGCAATTGTCCCCTCTCTCCAGGTCTTCACATTCACCTATTTAAATTAGAGGCTGCGATAAGATCACTTCGAAGGGTTCTTCCTGCTCTGGTGACCTGTGGAACAGTCAAGGACAGATGGCCAGCTGCTCTTTCCCCAGTTTACCTGGGGAAAACACTGCAGAACCTGTTTCGGGAATCTTCTAGATCTTTTTCCCACCTGTGGTGAAACATCCTCCCCGTGCCTGACCACAGCCTGTTTTCTCTTGTTTGGACCTCCCCAGACACGGAGTACCCCTGGGGAACATTATTTTCCAAAGAATCCTTTGGCAACTTTAAGGGCTCCAGTCTGTGTTCTGTTAAAGCCTCTGCAACTGTGGGCCACAACTGCTGATGCCCGAGGTTTCACTGACCACACTTTCTCCCCTCATCAGAGAAGTTTCTCCATTCTTTTGGTCACTGGCACTGACTCATGAACGGAGGGGGACAAACCTAACATTAGCTGTCAGGGAGAAGAAAAATCACATATTCCAGAAGCAGCCAGACGGTGTCCAGGATCACAGAGTTGTCCTAGGCTACAGAGAATCTTAGACACCGGAAGAGGATGGACCTGCATAATGTAGCCATATAAACTCCCCTATCCATCTCTGGATACAGGAGACCAAGGGTCAAAAACATCTGACATTGGCCAAACCCTTAATGGGTGTGCATCAGACATTGTTGTGTGCACATCACTTGCACATCTAATAATTAGCCCTGCTACTTCACTGCACAGTATTATGGTCATTTCCTATTTTATAGATGAGGAAACAAAGGTGCACGGTGGTAATGAACCTCTCCAGGTGAAACAGCTAATAAACAGAGGAGCTGTCACTCATCACCACTTCCGAGCATCATGGGAGGAGGGAAGAGGGTGCTGATGAAGTTGACTGCCCCACCTGCCTCATATTTCTGCATCTCTTGTCCAGGTTTGGTGCTGGTCTTGGTTTCTTGGTTTCACAGAGAGAAAAACCAGAAAACAACTTTCCCCCTGCTGATCTGTGATAGTCCTAGAATGAGTCGGGTGTTCCTCTTAAAAGGGAAACACAGAGAAAGGACACTGTATAAAATAGCTTTCCCCGGAGCTAAGCAACTATTGAAAACTTAGCTACATTTCTCTCTGCTGGTAAGTCTATTAGATTAGTCAAATATCAGAGTATGGGGAGAGCTAATAACGTGTGTAGTCCCAGTGCTTCTGGTCATGGATCAGGCAACTGAACCCGATAGAGTAGTTCAGGTACCAGATACTTAGACCCATTACTGTCTCCATGGTTTCTCTGTATTCCAAAGAAAGTAGGAAACAAAACTTTACAGCTTGCTCAAAGCAAGGAGAGAAAGAACCTAACTTCTACCACGACTGTGGCAGCCGCTCAATTCTTAGACAACCACAAAATAAAGGCCAGAAGACATTAGTTGTAGCTGTGAAACAGTTTAAGGGGTCCTTTCCTGGGGGAAGAGTGTCATGGCCTCAAGTTGCTCCGATGTGGAGTCCTGGTTACTGTATCAGAGACTGGGTTGAGAGAACACTTTAAAGCCTGGGATAGGGCAGGAAATGTCAAAGTTGGCTACTATTCCCTCATGAGTTAATCTTACAAGGGAGTCTGGGAGAGAGAGTCGCCTGTATTAGAGCCACACTTTTCAGTGGGCTGTTCCAAAGGTCATGCCTAACAGAGGGGCAGAAACTAGGTTTTCAAAGGCAGTGACAGAGCAAGCAGCTGCCACCTTTGGGTGGTCTGTCCGTGTTCCGTGTGTGGGCCGTGCCCTCAGAAGCCGGAAGGGAGCATTGGATCCCCTGGACTGGAGTTACAGATAGTTGGTAGGCACAATATGGGTGCTAAATCTTGTCCTCTGGAAGAACAGCCTTAACTGTTCTCAACCTTAACTGTGCTTAACCTTAACTGTTCTTAACCTTAACTGTTCTTAACCTTAACTGTCGGGCGATCTCTCACAGCCCTCTTAGGACCAGTATTTTTTTCTTACACGAGGTCTGCTTACCTTAATGGATCACACACAAGCACACTAATGACTGAGGAAAGCCTACTTAAAAAACAAGTTGCTCAAAATCTGGCCTGTTGACTGTGATCGAAAGAGAATTCCCAAAGCTTGCTTGAATGAAGCTGAGTGAAGCCATCTTCCTTTTTAATTTTGAGTGTGCAGATGTTACTGCAATGCTTTCAAGCCAAAGCTTATAAAATATTACTTTAAAATAAATTTTATGGTGGTATAAATTTTCACTAATCCCAATACAGAAGTCAATATGGAAAAACTAGAAGAAAGACCTGGGGCTTTGTTTGTGGTTGAAGCCTCCCAGGAACTGGCCCGAAGGAACAGTAGCTTAATGCCTGTTTTCAAAGAAATACCAGCAGATCATCCACATTCCCTAGTGTCAACCCACAATGTATTTTCCAGTCTCTTCCTTTTAAGTGCAGAACAAAAGTGCCAGAATACAAAACTAGAAGGTTCCAAATTGTAGATCCTGCCTCATTTGCTTGCTAGCTGAGGCAATACACACAGAAAAACTTAAGTGCTGCTACAATAGAAAGATTGGAATGGATCATTGAAACATCCACGTTGTGTTTTGGGGTACAGTGTATTACTGCCTACCAACTTTCCCATGTGGGAAGAAAGTCGACCACACACCATCTTAGAAGCAAATGAGCTTCCTCTTTGTTTTATAGGATGCCTGAAGTCTGATTACCTTTCATAATCAGCCAACCTCTTAATTCGTCCCAGGTTGTAGCGAAATTTCCAATCCATTGAAGCAGCTTAGTTCAGGAGGTAAGACCAAGGCAAGTGAAAGAGAGGGGTATTTGTGGGTGGGGGTGTGGTACACAGGTCCGCCTAGGAAGAATTTTCTAGGTAGTCAGTACTTCTAAGCTCAAAAAAAAAAAAAAAAAAAGAAAGAAAGAAAGAAAGAAAGAAAGAAAGAAAGAAAGAAAGAAAGAAAGAAAGAAATCTGCTTTTGTAGTGTTAGGGATGACATTTCATTGCAAAAATAAATGATTTGGTCATTGCCATTTCATGGTTGCTGGCAAGCGCCCTCCCTCTGCTTTCTAACAATTTCCATTTTAGGCACTGACAAACCCTTCAAAGGGATTCAGCCAGATATCCACCCAAAGTTGCGTATTTGGCAGTTTCATAGGGAGAAATCTGGGGCCTCTGGGCAGAAAAAAAAATGCCAAAAAGGGCTCCCTGCTTCTTTGTTAATTGTTAACAAACAGATCACCACAACTAGTCGCAGGCTCTCCGTGGGCAGCAGTGTGGGGAGGAAGGGAGAGAACGGAAGTTGTTGGCAGGGCCTGCTTCCTTGGCTCCAGTTCTCGCTCTCGGCCTCCATTGCTGCCTGTACTTTTCCCAAAGCCGGGTGTTGCCTCAACTGTTAACCCTAACCAATGCTGGCCCAGCTCTCAGCAGGCCAGCATCAGCATCCCCCCGCAGATCCAGAGCCACAGTGGGAGCGCAAGTCACAGGGCGCGAGGCCCTGAGGCTGTAGGCTTTCTCAATCTCTTGGAAGCTCATCTTACCCAACTGGCTGAACCTATTAGCACACTGTCACCAGGGATCTTCTCTGGGAACATCCCAGTTGATCTCTGAACCCAACCTGAAGACCCACAAAACCCAGAGCACTTCGGCTTGCCAATGAGAAGGTAGGAACTCCTTCCTGCTTGACCAGTAGCTTCAACAGCCTGATGCTCAAACAGATTTCACATCCATGTTCTCCTCAGTTTTGGAGGCTCTTCTTCTGGCTCCTGAAATGAACAGTTCCCTTCTCTTCATCCAGAATTTGTCTATCCTGATATCTCAGCTCAGGCCCTACCTGTGTATTTTCTTTTCTGCAAGCCCCCCCCCCTTTTTTTTGGTCTAACTCATAGGCCTCATTACCATTAGTAATCAAAGCCAGCTTTCCACATCCATGGGTTCAAGCAACTGCAGATGCAGTGTTTTCGAACAAGTTGCACTGTGCTGAACGTGTCCAGCCACCCCACCCACTCACCACTCCCTAACTCACAGAGCACAACAACTATTCGTGTAACATTTACATTGACTTCGGTATTATAAGTAATCTGGAGATCATAAAAGGTACCCAGATGATGTGAAGCTCATATGCAAACACTATAACATTTTATATAAGAGATTTCAATGTGTACTCATAGGGGCATTGTGGAACCAATCCCCAGTGGATGACACTGAATACTTGTGTGTTTGCTTTTCGGTCATCTCTCCTGTGAGGCAATAAGCCTCATAAGGACACAGGGATGCTTCTCTTTTATTCAATACTGTATGACCAGGGCCTATCATAGTGCCTGGAACATAGTAGATTCTCCATAAATCTTTGTTGAGTGAGAGAATAAGATGCTAGCACATTCTATGGGCATTTAAAGCAAGCCTCTTGTTTCCCCTGTAGGTTGGACCTCCGAAAGCTTTCTGCATTTGCCCCCGTTGCATCCTATCTGGAAAAGGCACTGGCCCCAACTCTCTCTATCCCCAGTCACACCCAGCCCCTCCTTTTCACTTGGTTCATGATGCCCATGATCTGGGCATGGGCACCAGGAAGCTTCACTGGCTAGAGGTAGTTGCTGTTGGGGATTTGCCAAGCAGTGGCTCCAGCTACAGCATACTGAGGTATCATCACAGGGAGGGCCACATCATTGCTTAATACTCCAGTTTCTCTGCCCTTCCTTTTGGGAGCCATCTTAAAGACGCTATTTAGATGCCCTGTCTAAACAATAGTCAGCCTGCTCAACAACAAAGAAAGTCAAGTCGCTGCTGTAGCTGAAAATCACCCTCATTTCAGTTTGTCAGCTTTCCTCCAGGAACCTCTCAAAAGGCTGTCTGCTCCATTAAATGGCAGCCACAGCCATGCAGCTGTTCAGCATGTCAGCAGAGCTCCTCTTCCCTAAAAGGAAGTAATGAAGAGGGATGAGGTACCAGATCGCCAGCAACTGAAAACAACTCCCAAAGGGGTAGCATACCTTCTGTTCTTTCTTCCTGTTAATGAGTCTCCATGAACTTGGCGTGTGGTGGGTACAGAAGACATGGAAGGCCTTGTGCTTTTCAATTAGAACTCGGAATGGTGATGAACACAGCCATGTCTGCTCTTCCTTCCTATTACCATAGAGGCTTTTCCCTACCCCAAATTTACAATAACATTAATTCCACTATGAGGATCTTCCCCCACACATACAAGTTTACCAATATTGAAAATACTTCCTCCCTCTCTTTCTAGGACAGGATCTCATGTTAGGTAGCAAAGGCTGGCCTCAAACCCACCGAATAGTAGAGAATGACTTTGAACTTCTGAGGTTTCCTGCCTCCACCTCTCAAGTGCTGGCACTGCACGCATGTGCCAACCATGCCTAATTTTATGCAGTGTGGGGGATTGAACCCAGGACTTCATGCATGCTAGGCAAGGACTCTACTAGCTGAGCTACATCTCCAGGCCATAAATTAGGTTTCAGCCTAGAAATATGACTTCTGGGGCTGGGTCCTGCATATGTAATCCCCACCCCCAACATGTACAACTCAGGTGGTCACCGAAACAGTATTGGCAAAATGGTACTTCCCTGGAATGGGATTCTTAGCAGACACACAAGTCACAAGTGTAAGACAGATTTATTTTCCCTGTTTCGGGAAACTCTCTGTCTCGCAAACGAGGAAGGCCAAGCCAGGCATGGTAAGAAACTATACCTTCCCGCTGCCTGTCAGCTCTTTGCAGCGATTTCTCAGAATCCTTTCTTTTCATTCCCTTTCACTGATTCAGCCTCCCAATGGCTCCTTGATTCCAGGGCATCGATCTCCCCGTTCATCTTTGCTTCCAATCAGAAAGAGCGTTGTAAAACCTCCCTTCGGTCAAAGCTCTCTTCTGCTAGAGGAAGAGTGCTAACTAACTCTACCAGCATGCTGGCAGAGGCCGGCCAGGGGACGTGTTTAAGAGGTAAAGGAGCTCGGGAGCGGTGAGGAGAGCCGGCACTGACTGCTGGACTTAGGACAAGTGACTCGAACTTTCTGGGACTGTTTCCTCATCTGAAGAAAGGATGTAGTGCTCATGTCACTACCCTAGGATGAAAAAATAAGGCTAGAAGGAGGAGATCAAAACCCAAACCCAAACCAAAAAAGCTAAACATAGTGGACTCACTTCGTGTGATGCCTGGCATATAGAAAGTACTCTAGGAGGGTTAGCTGTTATGAACATTGTTATTATTGTCGATAGGCCAGAAATAGGTTTGTTCTTTGAGAAATTCTTTGTAACCTCATAACACTCTCTGGAATGAGATTTTTGTATTTTCTTCATGTTTATTGTACATTCAGTACCCTCTATGGACACTAATCTTGCCCTTTTAGGTTTTTCTTGATTTGCATCACAAGACCTGTCCCTCTCCTTTACATGGCCCGGTTTAGTTACTATGTCTAAGTACCCGGTGGCCTCGCCCTTTAAGGAGTCTCTCTCTATACTGTGATCATCCGACCTCCCTTCCATGGCTTCCGGCTGCCCTCACTAGTTTGCTTCACTCTTTCTTGCCTGGCCTTGTTAGACAGCTTCTCCCAATCCTCAACCCTTTCCTGACTCCATCAAGACTTCTTTGTGGCTGTCTGTTTTGCATTTCTCTTCTGTTGGATCGGGTAGCTATTTTCTTCCATGACTTCTTTAAAATGAGAGGGCTGTTAGCTGTGATGTGGAAGCATATGCCAATTTGTTGTTGCATCATCAGAGTGAGACTGTGTGTGTGATCCTGGTCTGTCTCCCAGTTCTCGTGCTGGGTTCTTCTCTGGTGTGGAGAAATAAATAAAATAATTAAATGCCTGAAGTTCTGAGTGCAGACATTCTGCCTGCCTTTCTTTCTCCATACCTGTCCCAGTACCTGAACTGGGCTGATTCAAATTGGAATTAACTATTCTGTGGGATAGGTTCATGTATTTCTCAGAGCTCATCTTTTGAAAATTCTTCTCTTCCACATTAACTGTCATAAGAATCAATGGACTTGATTTATAGCAGGAGTCAGAGCAGCAGAGGCAGGAGGATTGTTGTGAGGCCAGTATGTTCTACATAGCAAGTTCCAGACCAGCCATGCGGGGAGAGAGAAAGAGAGAGAGAGAGAGAATATAAAATAATAAAATAAAATAAATAAATAAATAGATTTGGTGTTTCCTCCCCCACTGCTCCTGGAACTCAGCTCAGCTCAGCTCACGTTCTAAATGTCATGTATGTAGGAAGAGTCTGTGTGTTGAACTCCGCTCAGCTTTGATGGTAAGGAGCATTTTTCTCTATCACCACCTCCACTCTCAGTAACCGGCAGCCTCACACATTTGCTTGCCTTAGCCTCTCACACACAAATGCTGACTGCTAGATTATTAGCACTGGTGGTTGTAGCATGCCCTTGCTTGGATTTTGTCCCTAGAGTCTTTTTATTGAGAGTTTTTATATTAAACATACACCAAGTCCCAAGCTTGATTTTTAACTGATCCCACATGAAGGAAAGATTTTCAACTCATAACACACGAGGCACATCTGTTCTGCTTATTTGAATTCAGGCCGCACCATTCTTCTTCTTCTTATAGAAGCTGGCTGTTGAGTATCACTATTTGTCTCTTTTAGTTCCATTGAACTCTCCTGAATGCTGCCCCCATTTCTGGATCTTTTAAACACACATCCTGGAGTCTATGATATGATGGAACAACTCCCATTTCCATTTTCTCTTTCCCCAAGTTCTGCTGTTGGTCTGATGTCCTGTGCAGGCAGTTGGAACATGAGAGTCCCTGTCAGATGTGGTCGGTCATTATTTTAAAGTTGAGATATGAGCTGGGCTTGTGGTACACACTCAGGATCCCAGAATTTGGGAGGTTGAGGTAGGAAAATCTTGCACTTCTGACCAGTAGGGACTGTATAAAAAGACTGTATCTCAAAAGAACTATAAAAAAACCAAAACAAAAACAAAAACTAGTCTGGTTAAGTGGTGGTGGTGCACTTTTAATCCCAGCACTCTGGAGGCAGAGGCAGGCGGATCTCTATGAGTTCCAGGCCAGCCTGGGCTACAAAGTGAGTTCCAGGATAGCCAGGGCCACATAAAGAAACCCTGTCTTGAAAAAAAAAAAACAAACAAAAAAAAAAGAAAGACAAAAAACTGAGGAGATTCAAAGATCTTGGTATAAACACCTCTCGATACCATTCCCATATGCTCTCATGAACAAGAGAAAGGGGGTTTGTATCTGACTTCTATGAATGAAAAAGCTCTGGGTGTGCCCAAGGGCATGTGAACACTAGGACACTCAGGCTAGACATATGATCTCACTCCCACCCTCTTGGTAGTGTTGGAGGTGATGCCAGGCTGAGGATTCTACCACTGAGCTACATTAGCATGAGGCAGCCCTTATGCTAGGCTCTAACCTCTGACAACACAAGAGCCCACTGAGATTATTCTCCTGCATGGTATTATCACAGTAGGGATTTAAGTGGGGGGGGGCAGGGAGGGCAAATTGGGTCATACAGCACATAACACAAAGGAAGTAGGTATGTCGTCGCTAAGTAAACAGGGTGGGTCTAAGTAGGGCTAAATGATAAATGATAGAAGGACTCAAGTTGGAATCTTAATTACCAGTGCAAACTAGGTCTACTTGTTCAATTTCTTTAAGCCTTGGACTACTGATCTTTTAACTAAGGGATATTACTATTTCCTACTTCAGAGCTGTTATGAAGACAAAAAGGATGGTTCAAATAAGTCCCCAGCATACACCCACCACTCATGAGTTAAGCACTACCCCAAATACAGCAGTCGCTGTTAGCAGATGTGTATCCAAGGCTCAGTCCTCGTGTTGATTCTGACGGCTAGCACACAGTAGGCACTCAAAAAAGACTGACTTCACACCAAAGACCACACATTGCACAATTACACTTAAATGAGACATCTAGAATAAGTGAATTCATAGCCAGAAAGCACATCAGTTGTTTCCAACAGCTGTTGGGAGAAGGGGTGAGGAATGAATGTTTAAAGCATATGGGAGTCTTCTCTGGGGTGATGAAAATGTCACAGAACTAGGCAGAGGTTATGCTGATACAATAATGTACTTCATGTACTGAAGAGTAGTAAACTGTGCATTTGAAAATTGTTAAAGTAGTAAATTTTATGTAATTTGTATTTTATTACCACAAAACCACTGGCTTGTATTAAGCCCTTAATTCTCTTCCGGATTCCTCTCATCTACAGGGTTGATAATCGGTCACCCACTTGTATTCTAGGGCAATCTGAGAAGTCTTGGTCATACGCTAGGCAGATACCCAGCAAAATGGCTGGGCTGTAGCTCTCATCTTGTCCTACCTGGTATTTGGCTTTGCTATCCTTCTCTTTGACCTGAACCTACAGAGGATGAGGAAGAGGAAGAATAGTAGAGTGGGCAAGGGGCCAGCAAGAACTATCAGCTTAAGGGGCAGAAAGATGGCTCAGCCAGGCAAGTACTTGTCAAACAAACATCAGGCCCAGAATTCCAATCCCAGAATCCACAGAAACACAAAGCCTAGGAACACATGCCTACAATCTTAGTGCTCCTATGGTGAGGTGGGAGATAGACATAGAGGAATCCACAGATGCTTTGGGGCCAGCTAACCTGGCATGCCCAGTGGCCAACAACAACAACCAACAGCAGACCTTGTCTTAAGGTGCAATGGGAAGACCGACAGTGGAGGTTGTCCTCTGACATCCACGTGTATTCTGTGGCATGTGTCACCCATACTCCAATATGTACATACACTCACACACAAGCACACATGCACACACGTACACCATACATGCACACTGCACACACATGCACATCACATCACATCACACACACACACACTTTTTAAGAATGGAAAACACAACAACAACCTATCAGTTTAGGTCTAGTCAAAACACTGATGTCCAGCTCCAACCTGATTGTCTCTTAGGTTGCTTCATGCTGACCAGCCCAACTAGAAGGCACGCTCAGCCTTGCTTCTGGAAAGAGCTGTTCTTTGCACTACTGCAGGGGACCTAAGGAGACCCATGGCATTTCTAAGACCCCACTGTACCTTCCTTAACCAATCACCCAGCACTCCAAACACCAAGATTCTTGAGCTGCCACCAGGAATGTCTCTGGAGTAAATTAAGTTTTTTTTAGGGAGGTAGAGTGGGGGAGATTGAGCAATGGGCTGCAGTCTGGGGTCTAAAGAGTGACTGGAGCATTTGAAATGTGTTACCCAATAAAAATCTCTGCTAAGGCCCAAGACTGAAATAACTCAGCTGGGCTCTGGTCTCAGCAGGGCCCATTCATTAGCTAACACTTCTCATCTGTGATGGTTACAGACAGGTTTTTTCATGCCCCCTGAAATGGGCTTCAACATTGCAGCTGGCAGACAGCTGTGGCCTCACAGTGTTTACATTACCCAGACGAATGCAGTCTGTGCAGGAGACACAGAATGAATCTGATTTAGCTGTTGGAAAATGGGATTTTGAAAAGTTCCATGGTTTTCTCTCACAACCCCCCACTCCCCACCCCACCCCACTCTGCGGGCAGCAGAAAGACTGAAGGAGGAACGGAACAGGCATGGAGGAGAAAAAGGAGTCTGCTGTTTCTGGGCTGGGGCTTTCCTTTGCTTGGAATATCTTTGTGTGACACCTCCAGGTGGTGGGAGCTGGGTGGAGGGCATAGGATTAAGGGGGCTGTGGCACAGCATCCCCCCCACCCCAGCTGAATCTTACTGGTCAGCTCTAGATCTCTGGGTCCTCAGCGTAGCCAGCAAGAGACAGCTGGGTAAAGGCCGTCAACAGTGGTCTATTCCATTCCCTTCACCTCTAGACATGAAGAGGACAAAAGGAACAGAGTCCCCTCAGACAACTGGGCCCATGACTGATTGGTCTGCAATGTGGAAGCGGGGTCGGTTAACCCTGTGGTGGTGTGTAGGACCCACTGCACTGCATCATGGGAAATGCCCCACAAACATTTTGCTTTATATTGTCAGGTCAGCAGTATTAAGCGAGCGCCCATCTTTTTATCTGCATCCCAGTCCTCTGTTCTTGTAGTTCCTTAGACCTGCCCCAGAGAATCATCCTTCTGCTTTCCTCTGCCTGACTTCTTCTGCAGGGAGCTCTTCCCGCCATCTAAAGTTCCATTTTTCTACTCTATTCTGGCCCATCATCAAACATCTCCTGAACATCAACCACATGCTGAACCCTTTGTTCAGTTATTAGAGATATGTGCAAACAACCAGACAGAAGCACTTTCCACAAGGAATTCAGTTTGAAGGGAAGGAATGCAAGACAGCAGCAAATTATAGGAAAATGTGGAGACGGCTATGATCAGGCCAAGGGATTCATGGAGTCAAGAGGAGAACATCTCACCCAATGTTGACAGAACGGTGAGGAGTAGACTTCCCCAGCATGGTTTTCATCGGCCACTCATCTCCTTAACACGCTACATTGCCTCCACAATTTGATTCCAGCCCTTTTCAACCAAATGCCCACCATTCCCTTTAAATCTCTATTCCTGAAAGACTAGTCCCTGTGAGTCAACATCCACTTGTCCCCTTGTCCTTCCTCTTACCTGCGTCTAGCAGGGAGGCATCATGTCTCCTCCATGTCCTGTCTTCCTCCACACCCACGCAGTGCCTAGAACACAGTGTCTGTTGACTGCTGACCTGGGAAGCACATCTTTTACTATGGGACTGATCTGACTCCAAGGAGCATGAAAAATGATTGCCCTGCCATAAGACAGGATCGTTGGGGAAATCTGGGAATGCAGATGAAGGGGTTTCAAATTTTTTCCCCCAACTTGCTCGTAACCTGGAAAGAGGACATCAAGCCGATAATCAAGTGGAGGTTTGTGTTTCAAGAGCTCCAGTTGGCAGAAAGTGGGATATATTTTCCTTTCTGATTTAAATATTTAGCCTGATTTGTTTGGGGCTTTATTATTTTTTTTCTTAGCTTTGTTTTGTTTTGGTCCCGGGCCTGCTGGTCAGGGCTAATTTGTACAGCTGCTTTTTCGTTTGGTTTCTTCCAAGAAAGCGAGAGGAAATAAGGTTGCCAGCAAATCTGCAGTTACCAAGGTTTTCCTAAGATGAATATTATTTTTCTCTCCTAATTCCACCAAATACAGTATAAAGAAAAGCATGTGACTATTCCACAAATTTAGTTGTACCAGGGGTCAAATTCTGTACTCTGTCCACATCCTGGTCTTGGGAGACTTATAATGCTGATTTCCTGACCCACTATTTGGGGAAATTGTACTGTAGTTGCAGAATGGTAAATTCCCCTGCTTTTGTGCTTGGGTTCTCAGACTTGGCTCCTTCCGAGTTGCAGCAGAAATGTTAAAGGGACTGTGTTGCAGAGGCTAGGAGAATGGGAGAGGTTAGGCAGGAGAACCCTCAAGGAGTAGGTCTTCGGAGCGCCAGATTCTGGGGGGTTTGTTTGTTTGTTTGTTTTTGTTTTTTGTTTTTGTTTTGCCACTGACAAATTCTGTGACACAGGCAAGTTACTTCTTCTTACTGAACATCTTCCAGGGGATCTGAGTGGGATAGCCTAAAACATTAGGGTGTGGTGTTTCTACAAAGGCTAGTCAAGCTGGGCAGAGCAGCACATGCTTGTAATCCCAGCTCTAGGGAGGCAGAGGCAGGAGGATTACATGTTTGAAGCCAGTTTAGGCTTTTAGTAAGACTCTGTCTCAAAGAAAATTAAAAAGCCATTAAGGAAAGTCCCAAAGGTTTGTGGGTATTGAGAAAGCTTCCTTTCACTGGCCTTTACTTATGAGGCATTTGTCCAAGTTTGTGCTTATCATTTCTCCAGCCTGAAAACTGTCTAGAAGGGACTGTCCATGTTCTTACTGAGCAATGAGAGCCTACATTAGGTGGCTGGTATTGGAGGTCAATTTTTCACAGCTTTATTGAGATATATGTTATACACTATGCAATGTTTCCATTTAAAGTATGCAATTCAGTGGGTTTTGTATATTCTGAATTGTGCAACCATCACCACAATCATTTCCAGAATATCCTCAGCCTCCTAGAGGAACTTGCCCTATTTAGCTATTATTGTCCCAGCCCTGAATTCCCCAGGCTGCCTAGTCCTAGGCAACCACTAATCTACTTTCTCTTTCTAAGGATTGGCCTTTTCTTCCATTTCATAAAACAGAAGCAATATGGTGTATCTGGTGATGAGAATTTTCACCTAGAATAATGACTTTAAGATTTATTATAGTTATGGAATATACGTGCATTTCATTTTGGGGGTGTGAATAACATCCCATTATATGAGTGTGGCATCTTTGCTTATCCACTCATCAGATGAGGGCCATTTGAGTTCTTCCCATCTTGACCACAGGCATTCATGGACATTTGTTTTCAGTTCTCTTGGGATACAGCTAGGAGTGGATCTGGTAAGTTCTATGGTCACTATATATTTAATCATTTCAGAGCTTCAGATTGATTTGTTAGTGATAGAAGAGGGCTCCAATGTATGGAGGTCATTTTTTAATTCCTCCACACTGATAGAAAACACTTTCTGGGGTTGGTGATTTTTAAAAGCCACCTCCATGGGGTAGCTTGCCTATATAATGGTAAATTTCTGAAGAACAAGTTTTTCTAACCTCCATTTTTCTTTACGGCTTCTAGATCCTGGGGAAAGATGATGTGAGGGGAGCCACCATTTGCCTTAACAACTGCAGAAACTCAACGGCCACGCTTCTAGGTTGTCTGATAAAATGACTGCTAAGATACCAAGGAGTTTGACTTACACTAAGATGAAAGTGGGCTCATATCTACCTTAACCTTTTCAAGACCATCTTCTGTCAGCACTAGGTCATTTCTGGGGAGCAGGGAGTTGAGGGTCTCTTGGCATACCCATACCTACCCAGCCTTAGTGTTGATCATTCCTGGTTGGGATAGGAAGACAAAAAAGAGAAAAGGAACCCAGAGCCTTATGTAGAGGAAACACAGGGACCGATTTGGCTCAGGAGGTACCTATTCATGTTGACTTAACAGTGTCATTAGTAATAACAATGGTTTCCCCCCATAAAAGTGTGCCAGCTTGAACAGCCAATGTATGGTCATCACATTCAGCTCTGTGAAGGCTACCAAAGTTTTCACCTGGATGAGCTTATCACTCACTGAAATAAAGAACAGATCTCTCCAGAGTTGCTGAGGGGCAGTTCCAGAAGGGCAGTCAAAGCCAAGGACGGTGCACAACGGAAGCCAAATGCTGAGGAGATGCCAAGTGTAGAAAAGTACATTTTGGAGAGGTGTGGTGGAGCATGGAGATAAAATGGTCTGCCTGTATGGCTTCCTTGAATGAAATATAGAATTTAGGCACTCCAAGTTCTCTGACAAACCAAAGCCTCACGTATCATTCATCCTTGTTCTAATTAAAAGGCATGGTGCTCCCTTGTGCTTGGGCAGACAATTCACATGACCTCCCAGCTCATTTGGCAGCACTTGGGAGAAATCTGGCCTTGCAATCAGACTAAATGATGTGTTACCCTACACTTAATCTCCACCATCCATCAAAATCCAAGGGCCTTGGCCTCAGCCCCTCGACAAGAGGCCCACAGTACCTGGGTAGGATTTCATTGAGGGAATGAATGCAAAGCCCCTAATTCTCCATCCATCTCAGCCCTCTGTAAACAGTTAAAGACTGCAGCCAACAGCAAAAGACCTGCCAACCCAAATGAAAGCAGTGAGTCAGCAAAAGAAAGACAGATGGCAATGGATTAACTGTAGCACAGACAGCAAGAAGTACACCCTCCTTAGCTCCGACTAGATTGCCTCCCCTCAATTTCAGGTGACCTGGTGCTCCCACAGAGCCCCTGTGAACTGGCCTACGGGTGGGAGAAAGCGTTTGCTGTCCACACGCTGTGTGTAGCCAGAGCAGCAGAGGGGAACATTGCTCCAAACCAAGTCTCCAGGTTGTTCAGACAGGGGGGTGCAATGCAAAGAAAGCATTTATCAGGCTTCCCCCAGCCGTCTCACCTCCGTGCCACAGGGCCATTTCCTCTGTATTCTGCTCTCTTTAGCCATACTTAACTGATCCCGTAGTTTTGTTTATATATGGTTCTGTTTATATATGTTTTAATGGTATATATACACCATTATCACTATAATTTGGCCCATTCTTGCCCATCACTTACCACACCTCAAAGTTTAGAGATGTGAAGAAGTTGCAACTATATCTATAAAGGAAGAATTTGAGGGGTTGTGTGGGAATTTCCATCTCTAGAGTGATGAATCCCCTGCACTGTGTTTTCTAGAACATCGGAAGTGTTTGGCAAATGTTTGTGCAATGGAAGAACGGATGGGTGAATGAAATCTCACACATAAAATATGGCCTGGACATTGGAGGTAGACTAGCATAAGCCCATTATGCTTCTTCAGCATCTCTGGGGACCACATGGCCCTTCATGGCTCACACCTCTTCCCTTAGTTCTGTCTTAAGTAGGTGGCACAAAGTACTTTGAAGCCTGCTCCCTCTGATTTCCCTTCAGAGTGATTTTGCTCTTCGAAGGTTTTTGTTTATTTGTTTTGTTTTGTTTTTAGTTTTATAAGTCCTTCCTTGAAGAAGAAACCCAGATGGTGTGACAAAGTGAGACTATCTTTCTTAGGAAGTAAATTCACAGTGAACAAGAAAGCTCTCAGTCAAAAGTTTGATTTTTGTCTTGAGAAACAGTCTAGCTTGGGGTGGAGGTGAAGGCTGAGGAGTGGGTAGGAGCCAGCCCTAATGTCGATGGTATTCTCTGATTTTTCTATGCCTCTCTTTCTGTTCAGCCTGCATTCTGCTTTCTTTGGATCTGACTGCTAACCACAGAAGTTTCCAGAAGAAAACCTAGGGCAGCCGTGCACGGGTGTTGCCAATTTCACAAACTACTATTTCAGTTCACATTTTCAAAACACCTCTGGGTACAAGTTAGAAAAGTCTACAGGGTCGCTAGTGAATTAGAGAAGGGAGCTGAGGAAAGACAAATAGAGAGGGAAGGGTATTTCAGATGAGTCTGGAAAGGAGAGAAGCAGAAGGCATGAAACCCTTCCACCTCCCTTCAGAGAAGGCCCCACCGCAGGAATAACGCTCGGGGAAGAGCAAAGCCACGAGGCAGGCTGCAGGCTGTCACTGCAGTTGCTGCTGGCCCCGTCCTGTTAGGGCTCACTTTTGGCCATGCATCCTTTGGAGCTGAACTCACCAGATCTCTGTGAGAGTGCAGGGGTGAAGAAGGAATAGGGCAGAGTATCTCACCAAGGGATGGCCATTGGCATGATACCTTGAAAGGAATTTATTTTCCAAAAATCAACAAAAGAAAGTCACCCAGTGAGGCAGCTCATGCCTACCATCCCAGTACTTATGAGGCTGTAGCAGTCTCCTACTACTACCATGAACTCAGTAAAGGGCTGGGCTGAAGACCAGCCTGGGCTATAGAGTGAGACTATGTTAAAAACAAAACAAAACAACCCCCCCCCCAAACCAAACCTCAGACAGAAAAGCAGACTGTAATAGGAAATCCTTCATTGCATTTGCCTGCTAGCTCATGGCTGGGCCACTTTCTTCAATCAAATTTCCACTAGAATTCCTACTTTGTATGTCAAATTCTGTGTTAGGTACTTAGAGATACAATTATGTCCTGGACATGGTCCCTGCTCTCAAGGAATTCATAGTCTGGTAGGGAAGGGAGAGACAAACAGATCACTAATTATAACACAGGACGATAAGAGCTAGAAGTTGCTGGGGGAGGCCAGAGGATGAGCACTTAAATCATTCTGGAGAGTCAGTGAAGGCTTCCTGAAAGACATGATGCATACACTGAAGAATGAGTAGGAGGAGGCCGGGTGAGCAAGGGACCGGGGAGAGTCTACTCCACACAGATGGGCTTTGTAGGAGTAAGCTTTGCTGAGGCACATGAACACAAAGATTTATAAAATACACAGTCCTAAATGGAAAGCTGATCAATGCAAGCAAAAGCTGGTCTTTGGGAAGACCATGAACATAAGTGAAAGTTAGTAAGTTTGTTTAAAGAACAACTCACTAAGGAGTGAAAAAAAACACAAAATAGTGGAAAGGAGAGGAAGACAGAATGCAGAAAAAGTGAGGAAGAATGTTAAATAGTCTTAGTAGGTGTGTAAGGGCATAAATTATAAGTGACAGATATTTTATGTTAATATGTATGCCAGTACATTTAGAATCTAGGTGGACAGCATGAGAATGGACAGAATTGGAGAGGAAATTGAAATAGAATGGAAGATACACATCTTCTTTCCCTTCATGTGCATACACACAGACTTAATGGTAAACTGTATAATGCATTTAAGGAGCATACGATCCCTCACCCAACTCTGCCTTAGAGCATTGAAAATGCTGAGAATTTTCTCCTTGCCTTCCCAAGGTTATTATTACCCCTATCTGAAATAGTAGGATGGACAGAAAGGCAACACTACAAAACTTCTAAGTACACTAGCAGTGCACCAGCCTTCTACTTTTGAAAGAAGAAAACAACAAGTAGGTTTTAGCCAAGTATGGTAAATCCCAGAAATTTAAGGCTGATTCTCCATTAGGAAATGTGTCAATACAATTCATTGTATTTGCATATTAAAAAGCAAAATTATATGGTCATTTTTGTAAATGGAATTCAATAGATTTGAGAAAACTGATGAACTCTCTGTTTCCAGAAGCCTATATGAAGGGCTGGGCGTGATGATACCTGTAATTATGACAATTGAGAAGGTGAGAAAGGAGTAGCCTGAGTTCATGTCTAGCCTGGTATATATACTAAGTTTGAGGTTAGCCTGGGGTTGTAGCAAGGCCCGTCTCAAAAATCAAAAACAACCAATGAACTAAAACAAAAACCAACCAACCAAACAAACAAACAAAAAAACAAAAACAAAAAAACCTAAAAGTATCTTCTAAGAAATTAGGAATTAAGGACACAATGCTTTACTTTGAGTATCTTAGAAATCTATAGAAAACTCCATCCTTAACAACCGTGGTAGACTGGTAGTCTAAAGCTAGAGAGTGGAAGTTTGAATCTTTGTTCGGGTACCTTTTGGCTGTGTGACCTTGAACAAATCACTTAGCTTCTCTGAACCTCAGTGTCTTCATCTTAGTATTGTAGAAGGATTAAAAACTTCATATTTGGGAAGTATCTAAAAGCATGCATTTTTACTGCAAAACATTGTTTGTTAACAAGTTTTGGAACAGATATTTCCTTCATTAAAGTTAAGAGCAAGACAGATGCACTTATGACGAAGCCATGATGAAACCCATGCCTATATACTTGAACTTAAAACTTAAGAATAACAAAAGGACAAATATGCTCCAAGTTCCAGCTACCTGGGAGACTGAGGTTGGATGGCCACTTGAGCCCAGGAGTTTGAAGCCAGCCTGGGAAAGGTAGTGAGACCTTGTCTTAAAAAAATAGTATAACCCCTTATCTTCTCCAGTGTCCCCAAATCCACTTTACACTTCAATGGCTTCTTAGGTATAATTTTGGAAACAGGGTTTCTTGTAGCTTAGTCTGGCCACCAATTCCCTATGTAGTTGAGAATGACCTTTAAACTTTTGATCCTGCTGCCTCCATCTCCCCGGCGCGAAGATCAGAGGCTTGAGTCATCAAGCTTGGCTGATGATGTGCTACAGGTCAAATCTAGGGCCTCATGCATGCTAGGCAAGCACTCTACTGACTATATGGCCCAACTTAAGCATGCTAACAGAACTTTTGTCTGAGCCCTTCACTATATGTATGGCACTATGCTTCTTTAATCTGTTCAAAAATCATGCATAAGTATTCATTAATTTCCAATGCCATTTTATGGATTAACTGCTGTGACTTACTCCAGGTTCATGTTGATGGTGATGGCAGGTCCAATCCCAGAGTTCATGCTTCTAATAAGCACTCTGGGTGTTGTAGACTTCTTTCTATAGCTACCTAACTTCTCTCCATCACCTCTTCAGTCCTTGCTAGCTGCTGTATCTTGTGTAGTGTGTTTGAGCTTAGCTCCTAGCAAAACTGTAAACATCTAGAGGTCGAGGTGACACCTCAGGTTTCTCTGTCCCGAGCCCTTCCCACCAGCACCAGGCCCATAAAAGGGAACTTTGTTAATCGCTGAAGTAGATGAAATGATGCTAAACATATGGCTATTTGTCTTGAGTATCTGTCTCTACAGAAGAAGTGAGAGAGCCCATCTCGGAATAAAGTGATAGAGAAGGATGTCTGATGTTCTCCTCTGGTCTTTGCACTCACCCAAACACACACATGTGCATAAACCACACATTCACATGTTGTGTGTGTGGGAGGGAGGGGTGGATGAGTAGATTAATACAAGCCTCCCCATTCCAAAGCCTGAGTTTTCACTCTAAGAATAGAAAGGAGGAGTAGAATTAGCAAATTTCCCAAGATGCCTCCCCTCCCCAATCACTCCCTTATGATCAGGCTTTTCTCTGCCTAGCTTAGGTCAATGTTGCATGACGAATCTCCCCTTTACATAAGGATTGGATCAGGCCTGGTTTTGTTAGCACATACAAATGGAGCCAAATCTGTCAACTTACAATTGTACAAAATTGGACTCCTGGGAATCTTCCAGGAACGAGCCAAGGGAAAGCTAATAGTTAGCCTACCTACCTCCTAGGGTCATGGTGAGAATCGAGTGATATAATGGGTAGGAGCACGCTTTGGAAGTAGCAATGAGAAACAGATTGGTTTTTTTAGGCCCGAGAGGAACAACAGGAGCTCATTGGCAGTGTGAAGGCCTTGGCCAAGTGAAAGATGGGGCTTTTTTTTTTTTGTGACACTTGGAGTCACCATTTTGTAGTGGCTGTTAGCCTTGCTTCCCAGCAATTCTTGGGACAATTCATTTTGTCATGAGACTTCAGACACTGTATCTCATTTTATTCTTGACTCCTCATTTTTTTCTAAAGCTATGTTTACCCAAACTAATCCATGATACTCTGAGGGGCTTGAAAAAGATAAGCTAGCTTTCCCTTCTTTTAGTTCATTAAAAAAAAAACCCTATTTTGTTGTTGGCTCAGCTTTAGATTTCAACAATCCTCCATGTCAAAAAGTGAGTAATATGGGGAAAGCACTTCTAGGACTTGCTGTCTTCTATGGGGGACCTGCCACTGGATGATGCTAAACAGATAGAAATGGCCTTCTCATGGAGCATCTAAAGACCCCAAATTTCAAGTGCTAGAAGATTTGAGAGAATTTAGGAGTCTAGGTTCAAAGAAAGTTAAGAGTCAGAAAAGAGGGCTTTTTTTTTTTTGGTGGGGTAGGGGATAAGGGTTTTGGTTCAAAGGATTCCAATTCCGAAGAGGAAGGTTTTGAGGGGAGCCAGGGGAGAGTGAGCTCAGGCTGGATGGAGAAGAAAGAGTACCGAGTGTGCAGGGATCTTGGCCAAAGAGCCTTGGACCAAGAATAGACTGGACTTGCAGAGGTAGCCAAAGGTATTCGAACCAGGGAATTGAGCAAGATTTATTGCCTAAATTGGCCTAGACTAGACAGAGCTTGGCTTTGGGTCTGTTTTATGTGTTGGGCATGCACACATACCTCCTTACAGTTGAAGCCTTCAGATAGTGAGCCATAACCCTCAGCAAAATAGGGACAAGAAGACATGGCTGTTGGTGTCTGGAGTGTGCACAGAACCCAAGGAACAAAGTAGAACAGAACAGGCAGGTAGGCAGGTAGGCAGGAAAGATCAGCCTCCTCATCCATCCCTTGCATCTTCTGGGGCACTGGCTAGTTCATCTGCATTTAGACACATTGTACTCAGCCACCTTGGGGACTGGCCAGCACAATCATCATTGTATCCATTCTGTGGCCTTCTAGGCCACCAGCTCCCATGTGCTGTGTTCTACTGCTTTACTTTTGGTTCCGGATTACTCTCCTGGTGAGTTGCTGCTTTGAACTGAGGAGAGAGGGAGAGAAGGAGGGGGAGAGCGAGAGGGGGGAGAGGGAGAGGGAGAGGAGAGCAAGAGGGGGAGAGGGAGAGGGAGAGGAGAGAGGGAGAGGGAGAGGGAGAGGGAGAGGGAGAGGGAGAGGGAGAGGGAGAGGGAGAGGGAGAGGGAGAGGGAGAGGAGAGGAGAGGGAGAGGGAGAGGGAGAGGAGGGAGAGGAAGAGTCTGTGTGTATTGAGAGGAGTCCTGGGTGGCCTCGCCTCCGGCTTCCCTGACTGCAGGCTTCAGGAAGAGCCTGTGCTTCTGAACTTTGCTCTACCAGTCCACCCTGCAGGGAGGGATGAGACCAGCTCCCTGCTGGTTCTGTCCCATACTCCCCGCTATGATAGGCAGTGAAGCAAATCATTTGGGCTCTTGCCTGGCCTTAATGGGATAGAAAGGGCTCCTCTCTTGCTCGAAAGGAACATCCAAGTATGTGCTTACTGTTTAGTTTTCCTGGAAAAATAATTTCTCTGGCAAGCGAAAGAGGGTGAATTTGCCTTCAGAAGAGGATTGTGTCATATCCACAACCCTTGTGGCCTCCCACCAGTTCTATTGCTGAAAAGCTTGCATTCAGGGGAAGAGTAACCAAACATCTGCTAGGAACAGCTTTTCATTTTTACTCAAGAAAAACAAATGTGTTGTGTAGAGAAAAAAAGAGATGCATTATTGGGTGTCTCTTTGAATGTAATTTAGCAATCTGCCAAAATTCAGAGATTTTTTTTTTTCAAGTATAGTGTGAAGTAGAAGTCGGGCATGACTTTCAGTGTCACAGTTTTAAGGTATTGAGTGGAGTCCCACCCTTCCCTTCTCTAAACTCTAGGTTTTAGAAATTCGTTGGTTTAAGACTCCCGAGTAAATAAAGGGGGACAAAGGAATTAAGGAGAAATGAGAAGGTGACAAGATACGGCTGATTTAAGACATAGCTTCTGAAACTATGTCATACAGTCATGAAATTGAATGTAGAAGACATGAAAAATCTGGCAATTTAGTTTCTACACGAACAACAACCAAAAATTAATTTAAAAACCCAGACATAATGAATTGTAGGCATTTCTGAAAGTGCTCGCCTGTGTTGTTTTGCGCTGCATAACTACAGCCTTGGTTCTGAACACACAACATGTGTGCTTTACACAGTCATGCTGTGCAATGTCAACAAATGCTCCTTGAAACACCTTGGCTCATATTTGAGTCTCTTGTGTGTTATCTATAGCAGTGTCTTAACTATTGAAGATGTTCTATATCCTGCAGTATTAAATAGCCAACATTTTAGTCTTCATGTTCAAATAAATAAGCATAGTCATCTCACTAACATGCAAATTTGCTTTTAATTTTATTAAGTGGTAAAATTATATGTGCACCAAGTATTTATTTAAAAAGTAAGTGTCTTTGTGATTTATTATCAGGAAGTACTTAATTTGTATTCTGTGACAGTGTGAAATTTTCAACTTGACAGAAAGTACAATTACCTGGAAGATGGGCCTTTGGACATATGTATGGGGAACTTACTTGATTTTGCTGATTGAGGTGGGAAGACCTGCCCACTGTGGGTGGCACTATTCCCTGGATAGGACATACTAGGTTGTATAAGAGTGGGGAAGGAAAACTGAACACTAGTGTGGACATAATATGGACAGTTGCTTCAAGTTCCTGATGCCTTGACTTCTCTGCCATGGTGGATTGTAACCCGGAACTGAGAGCTAACAGGAACCCTTTCCCATTTAACTTGCTTCTGTTGGGGTATTTTGTCACAGCAACCAGAAAATAAACTAAGATGAGTATCTATAAACTCTGGGTCATGTAAAAATTTCTTGGGGAAAACAGGGTCATAAGTGGAAAAAGTTTAAGAAGCTCTGACAAGATATTCTAGGTGGAAGGAGCTACAAAGACCATTTATGTCACGGCTTTTGAAAACTAATTGAAAAACATATTGCAACTCTTTGTTCAAACATAGAACCCCATTATGCATAAAGTGCATATAAAGTGACACTGCTCTGGTTAAAATAGAGGAATGAACCCTCTCTACACAACCTTGCTTTTTACTGTTCAGGCTAAGAGAAAAGGGAGGTAATACCACATGCAGCCAGATTATGGGAACCAGTTCACATGTGTTTTGTGAGCCAGTTTGTTAAAGACAGCAATTATTAAAAATTAAATTATATGAACTTACAATTAAGTTATATTAAAGACAAAGCTAGTGAATTCTCAAAACTCATCACTTCCTAATTCTTTGACCACACTTCACTATTATCAATACTTTTGAGGTTGTTTACATCTATTGTATCTGCTCGGTGGAAATACTATACAATGGTGTGCTGTTGTGCATCTTTGCCCAATTCCTCGTCTAATGACGTCAGGTTGGGAAATTGAAATTGGCCCTGGTGGGAGTATTTATACCACAGAAATCCACAGAATGCTATAAACCAGAGCTCCAGTTCCCTCTTATTGGGAGAGCCAGTGTTAAACATTCACCGTCTCCGGCCAACTCTGTGAGTCCTCACTTCTCTTGGAAGCTATCCATCCAGCAATTGTCACCATGGGGAGACAGCTGCTTGGAAGTCAGAGAAGGGGAAAGGCTTTGGAGTGATCAACCATCATCATAGGACTCTACGGAAGAGAAAGGTCCTTGCAGGACCCCACCCCAGGCAACTACCATGGCAGATGAGAGCAGCATGGAGTGACAGCTGATAACTTGAACCATTTTACTAGAAGACCTAACTGCCCAGTTTATAGTCAAGACCATTGCATCACATCCTACCACAGTTCAGGAACCAAGAATGTTCATTCCATGACCACTTCAAAATGGGCTAAGTTATAGGTACAACAAGCTTGTAAGAAGACACCTGGTCTGCTGTGTCTACGGTTGCATCCATGGCCTATGACAATACATGGAACATGAAGGACCTTTAGCCAACACATACCTAGTGAAAGAGAGAAACCAATTGCCCCACAGAAAGCCATTTGTCTATTTCATCACTATTTCTAGGAAAAATAGTTAGGACATTTATTTTATACAAGCAGTGGGGTGTCAAATCACTTAAGAAAGATGTCTACCCCAAACTGATGTCCCAAAGTATTGATACTTAAAGAGTCAAATGACCACTATTGAGTAAATTATTGGCGTGAGTTTTCTAATGCCCCAATGATGGCTGATAAACAGAAATGACTTTACTGGGATGGGGAGCTGATTGGCAGTGACACACTCTACCCATTGTAGCTCCCATTTCAAACATCTTTCACCTCTTTTTTCTGCTGTGCCTGATCCCTTCATTTTCTACCCTAGTGGCCCTTTTGCTTTGGATTCCCTCTCCTCTTCTGTCCTTCTCAGCTCCCCAGCCTGCTAGTCACCCCTCACATGGTCCTCCCCAGACACTTAAATAATAATCAAGTCTTGCCCAAAGCCTCTGGGGTGGGAGAGATCACTCCTCCCAAACCCAAACCCAAACAAATGCTCAAGCTAGACAGGCCTCTTCATCTTCAGCCTTTACAAAGAAAGAGATACTCACCGATAACTAAATATTCTTTTGTCGATTTCAATTTCTACTGGTGTGTGTGTGTGTGTGTGTGTGTGTGTGTGTGTGTGTGTGTCTCCCTCCCAAAAGGATTGTGCTATGCCTCTTTTATGCTTAAATGTCCTTATAATGTAATTTCACATATCTGCAATTTATAGCACTGCAGGAGAGAAGCTAATATCCTAATGTTAATGACGCCTTTCTGGGTTACAGTGACCCATATGCAATCATCTAGCTAGTTCAAATAGACTCTGAAAGCCACTTAGGCCATAGCAGCTGGGTTAAGTGAAAAGTTCTACCAAAAATGATTTAAATGGATAGGTCACGTGGCTCAAGTTTTATAAAGAGTTTTTAATATCATCACCCATTCTCAGGGAGTGTGGCCAGGAATCTGACTATGGGTTCTTTTGAAAGGCTTTTGTAGTCTATGGTCACCTCTAGTGAAATTGCTGCTACTCCCGGGTAAGTGGTGAAGCTGCCTCCAGGGTAGACCTATGTATCCCAGCCAAACTTCTTTTGTTGTTGTTGTTTTCAAGACAGGGTTTCTCTGTATCTCTGGTTGTCCGGGAACTTGCTCTGTAGACCAGGCTGGCCTCAAACCCAGAGATTCACCTGCTTCTGCCCCCTGAGTGCTGGGATTAAAGGCGTGTGCCATACCACCACCCGGCTCTCAAGCAACATCTGCAAACAGATCTGCCATCGCAGAATTGAATCCATCAGGAGAGTGCCAGAAGTGAGTTTAAGTTAGAAGTCATCTGAAGGATTCTAGCAGGCCCGCTGGCTTCCAGAAGTTCTGCCATGAAATCGGTGAGCAGCTCAAGTTACTTAGCCTTCTGAGTCTTGGTTTGACATTTATTTTGTTCTTGCTGGCCTCAAACAACTCACTGTGTAGCTGAGGATGACCCTGATGATCCCCTGCCTCTAGATGCTTAGTGCTAGGATTTAAGGGATGGGACACCATGACTGGTGTATGGGTTTCCACCTCTTTAAAATGATGTTGTTGATAGCACTAGATTTCCTGGAGTTATATTAATTAATTAATCAATCAATCAATTCAAGGATTCATTCAAAGCCCTAGCTCTAGCTAACAGATTTGCTCTAGCGAATTTGCACATAGTACGGGTTTTTCTTTTTAAAGGAGGGCAGTTAAAAGTAAAAAAACAATTAAAAATAAAAGCAAATAAAAGTTAAGATTGTTATCTTTTTACGAGCTTGGCAGACCCGCAATAAACTGTAACACTAGAGCCTTGAGGTCTGCACCCGGAGATAGGAGGACCAGTTGCTCGCCACCGTTGCAGTCTATCAGTCTAGGCCACTGAATTAGGGCCCATGCCGAAGTGGCTCCAGGCAAGCAGACTACTGCAAGTCAAAAGCACAAACAAGCCATGTGGTCCTCCGGGAAGTTCCCTGGGGAGTTGGAGCTGGTGCCAGCCCTCCCACCAAGAGTCATCACAGTCAGTGGGTGCTTGTGAGGAGTCCCAGACTGGGCCCCTCATGCGCTGTCTGCCTTTGCCTCTCCCTGGGCCTCCTCTCGGCTCAAGCTTCCACTAACGACTGAAGGGCCAGACTTGCAGAACTTTTTGAGTTTCCCTTCTTTGCTCCCTGCCCTCTCTCTATCCTCCGGTTTATATCGAAGGCCAGACACGGCACTCTCTGCCCCCCTCCCCGCTTAGCTTTTTACTGGAAGTGTAAAGAGATTGGTGAGACCCTGCTTGCAGGCTCTGCAGTAGAAAGGCCAAGGAGGAAGGAGTGCCACAAATTTGAGGCCAGCTTGCAGTACATAGCAAGACCCTGTCTCAAACAGCCAAGAAAAACCGAGTGAGCCCATGTGTACCTCTGAAACATTTTGATTTGGAGAACATGGGTGGGGTCGGCGGGGGGGGGGCACTTTTCAGTTTCATACTGAGGGACAAGCCAATGGGATCTTCTGGTTACCTGAATCTCAAACATCACTGAAATGTATTCTGAGCTTAATTTAGATGCAGCGCTGGCAACTTAAGGTCAATGTGTCGCTTTATGGGTCTGTGAGCCCTCAAGGTTTCACAGAGCTCTGGCTCTTATCTGAGGATTTTTCTAGTAACTCTGTAACCAAGGCTAACAGGAGTGTTTCTAGTGGGCGTTCAATCCTACAGATATTTTAAAAAGCCATTTCTGAGAAATTCAAGTCCATATCAGGAGTGATAATAGGATGGCTGCCTCCCAAGATTTGCAAGCTGTGCAGCATTTAGCTGCAAATAAACAAATAGGGAATCCAATCCTTTTTTGTTGCTAATGTTAATTATACCATTGCTTCAGGGTTTTTTCCCCCCAAGTGTTCATAGCTCAAACCTCGATCTGGTGTTCCGAGTCACATTTCTCAGTCAATCCTTCCCATTTGCAGGAAGAGGCATCTGACATCTGAGCTTGCCCTTTCAATTCGTCCAGGTGCTGGTAGTTAGGGAGGATTTTCATATTCCAAGCTACATAGGGTTTGGAAATCGGACACCCCCATCCAGGATCGCAACAGGAGGCAATCATCATTGGTCACGAGGGGCAGGGAGTGGGAACTCTCGTGAGAGTCTGTGGGCTCTGGCCTTGAGCTTCAGACTGTTTCTGGCATCTTGCCTTTTCTGTGTATGTGTACTCAGGCCTTCAGCTAGCATTATTAGTGAGACTTCCACCTCTCTCCTCAGAGACACTGGAGCTCCAGCCATTTCTGCAGCTGCTTATGGCAGCATGGCCATAAACTTGGGAACTAGTTAGTGAAAGATTCAAGTGATTCTTATTATTAGGCAAGTTCAGGAAGCCTGAGCAATTCCTTTCTATCCAGATGTCCCACAACCACCCAATGCATGATATGATTAAAACCATAGTGATTCAAAAAGTCACTTGTCCTGGAATATCTGTACTGAATGAGGCAGATCCACATTTATTCGGATGGAACATTCTCTAAGAAGGCTTGTGAAATGAGAAACCCCTGAGCTGCCAGCATCCCAGGGCAAGCTCACTTCGCAGACCTCTGGGGTGCTAGCTTTCAGGAGGACTCTCTCTTTTTTCTGCACATCAATTGATACCCATAACGTGTTAGATGGGCTTGGATGTCTAGTTGATCATGGCAACCCTTGTATTTCAACTGCCTTTAGTTAACCGACTATTCTCAGAATGGCATAGATACAAGAGAGCCTGTTACAGGTTAGCAAAACATTCAAAGAATGAACCCACAGAGTTGCAAAAACACTCACAAGTACATATATGGACTTATAAATACAGATACAATTTCAAGAACTAGGAAGAATAACTGTGTAGGGAAAGTACGAGGTGTTTGGGGAAAAAGAGTCCTTCCATGCCTTTTTGTACAGTTTAAATTTTATACAGTACTCACGCGTTATTTTCCCCCAATTTTTTATTTTGAAACTTTTTGAAGAGGTTGAAAAGGGCACAAAAGATTTCACAACCAATTTGCCGACACATTAAGTGCATAGTTCTGTTTCTATTGCTCTCCATACACGTGCGTGCATGTTTTCCTTTATTGATCTACTTGCAAGGTACATGTGCAATGAGCCTCATTTCAATTTTCCAAACTGAGTCTCTCAATGAATGTCTCCCCCTCAGCCATGAACCATTCTCCTACTTAAGAAAATAAACAACAGTCTCCCAATAGCATCTACTTTCCAACCCGTATTCAAACTGTCCCAGTATCCTCTGAATACCGTTTGGAAGTTTTTGAAAGTTCAGATTCTAAAATCAAGGTTTGTGCCTTGTACTTACTTATGTCTCTTTGTTGTCCTTTCAGCTGCAATGGTGTGCATTCTCCACCCCCCTCTCTCTCTCTCTGTGTGTGTGTGTCTGTGAAAGAGACAGAGACAGACAGAGAGAGAGAGAGAGAGAGAGAGAGAGAGAGAGAGAGAGAGAGAGAGAGAACACTGACTTTTTAAGGAGATTAGTATGACTGTCTTAGAGTCCACTTTAATTTCTGGGTGGATCTATTCACTCATGGTATACAGTACTTAATAAAAAGAGTAAAACTCAAGATATGACTGAGTGGTAGAATGGTTTGCCTCGCACAAACAAGGCCCTAGGTTCCATTCACAGAAGTGCAAAAAAAAAAATAATAATTGCTAGCAGTAAGAAAAGAGACCAGATCCTGTCTTATATAAACAGCAACCTTCAAATGAGCTCATCTTCCAACATCTCCACCTTTCTGGTTCCTGGACCAGCTCTTCTAATCAGCCTCTTTGTCTTTCATCCTCCATATTCTGTAGTTCCCAAGTTCTTCATCTTATCCTTTGGCCTACCTTAGTATTTTACAACTTTTCTGGTCCTCTATACCCCACCATGGGTCAGACCTTCAATGCCTCACCTCTGAAGTATTCTGACTCCTTATTTACCTAAACCTTGCCCTGAAAATCTGTTATGAGTACAGAGGAAGCAGTGTCTTAGCTTGAGACAGATGTCTACTTATATTCCAACACAGCCAAGTATTTGCTGAGTGCCTTGGAGAAATCTTTGTGTTTAGCCTGACTTCTACTTTCTTCTCTGTAAAATGGAAATATCCATGGTGCCTCTTTCTTGGTTTTTGGTCAGCGCATACCTCCAAGGCTCCCACTTCTTCTAAAGGTCACTCCAAATCCTATCCTTTCTTTCTTCAGCCTTTTAATTAGCACATGATAATTACACACAACAAAGACATTTTCACGTACATACAGAACATCATACTTTGATCATGTTCATAAATGGACAATCGGGAATGAAAATACTCTACTCTCTCTTTGGCTTTCAGATTTTTGAAATGAGGGAACCTGTGAAATTGGAATTTTTCAGGAAGCTGGGAGAAGGTAAAGGTTGAGAGTGTGGTGTCTGTCACCCAGAACAGAAGCTTATTGCTTAGAAACCGATTTTGCACATTTCTAAATACCTTGCCAGTCCAGTATGCCCGAGGGACAATGGTGGATCACTGTGGACACATGGTGGCCAGGCTGCTTAGCTACGCATGCCCCTGGCCCTCTATTTAAACCTAGACCTCACTTCAGAACCCCGAAGAGATACTTGGGGGAAGAAAGGACGGCATTGGACCTCTTTGTTCCTTCTTTTCTTCCTTTCCACTATCATTTGTTTCTTTAATTGGCTTATTAGGGTTGGGATAGGGGTAGGGAGCAGGCTCTGACCCTAAAAACTCTGGTAGCATTTCACTGCTCCCTATTCTCCTCTCTCATCCCTCTCCTGACTCCTCTGACCTGTCTCCTCCTTCCAAATCACCCCCTTCTGCTTTTTAATTTTTCTTTGCTAGCTTCTGGATATGATCAAGAACATGTCTTTCTGAACCTTGCTTATTTTGCGTAAATAATCATCTCCAGTTCCACACATTTTTCTACAAAGGCTATTTCATCTTCCTTAATGGCTCAATACTGCCCTATTGTACACACGCCTTGTTTTTACCCTGGCATCTGCTAAAGGACCCTCAAGCCAAGCCTAAGCCTCAGTTTTTCAGTCTCAGCCACAGCCCTGACACCTCCAGGAAGACTTCCCAAGAACAGTAGCCTCCACCCCTTTCTACATTTCCACGGCCTCTGTGGCCTCCAGAGATGACTTAGCAAAGAGTAGTTTTATTGCTCTGACATTTACATTCCCATCTTATCTGCTGTTGGAATAGCCAAGCTCCTTGAGGGCAGAGGCCATGTAGTGCTGTCTCACCTAGGGTTCCCAGAGCTAGTGCTTTGCTGAACACACAGGGCTGAGAGCTATCATTTGACGGACGTTGAGAAACTGGTCTTCAGAATCCTCACTCTTTCTTATTGGAGAGATGAGAGATGACGTTCTCACTATCTCCGACTATGCTGAGACTATCACCCCAACAATCATAGGAATTGGTCATATTTTAGACTGTCTATTATGTACATTAGTGATTTGAATGTGTATTCTCTATGATTCCAGCTTAATACGTGAAGAAACTGGCTCAGAAAGGGAAAGTTGCTTGTCTAGGCTCACCCAGCTATTGGCTGTTGAAGCTGTAGTCTGTCTAAATGCATCTGTCTGCCTCTGGAATAACAGGAGACAAGAGTCCATGGGAGGAAGGACAACACTACTGTCAGAGTTGCTGGGATTCAGAAGAAATGTACTTTAGTTGTCTTCTTTAGAAAGAAGAATGTTTGTGTGAATCTGTCCCCTCTCAGACCCCAGAGACAGGCTTCGCTGTAGCCGCAGGAGAATGAGGGCCACGCTGCTTATCCCAGAAATGGACTTAGGCTCCGTTTGTTTCTCTGTTTGACCATCTATCTGAGTTAATAAGAACTCCCATAGCATCCCCAGAGGGAGGGGAAAAAAAGAAGGAAAGAAGCAAGAATATATAAAAGAGGATGCTAAGTAAGCAGAGGGAAAGATGGGAGACACTTGTGTGCTTATGATAATGGTTGTGTGTGTATGTGTGTGTGTGTGTGTGTGTGTGTGTGTGTATGTGTATGTGTTCAGTCTTTGGATTTCAATAAAGAACAGACCAAAGTCAGAGTCAAAACTGCCTGCTTCTCAGCAGCCACTTCATCACCCCCATGTCACATTTCCCAGCTGGAGGGCAATAATTGCATGGCCAGATCTGGCCCCATCTGGGAAACACCAGGGTCTTCCTGAATCGTCATCCACTACCATGGCTGCCAAGGCATAAGGTGACCTAAGCGAAGCCTTCACACAAGCCATGTGCACAGTCATAAAACCCCAAGGGAATGTGGCAACAGACACAGAGCCGCCTGCCTGCCAAATTTCCAAAGGGAAGAAGGAGCTTGCTGCATCTGTATTTGCCCCTGGGATTGGAAAAATGTATCTCAGCCACTGAAGCGGGTGTGAGCGGGCAGGCAGGTGGGGGACTCACCTTCATAGGAGAGGGACTAGTTATACTAACAGTGCCAATGGCCTGGTGTATATGTGTGTCTTTGTAGCGATCCAGTTCTACACATACTTTACCAGATTGCATCCTGCCTGACAGTTTATTCCAGTCCTTTGAAAACAACAGTCCAAACATCAGAAGGACCTGGGGCCTGAACAGGGTTTCCCATTTTTGTATATAACTTAGAGAGGAGAAAGAAATCCACACACACTACTCACCCTGAGGGGGACTCACTCAGTTATTCTGGTGATTTTAATTTTTTTGAGATAAAGTCATCTTACTGTGCAGCCTAAGCTGGCCTGGAACCTGCAATACTTCTGCCTCAGTCTTTCAAATGCTAGCTCCAGCTGAACCCTACTTACTTGCCTTTGTTAGAAGCCAGAACACTTGGAAAGCACTCGTTCATGGGAACAAGAGAAGGTGAGGGAGTTGTATCATAGAGTGGCCACTATTAGAGAAATCATGTAATGAGCTAGCTACTAATAGTGCTTGCTATTTCCAATGGACTGTTTCATTTCTTAATTCAGGAAACCTATCTCCAGTGTATCAGGCACTGGGCCAGGCACACTCACACATAAACCCAAACTGAGCAAGATGGTGCATCCCAGCACTGGGACGTCTGAAGCAAGAGGATTGCTTGAGACTGGGAGTTTGAACTAACCTGGGCAACATACAACTAGGACCCTGTCTCGAACACAACAGAAACCAACACACTCTGGTGTCAGAAATCGAGGGGGAGCTCAAAGCCGCAGCAGCAGTGAGAGGAGCTGCAGCTGTACAGCATGCAGCGGAATCGAAGGTGCAGGCTGGGGTTGGGTGCAGGTGTCCACGGCAGGCTGGGGGTGCCAGTGTTCCTATAGAAAGTTCCTATAGAAAGGCAGAAGCAGTGGAAAGGGTTGGCTAGTACGTGGGGACTGGGCGGGGCGGGGGACGACGACGACGACGACGACGACACTATTTGTATTGTGGCAGCCACTTCATACTGAGTGGGGTGTCACATAACCCAAGGTATGTAGACCTACAAGGTAAAAGAGTTCTTGTCTTTTACCCCATAACACTACCCAAGTGCTCAGTGATGTGCTAGACACTGTCCTAAGTATTTTCCTTCGTGTGTGTGTGTGTGTGTGTGTGTGTGTGTGTGTGTGTGTGTGTGTGTGTATACCTGTGTATGTACATGTGTCTCATGTGTCCAGGTACATGAATAAGTGTATGTAGAGTGTTGCCCTTCAGACACCATCTACTTCTTTTTTGGAGGTAGCACCTCTCACTGACATGGAACTGGCTCGTTTGGCTGGGCTGTGAGCCTCAAGCAGCCTGCGTCTGCCTCCCCAGCACTGGGATTAAAAGCACACACACCGCCATGCTTGGGGTTTTTTTGTTGTTGTTGCTTTGTTTTGTTGTTTTTTGTTTCGCCAACTGATCTATTTCCCTAGTCCCTGAGTGCTTTTCTTCTATTAGCACATTCTGGCATAGCCGTAGTTTATAGACAGTGAAACAGAAGAAAATGACATCCAGTCGTTTACCCAAGGTACCAGAATTCAAACCTAGGTATTACAGCAAGAATCTGTTTTTAGACCTAGCACCTTGAAGAAGAACTCATAGCTAAAGCTTGCTGTGTCTACAAGACAATAAGACAGCATGAGACTGAAGGAATGCATGGAAGACCGCACACCATAGACGTGCCAGCTAATAGAGAAGGCTGAACTTGAAAATAAGTATGGTTGGGCTAGGTGTGTAACTCAGTGGTTGTGCATGTGCTGAGCACATGTGAGGCCTCAGGTTCAACCCTTAGCACATATAATATAAAATATAATGTAATCAAATAATATAGCATTATATAAATGTTCAAAGAGTTTACAACAGGAGTAAGTGGTATAAGGCAATTATTGTGTGTTTTTAAGCTATGTGTAAACTTTAGAAAGAACCAAAATGTGAGTGGTGGAATGAGAAAACACCAAGCGATGGTGGGATTAAAAAATAAGCTAGGCCCAGCTGATGAGAGATGAGTGAACAAGGCTAGATGTGAGGCCATTATCCAGAATCCAGACAGAGGAGTAGGAATGGGAAGAAATGAAAGAGAAGTTAAGCTTCATGAAGGATAGAGCGAGACCTTCTAAGCAGCGTTTGCTCTTCTAGAGCTAAAGTTACTGGTGGTCATGAGCCCTTGCACTCGGTGCCGAGGAGCTCAGTTGCTTTTTCACCCTGTACCTGTGCTTTATATGAACATTATGAAGGCGGTTCCCTTTGTGTGAACATATGAAGGCGGTTCCCTTTGTGTGAACATATGAAGGCGGTTCCCTTTATGTGAACGTATGATGGCTGCTCCCTTCACCATGGAAGAAGGCCTTTCTTCCTTCTGTCTCCTCTTTAGCTGGCCCTTGTACTGACTGTTCAAGTATGAGGTTGAATGTCATATCCTGAACCCCCAAACAGGTCAGACTCTGCTGCCATGCAATCCCTTTTACGGAGCTATGAAAAGTATTAGAACACAATGATCTCTGTACTTATTTATCCCACTGCGTGTTCTGATGTGTCCCTGGTGTTCAGCGGACTGGCTGACAGATGGGACATGCTCAAAGAGCTGAATGAATGAATGAATGAATGAATGAATGAACGGGTGCATGAGTGGCATTACCTGAGCAGATGAGAGGGAAATCACAGGCCTGGGAGGGACCTTGGAAAGCTATTTTAACTCTTCCCAGTTTATGAGCAGAACTATTGTGTAACCTACCCCTGGAAGAGCAAACTATGTGCTTTTCTTCAAACCACACTACAGTAGTTCCTTTTTCCTTTAAATAGTTCTCATTATTTGGAAGCAAAAGGTGGTCAGGAAGCTGTTGAGAATGGAGACAGAGCTCTTTTTGAAAATATGTAAAAATAACATCTAAAATCATTTCCTATTTTAGAAGAGCCAGGGAAACTCCCAGCTTCAAAGCAACCCTGTTGTAAATCCTTCTGTTACAGGAAAGAATGGACCAAATTAAATGAAGATTCTCTTTTTATTCCCTTCCTTAAAAAAAAAAAAAGGTTGAAATTTGGTGTGATCACAGCAGTGCGTTAATACCAACTCACAAGCACCAATTATTCATTTTAGGAGCTGGTTATACTGGGGAAGGAAGGAGGCCAGCAGGATGGGGAGAGGCTGGAATAGGAGGGTGGAGGAAGAGGGTCAACAAGAACAAAGCACGTGTAAAAATGCCACGAGAAACTCAGTGCTTTGTGTGCTTAAAACAATGAACTGTAAAACCAGGCCATTCTTACGGATCAAATGATACAACTTACAACTTCACGTCCCATGCTTTTGTAAGCTGTGCAGCGGAAATGCTGCAAACGCTCGGTGACTGTGCATCTCTTCCCAAGTACATTCACAGCAATGGCGGGGGGGAGGGGGCGGGGGGGGCGCGTGAAGTCAGTTACGATAGGAGTAAGTGACATGCTGGAAACCGACAAATGGTCCACATAGGAGCTCCATCTATTGCTTCACTGAGGCTTGACTAGGGTTCAGAGACCTTCCACCCACAACCTTGTTTTGATGTCCCACAAGCAAAGAACACTTGTAACATTTTTAAGGGCTACAAAGAAATGAGTTATGTGGCTGTGAAACCCAAGATGTTTCATATATGACTCCTTTTTTTGAGACAGAGTCTTGCTATGTAGACCAGTTTGGTGTTGATTTCATAGAGATCAGCCTGCCTCTACCACCTGAGTGCTGGGATTAAGGGCACGCATCACCACATCCAACGATATATGCCTCGTTACAGAAAATGTTTGATAAGCCTTACTCTAGGCTGAAGAAAATGACAGAGAAAATGTCAGCACAGGTCAAGTTTTGAACTGTGTTGTCTCTGTGGGTGTTCCGCTGTAGAACGTGCCAAAACAATCGAGGAAGCATTCTTACAGTCTTCAGAAACTGTTATCTGATTCAATAATGAAGTCATTTATGGCACTGATGTGAAGCAGAGAAATTTAGGTATGCACTCTGTTGCTTCACATTTTTCTAATTCATTAAAGAAAACTAATATGACAAACAATACTCATGTCAGAACCGCATGTGTCTCTTAACTACCACCTCAGGTTGGCTACTGTTAGGCAAAACTCAGCCAATGACATCCATGAGAGTTGACTAAACAATATGAACCATGTAACATTGCACGTGTCATTATTTGTGAATAAGGTGCCGCACATTTTAATATGCATGTACATGTCCATATATGCATACTCTTTTGTAGATATCATGCTGTTGAGCATCTGCCAACATGTATACTGGTCACACCTAAAGGAAAGCCAGAGGTCTACGTGGATTCTTTGAGTCTTTAGACAGCTTCATGGTGTCCTTTTTTCAGCTGGTTCTGAGCAGACCTCCTAACCTGAAAACAAACACACATCTGAGCTGTCTTCAGTGTGTGAGTTATGGTAGTAAGCTCTCACCATGGGGAGGGAGAGGCTGTCTAGTCTTTGAGGTCTCAAGTTGCCTGGGAAAGTCCTCAGGAAAAGATAACATTTCACTTTGGTGACAAATTTGTTGATTTTACAGATAACATCCACATTTTACCCTCTGAGAAGGCACATTCAGTGAGGACATTGGTTTTTATGTTTTTCTCAGAGCAGTCATTAGTACAAATTAATAAATCTTTTTGGTGAGGGAACACTGGGCTGTATTTTATCTTTGTTCAGCTAACAGAGGAAAAAGGAATGCATTAATAGTTGGGTTCAGGCAGAAAGAACATGAAACTTTGAAGTTCTATGGACCTGGCATATGTTTCTAAAGTCATATGAAGGATACGGGATGCTTGCTGGTTTTATGCATGAGCTGAGAGCATGACAGGGCATCCTTGCTTTCACTGGCAGTAGAATTAGAAAACTCTGATATAACAATTCTAAAAAGTGATAGTGCATGAGACTCACCTAAGCGTCTGGTAACGGACGATGGGGGCCCACCCACAGTTACACATTCACTGGGTCCAGGGTAGGGCCTGAGACTGCATGCCTAGCCACTTCCCAGGTGATCCCGATGGCTGTTAAGGCGAAGCTTCCCTCAGAGAGCCGCATCCATAGGAAGAAAAGCCCAGTGCTCCAGCTGCCTGGCTTCAATCACAGTCAGAGGATCTCTCTACAGGGCTGCCTTGACATTTTCTGCTCTCCTAAGGAAACTACAAAATTCCTTTCTCTCACATGTCACACAAAACACAGCTAAAAGCCTGGCTGATTTTAACCTGGTTTATTTCAGTCTTGGGTAAGGTCAGAACATTTTCATCTGAAAGTCATCTGGTGCTCCTTTCTCTCTGCCGTCTCTGTCTCTGTCTCTGTCTCTGTCTCTCTCTCTCTCTCTCTCTCTCTCTCTCTGTGTGTGTGTGTGTGTGTGTGTGTTGTGTGTGTGTACGTGTTTGTATGGATGTGGATTAATGTGTAGGTGCAGGTAACCACTGTGCACGCGGAGGTCAGATGCCAACTTTGGGCAGATCCTCAGGTAGCTTCCCTCCATCTTTGGTGGAGATAGGAGCTCTTGTTAGCCTGGAACTTCACTAGACCAGGCTCCCTTGGCAGAGAATTTCTTGGGATCTGCCTGTCTCTGCCTCCCATCTCACTATCACTTTACCCAGCTTTTTTTTTTCTTTTCCACGATAGGGTTTCTCTGTGCAGCCCTGGCTAGCTGTCCTGGAACTCACTCTGTAGACTAGGAAAGCCTCGAACTCAGAGATCCACTTTCCTCTGCCTCCTAAGTGCTGGGATGAAAAGTCTACACTACCATCACCCAGCAAACAGCCAGCTTTTTATGTGAGTTCTGGGGATCGAAACTGAGGTCCTCATGCTGGTGAGACACAAGCTTTATTAATGCAGCCATCTCCTCTCTGAGTCTACATTCAAACTCCTATAAAGAAGATGACTCTGGGTCCCTGATCCTCTATAGAAAGGGATGTGGAACCAGAAAGTCATAGTGTGACGGTAGGTATGGGATTAGTATGCTGAAATTTGAGCACTGTTTATCTGTAGTTTCTAGCTGAAAGAAGGAACGATTTCTAAGGAGGTAGGCATCATCGCGAGACTTCCTTACTTTATTTGCCAAAGTGGAACCATGGAGAGTCAGAGTGAGAAGAGGCAGGGCTGGAGAGATGGCAAAGTGGTTAGGAACACTGAACACTGGCTGCTCTTGTGGAGGATCTGGGTTCAGCTGCCAGGACCTACATGCTCACAACTATCTATAACTTCAGTTCCAAGAGCCAATGTTCTCTTCCAGCCTCCTCAGGCATCAGACCCCCACATGGTGCATAGATATACACAGAGACAAACACACCTCCTCCCAAAATTCTAAAGTGGACTGAATATTGCAGTACCTCATTTGATTGGGGTAAGGAGAACACACTCACACACTCACACACACAGAGACACATACCACTGATTGCATACACATAAACACAAAGACATACATGCACATGCACACACATACACATGCAGACACATACACACAAAGAGATACAACACATACATATACAAACTTGCATACACGTATACTCACAGGTACACAGAGAGGCACACACACACACAGAGAGACACACATACAGAGAGATCAGAGACAGAGATAGAGGCAGGGGATAGAGGGAGAATGATTTCATTTCTCTCAAGTTCAACAAGTGACCGAATAGCTGATGGCGGAGACTGGTGACTCAGAGGTTACCCACTGGGATGGTTGGTCAGCATTGTGTCACTGGAGGAACACCTGATACAATCAATTTCTACCTACAGTGATCCTGGAGGGTCTCTTTGGGGGGTGAAGTCATAAGGGAGTTTTTTCCCTTCAATCTCACTGTATTTTCTAAATTCCAAAAGAAACACTTGATAGGTTTCTATGTCACCAAAAATAAACTCGGCATGGCCTTTCTCTTTCTATGAAAACGGAGGCATAATTCATAGTTAAATGCATAAAGCCCACTCATGTTAGTGTGTGCTTCATGATTGTGTGTGACTGCAACCAAGATCAAGACAGAGGCTATTTCCAGCTTCCCAGAAGGTTCCTTCATGCCGTCAGCCTGTTCCCCGATGTAGCTTAAATCTGAAATGTTACGTGAAGGCTGTCAAAGGTTTGTTCCTCAGCTTGCTACTGCTAAAAGGTGGTGGGATGTTTAAAAAGTGAGGTCTAGCCAGGCGGTGGTGGCGCACGCCTTTAATCCCAGCACTTGGGAGGCAGAGGCAGGCGGATCTCTGTGAGTTTGAGGCCAGCCTGGACTACCAAGTGAGTTCCAGGAAAAGGCACAAAGCTACACAGAGAAACCCTGTCTCGAAAAACCAAAAAAAAAAAAAAAAAAAAAAAAAAAAAAAGAAGTGAGGTCTGGTACGAGGTCTTATTGAAGGAGTATGTGACCCTCATGACCGTCCTGGGACTTGTGGGACCCAGCCCTTTCCTCTTCCTGTTGCATATAGGCTGAGCCCAGCCGCCTCACTCCCTGCAAGGGCAGTTGCTACGAGGCCCTTAAGCAACAGGGCCAACGGATCTTGGAATAAAACCTCTGCAACTCTGGACCAAAATTGATCATAGCAAGTATGTGTTACAATTCCACACAGCTAACTAGATACTCCAGTAAAGGTAACCCCCAAGTTACTGACCTCTACCATCACAATTAGTTTGGTCAATTATTAAAATTCAGAGAGATGGAATCATTCTCTCTCTCTCTCTCTCTCTCTCTCTCCTCCCTCCCTCCCTCCCTCCCTCCCTCCCTCCCTCTCTCTTTCCTTTTTAGCCTGATCTAATAATACTAAGATTTACTCAGTTACTCAAATTGCTGTGTACAAAAAGTTAAGCCAGGTGATGGTGGCACACGCCTTTAAATCCCAGCACTCAGGAGGCAGAGGCGGATTTCTGTGAGTTCGAGGCCAGCCTGGGCTACAGAGTGAGTTCCAGGAAAGGCACAAAACTACATAAGGAAACCTTGTCTCGGAAAAAAAAAAGAGAAAAGAAAAGGAAAAAAGTTAATTACATTTTATTGCTGACTATAGACATACTAGGGTTTCTCTATTTTTCCATTGCTGGTCATTGAGACTGTTTCCAGGTTTGGCCTATTAGAAATGCCCCTAATTCTGGTAAAGGTTAAGATGTCTCCATGGAAACCACAGGTTCCATGGGAGTAGTAGCTTCCTTTAATAAAATGCCTACTGTGTGTCAGGTATTTTACTTCCTTTCAATCTTCCCAGAATCTCTATGTCCCTACTCTCCTTTCACAGAGGAGGAAACAGGGTGGGGCAGGACTGGGGGAGGGCTTCGAATTCTTTGGACAACAGACATTGTGACAGTTGGGAGTCCAAAAGGGTTAGTAGGAAACCATACTTGAGAAAGAAAATGGGAAACAGCAGAATGGGCAAGAGTAGCCCAGTTCCCAACAGAAAACTGAAAACCTACGACCAACAGCTTCAGAGCACAGACTGCCGTTTGCAGGAGCCTTCCAGATGGTGAAAATGGGTCCTGTATCACTACCCTGATCAGTCACTGGCTAGAAGTCACCCCAAGAACAGCATGACCTTGGCTTAGAAGCTGAGGCAGACCTAGGAGAGAACTAACAGCTGGAGGCTGTCAGCTAGCCATACCCCTCACAGCTGGACCAAGGTGCAAGTGGTTCATCTTGGTGTCTGTAATGCAGAGTCAGACTTCAAAGCCAGGATGACTGGGGCAAATCAATGCCGAATGACAAGCAGGAAGCCCCAGAGGTTTAGACTTCCCCAAACCCTTTTGAGCAAACGCCCACTGAGGACTTCCCACTAGGTCATCTACCTCCAAACACTGCCGAACTGAGGAACCCAGTGCGCCCTCCATATGTGAACCTCTGGGTGGGGATGGGGACGGACAGCACGCGAGGCATTACACTGTGTGAATGGTAAAGAAGGTAGAAGCAAGACCATTTGGGGGAGACAGGAGTCGGTGACACTGGCTTTCTGAAGCCTTGGGCTCTAGCTCTACCTTAAGCACAGAGTGGGTGACATGCAATGTCGATAGAGAAAGCGGGAAGAGAGTTGAAGCTCAGGACAAAGTGCTCAGAAAGAAGAGTGAGGTCTAGAATGAACTGGAAGTTTCCAGAGAAGGGAGATTGCCTCTAGAAACACACACACACCATTTCTCCAAGGTTTGTTTCCTCCCTGAGTCATGGGATATAATTTCCGTGATGACCATGGCCCCGGGCAGTGTCCTTTTCTCTACAATCCAGATGGAGGGATAGGAGGCCTCAGGTGAGTTGGGCTAAGGTATTGAGGTGAATAGTGAGCACTCCATATTTGGCTGCTCTTTTCTGTCAATTAGCAATACTGTGGGCCAGAAATAAGCCATCACATTTATGATCTATTTACTTTCATGGAAAGAAAGAACGGCCCTTTAAACAAATAGGGTTATTATCCATATCTAGATAGCCACACACTGTAGAATGAAGTTGGACTTTTCCTTTACATCACACACAAAAACTAACTCAAACTACATCAAAGGGCTAAATCCAAGAGCTAAGGCTACAGAGCTTAGAAGTAGCATGGGTAAGAATCTTCCTGACCTTGCAGTACACAATGGTCTCTCAATTTTGACCCCAAAGCACAGGCAACCAATTTTCTAAAAAATGAGTAAATGGAATCTCATCAACTTTAAGAACATTTGTGCTTCAGAGCTCACAACAAAGAAAGTGGGGAGACCACCCACAAAACAGAAAGAAAACATTTCAAATCGTACATATGGTATGAGACTTGTATCTAGAGCATATACAGAACACCAACAACTCCATCCTAACATAAAAAAGACAAAATAACCCAGTTTAAAAAGTTCAGAGGGAGAATCCAAGTGGATATTCAAATTCCTAATAAGTACATAAAAGGCATCATTCGGATGCCTCCCACTCATTAGGATGCCCATAATAAAAAAGGAAAATGGGGCTGCAGAGATGGCTCAGTAGTTAAGAGCACTGGCTGCTTTTCCAGAGGACTCTGGTTCAATTCCCAGCATCCACATGGCGCCTCATAACTGTCTGTAACTCCAGTTCCCCCACACCCTCACACCGATGCACATAAAGTTAAATAAATTATTTAAAAAAGCAAATGGAAAGATAACAAATAATGGCAAGGATGTGGAGAAAGAGACACTCTCCTAGATTGCAAGCAGGGCTGTCACATCATGCAGCTGTTAGACACAGAGTTTGGCAGTGTCCCCAAAAAGTTAAATATGGAGTTATCCTATGGCCCAGCAATTCTAGGGAGATTTGAAAATACAACCACACAAAAACTTAGGCATGGATATTCATAGCAACATTATTCACAATAGCTCCCAACAGAAAGCACTCAAATGCTCATCAACAGGCAAAATGGGATAGTTAGATGGTGAAATAGTACTCAGCCATAAATAGGAATGAAGTACTACTACGTACCACAACATGGACAAACCCTAACAACACAATGTTAAGTGAAAGCACACAATCACAAAGCCTGTTTACTTTATGATTCCATTTATATGAAATGTCCACATAGGCAAATCCATTAAAAAAAAAAAAAACAGAAAGAAAATTAGTGCTTGCCAGGAGCTTGAGGGGGGAGACCGGGAGTGACTGATTAATGGGCATGGGGATTCTTTGTGGAGTGCTGACAGTATTCTGGAGTCAGTGACGATGGTTGCACAACTTTGCGAATAGTCTATGGTAGGTGAATCATATGCCCATAAAGCTGCTATGAAAAGTGCTATGGGTCACTAACCATGTGGCACTCACACCCTTGGCTTCCACTGGAGCTTCCCTGGGTGGGTGGCCGCTTTTGTTCAATTCTCATTCCTATGCCCATTAAAACAATGGCTCAAACAGGGATTAAGGTTCGGGCCCTTTTTGTCTTTTGCTCCCAAGTCTGGTTTTTTTCCAAAAAGCTTTTTAGCACACGATAGCTTTTCTTCTGAAGAAGCCAGTGTTAGAAAGCCAATTTGGAAATGTGTCCCCCGGATATTTTTCACTCTCAGTTTTAGTGCCTACTGCAGAGGCTGTGCTGGGAGTCTTTTTCTTCTCAAAGATCTCCGTGTGGCTGGTAGATCAATCTCAAGGACACTTGTGTGTTATCATGCCGATGGCCACCCAGAGAAAGCTGTGCACAAGAATGCGTATCTCCGAATGGGTCAAACAAGTTAGCTGGCCATACCTGCGAGGGCACACAGAAGATGGGGCTCCCCCGTTCTGCTGATGAGACAGTGAGTTGGTAAAACCACTTTTGTAATGGCTTCACAATACAGACCAAACTAGGTAACCCTTAGCAGTTGTTTAGTCAACTCTGTGATACTGTAACAAAGTTTAAACTGCATCTAAGCAGTAAGGATATTGTTGTGGGAAATGAGAGCTGGAAGGGACCCTCAGGACCATGCCCTACCCCCCTCTCTTACAGACAATTAGACTGATAAGGAAAAAGAGAAGAGTGACTGAAGGCTATGAGCTAGCTGATGTAAGAATTAAGAGTTATGATAGCAGTGCTAGGAGCTGTTTTCAATAAGTGATTCAGCCCTGACAGGCAAGTGTCCTTTCTATTCCTATTTTCCAGGTGAGTAACCAAGCAATGGGGCTGAGACACCAGCCACCAAGCAACGGGGCTGAGACACCAGCCACCAAGCAACGGAGCTGAGACCCCAGCCTGGCAAATTCTCTCTGGTACCCACAGCAGAAGCTGCTCTGGATGTGGATATCCAGGCTCAATTCAGTGTAACAGATTCCAGGTATCATGTTCTAGTCTGTTCTCTCTCTTCCCTCCCTATCTCCCTCCCCACTCTCTCTCATCAAAAAGGCCATGGGAAGGAGAGGAGATTTAGTCCTAATGGCCAGCTCAAATTTTCAAAATTTTTTTCTTTTTATTTTTTTTTCTTTTTGGAGACAAAGTTTCTCTGTGTAGCCCTGGCTGTCCTGGAACTCACTCTGTAGCCCAGGCTAGCCTTGAATTCACAGAGATCCACCTGCCTCTGTCTCCTAAGTGCTGGGATTAAAGGATTAAAGGCATGTGCCACCACTGCCCAGTTTAGCTCACACTTTCCTACCAGAATCCCATAAAGGGAAAGCATCAAAGCTGAAGACAGAAATTTCTGAGATGAGGCAAGTTTTTTTTTTAAGTGTTTTTTTTTTTTTTTTTTTTTTTTTTTTTTTTTTTTTTTTTTTTAATATCTTGGTTTTTCTCAATCTCCCTGGTATGGGCTAAGTGCAAGCTTTCCAAAGAGGAGCCAAGCCCCTTCCCACCCCTCCCACTTTCCCCAGTGAGCAGAGAGCACGCTGTTGTCTTTAACCAAAAGCAAATGAGTAGCCTAGTTTGCACGGGGTGGCGGTGGTTCCGGATGGCCCAGTGCTGCAAATGGGTCAGGCCTGGGGAAAACCTTCCCAGAGATGGCCTCCCAAAGCAAGATGTAGGCAGCTGGCGCTCCTTAGCCAGGAGGAGGGAGGGGAGGAGCTGACCCACAGGGACCTCATCCGGAGCACCTGTCCCCAGAGTAGTCAGGAGAGTGCTTTTAGAGGCTGTTTTCTTGGTCCTTCTTGTCTTTTGGGCTCCTCTTTCATGATTTTAGTGGCCTCCAGGGGTTCTACTATGTACACCTAGCAATTCCAAAGTGTTTGCTATGATGACTTAGGGATGATTTGACTCATCTGCCCGCAATGAGTTCAGTTTCCAGCTTAGGTTCAAATTCAGGACTCAGCACTCCCTAGCTGTGTGATATTGGGCGAGGTACTTTACCTCTCAGCTTCTCAGTTCTGTCATTGATGAAATCAAGTTACCAAGAACGCTGTGGAGTTGGTCAGCCTGAGCAGGGATGCACACCGGGGATGTGAACGCCTACCATATGCATCAGACAGCTAGACACAAGGAGCCGTGACTCTCAAGAGTGAGAAACGCTATGAAAACACAGCGTTCTGTGGCCTCCCGGTGGAGAAAGCCCAGGTCCTTTCTGAGCTAGGTAGCACTAGAGTGGAGCCTTGAAGTTGGAGTAGGGATCAGGGTGGAGATATATAGAAGAACAAGCATTGGCGACAGAGGGAGCAGTATCTACTGTGGCAGAGAGGAAACTGCTTGACACAGGAAAATGGGGGGGGGGCTTTCTAGTGGGGTTGGAGCTGGAGATGGCAGGAAGCAGAAGACAAGGCCCAGAATTGTGAGTGGGTTCGGGCTACAAAAGGGGCCTTAGCAGCAGCCCAGCTACTCTCCCGGAAGTCGCCCTTTCTCTCCTCTGATTTAGGCTAGCCTGTTCTTAGCCTTGGGGTATGCCCTGCCTGGATCATGATAGAACCTTGGCTTGGGTTCACAAGAGGCGGTACCCAAGTCCAGGAAATGCTGAGGTGCTGGGGATGGCCCTGCATATGGCTAATGTAACTGTCACTCCGGTCTCCCCACCCCACCCCCACCTCGAGAAACACATTCTTGTCGGGTTCTGGAAAACATGTGTGCAAGCGAAGTTTGGCTGGGCGGCAGATGGAAGGCCTTTTTGATTTTTCGTTCTTTTTAACAATAAGTCTCAGCTCTTGTTATCTGGGAGCCTTCAGACAACCCTGAGTATTCACCTGAGAAATGGCTCTGCAAGGCTCAACTCCCCTGGGTGGTCCATTCTACTTGGGGACTGTCCCTGATACAATGGTTCCCTGCTGACCTTCAGTCAGAGAGACCCAGCAGGCGAAGGGAAGCAGCTGCCTCATGCTTGAGGAATGCCTCCTGAACCCCCTCCCACCTCCAGCCTCCTGGCTCCCAGAAGTCAACAGCTCAACTCTTCTGGGCTAATGTTTGCAGAAAATGTTTGCAGACTTCATAGCATGCCACTTCCAAGGATGATTAGCAGTCAGGCAGCCAATCTTCCACTCAGGTTTGGAGAACCAAACCTTAAGAAGGTGGGCTTGGCTGGGCATAAGGGTAGGGAGAGAGGAGGTCAGGGCTGTTGACCTCAGCAAGATTCTCCAGCTTGCTTAGCTGAGTTCAATGTCAATGAACTCCAGGTCCTGAGCAGAGCATCAAAAATCCCCTGCCCTCTGTGGACTGGCCTCCATGGAGCAGTTTTCTGTTGACTGGTCTTTCGTTTTCCAGTGGAGCTAAGTCACAGCTTAGTCCCCAGCCCTGCCATGTAAACAAGACAAGGACGTCCGTCATAGCTCTCATATCTCAGGTCAGGAATGGCAGTTTCAGGCATCTTTTCCAGTAATGTCCTAGTGTCTGGCGACTCTGGCATGTGAACTCCCTGCCTCTCTTCATCACTACACTGAGGACATCAACGGTGCATTTCAAAGTTCCTGAAATCTGCCCCAGCTCACACCTAGCACTTTTAGGTCTTTCTGCGAAGGCTACATGCTTAGCAAGCAGTCCTCCACACCAAGCATAATGACTAGCCGGCCTCCTTATTTCTTAAAAACAAATGTAATCCTACAGAACGATACTCCTCTGACTGCTGAGGTCTGATTTTACTAGGCTTCCAACTTTTGTCTGTGATAGCCCAATGTTAAAACTTTCATCCATAGGCTTCTTAGCAAGATTTGCAAAGTATTTTCTTTTTACTTACTTAATTAAAAATGTTATGTATTTTACATCCCTATCACAGTTTCCTCTCCCTCCTCTTCCCATCACCCCCAGCCTCCCCTCTACCCCCCACATCCACTCCTCCTCCTCTATGTTCAAAAAGGGATAGGCCTCCCATGAGCAACAAAACACGAAGTGTTTTCCACCCTGGTGAAGCGCCAAGTGGTAAACAGACTAGAATGGCAAGAGTATTTTAGCAAAATGAAACTCAACAGAAAGAAATGTGAAGTTCAGTGGATTTGGTTTGAAAAATCAATTATACAAGCAGTATAGTAGAAACCTGGCTTACTGACAGACAAGGAAAAGAATGTGGGGGTAGGAGAATGGCCATGAGTTTTAAGACCAGCCTGGGCTACAGGGTGAGTTCCAGGCTAGCTGGGCTACAGAGCGAGACTCTGTCTCAACACCAAAGAGGGCCAGTGGGCTTGGTGGGCGAAAGCGTTTGCTAGCAGGCTTGATAACCTAAGTTTGATCTTTGGGACCCATGTGGTAGAAGAAGAGAAGCAACCCCCACAAGTTGTTCTCTGACCTCCGCAACATGTGCCATGCACACAACAACCCAAATACCACCCTCTCCAATGAGATAAATGCAATTAAAACAACCAAACAGGCAACAAAGTCAACTAAAGACAAAGTACAATAAAATCCGCCACTGCCTTCACGTGAATCCTTATCATAGGCCCCTAAACCAAAAACTGCAAATGGAGTTTAATGGACCAAGTGATCCCAAGCAAGAGTGCCCAGAATGCAGAGCCCACCCTGGTTCCCAAATTCTGTTAAGTAAGGAAAGCTCCCTAGCAGAGAAAAGGCATTTACTGATAATCCAGATTTCTGGATGGTAAACCTGACACTACCTCTTTATTCAATTAAGTTTGCATATACTACCTTTTGATCCACACCTATGGAAGGGAGATTGTCTTAATTCCAGAATGAGAGCCCGGAGAGTATCAGTTGAACAGACCTAGGTTCTGTGGACCAATCATCCAATGTTCTTTATCTGCCTCTACTTTCCTATTAATGAGGAGAAAATGTCTCTGTAATCTAATGCGGGGCATGGAAGCATTATCCATACAATCTCTATCTCTCTAAGAGATGAAAGGAAAAATGATCAGTATATGGCTGTCTCCAAAGGCTTCTATCCTTTGCTTTTTTTTGGAGCTACACATCTGTAGACCTTTGCCTTAGACACCAAAATGTTGGTCCAACATCCTACTTGGGAGCCACTCACAATCTGAACCTTTTGTGACAGTTCACAAATTTAATGGCTATGGGAAGACCTTAAAGTAACCCAAAGGGACCCAGTATTATGGATATTCCCACAGGGATTCTATCTTTGGGATAAAGTACATAAAATATTCCAATTTCTAAAATATATTTCTCATCTTAATACCTTAGAGTCTCTCGAGAATTTTGAAACAGATCTAAGGGGATACTTTTCATTTTTGCCAAGTCTAGAAAACCCCATCCATAAGGTTATTCAAGAATGCAATGGGAATCCTGTGCATACAAGTGACACTACACAAATTGAGCAGGTTGTATCTCTCTATGTAACCTATATCGGTATATACATAGAACAAAGACAAAAGATCATGAATTTGAGGGAGACAGATGGGAGGGGATGGAGAGAAGAAAGAGAAGAGGGAAATAATGTGATTATAATTGCAAAAAATTATATAAAAAGTGAATGTAATAAAGGGTTAGAATACAGAGTGGGGGATGCTAGTGTGTGTCTTTCACAGATCCAAACAAGAAAACCCACAGGACCAATAAAAGAAGGCCAAAGTGAGAAAGGTCTCAAGAAAAAAAAAAACTTGGTTCTTACAGCATTCATCCCATAACCTTAATTGCATCCACCATGACCCACAAGCTTGTGTGGCACACAGAAAAGGGTAATTCAGAGCTGTAAAAGAAAAAAAAGAAAGGAAAGAAATAGGAGCAGGGCTTCTCAAACAGTGACCGACCGACTGGGCTCAACACGTTTCTACGGCCTACATTGGTTTTGTATAGATGTGCCCCAGGATAGACCACATTGAGTGCTTTGGAACTTACAGGTTATAAAAGGAACTATTTGTGCGCATTGGAGGAAAACCAGAATCATGACTTCCCACACTGGCTTCTCACATCTTTCTCTTCTTGTTTTTACAGCTAGCAATACTGATCCAACAGTCTTTCAGATCTTGGCAAAAAAAACTCTGCTCCCATGAAAAGATCCACAGGACAGGGGTTTGTGAATACTTGAGGGAGAAAAAGGGGATTGGGTAAGCCATGTTTATTGTCCTCATTTTTTAGCCAAGGAACTTCAGACAAACCTGATGATGACGTAGGCCTCCATCACTATCTCCCTAGTATGTGGAGAACCACACTGGGGGACCGTCTGAGGCAGGGGAGCTCAGTCATCACCCAGGAACACAGTCTACCTCTGAGAACTAGGATCAGCAGGCTTTGTCCCTAGCCCACGGACAGCCCATTGTTTCTGCTCTGTTCATGGATGAGTTGGCTCAGATTCAAGAAAGAGAAGTAAGGAAATCCCATCTGGGCAGAGCTCTGCACTGCCGCCTGGCCTCTTCCGCCTTTCCTGTGCTGGAATTCTAGACAAAGCAAGTCCAAGACAGAAGCTGGTGAAGTTCACTTGTCTCCAAACAGGCCTCCCCAAACATCTCCACTCTCTCTGACCAGGATACAAATAAAAGGAGCCCTTTCCGTCCTGTCCCGCTGGCTGTATCTTCAGAGGAGGGAAGTGCGGTGGACAACTGATACAGAAACCCCGAGTTTACGAGATTCCTTCTGGGGCAAGAGGAAGAGTGTGAATTCCCAGGTTGACAAGATCACCACATCATGCTCAATTGTTCTGAGTGATGAGAATCTGACCTCCTTGCCATGTTTCAGCGAATGGTAGAACAGACTAGGTTAATGTGGGAACAAAGGAGGCTTTCTTTGCCAGAGTGACCTTCCATAAGTCACTTAACCCTTCCTGCTTCTTGCTGCCGTGTGGCTGAAGCCATAAATTATTAGTTGCACACGTTCAGTTGCTCAGTGAAAAGTGGTGGAAAAGGGTGAACTCGTCCAGTCACTCTACTAAGGAAACTTTGTCCATTCAAAGTCAGGTTACAGAGTGGCCTTTCTTTTAATTAAAAAGCATCTGGAGATGGAAAAGCCTGTTTGGCTCAGGGCCTCCTTGGAGAAGAAGCGAGGCATGTCATCTGGCTGGGCCATCTCATGGCTGTCTCAGTGGGAGCTGCTGAGGCTTTGGCACATTTTTTGTGACAGGAACAGATAAGCCCCACCGAATGTCCTGCTCCCTTGGCTGCTGTTAGGAACCTTCTCTAACACACCATTTCCAGCTAAACCCTGCAGCAGCAGGCATCCTTAACAGCGGATTTGCTAACCAGGCTCTGAGGGAAGGGGGAGGGGTGTCTGACTTGAAGTTTATATTCTCCAAGATATGGTTGAACAACCCAGGGCTGGGGTATGTTCCTGCATTCTCTGTCACCCAGTGCTGACAGCAAAAGTATTTCTAGATATCCCCTCATGCCTGGGTTTTTATGTGGGCAGCAGACTCCCAAGCCCAGCTTCTCACAGAGCTCAGGATGACTGGCCAGAATGGAATGCTCCTCAGATGGGGAGACACAAAACCTGTCTCAACCCTGATTATGCCTTTAAAGAGGTCCTTTGTCTTGTCTGGACTTCAGTGTCTATACTGGGAAAAGTATAGCTGTGGGCCCTAAACAGAGCTGATAACAGAATCCACTGTACAGAGACAGTATCGAAAAGTGGGTGATAGGATGGAGAGCCTGGGTTTAAATTCTAGACTCCACTGCTTCCTATGAGGGAAACCTAGGCCGAATGAGTCAAAACCTCTCTCAGGCTCTGTCCTCTTCAATGAAACAGGTTTATAACAGTTTCTCTCTCTCTCTCTCTCTCTCTCTCTCTCTCTCTCTCTCTCTCTCTCTCTCTCTCTCTCTCCGCGCGTGCACGTGTGATTAGCTTGTCTCCCCGACCTCTCCAGGCCTTGTTTTTGTGCTTCAGGCCTTGGATGTTATGTTGATTTGAAGACATGCCTTGAACATGTTATCAAAATGAGAAGCTTCTGGGGGCTGGTGAGACAAGTTTGTTGGGAAAGCGGGTGAAGGACTGACCCAACAAGAAGAAAGAGCTGAATTTGGATCCTCAGCATCCATGTAACGAGTTGGGTGTGGCCACGTGTGCCTGTCATCCCAGCACAGGTGAGGTGGAGGCGAGAGGAGCCCTATGGCTTGTTGGCCTCGTCTAGCTAAATCAGTGAGCTCTAGGTTCAACGAGAGACCCTGTCTCAAACAGGAAGATGGAGAGCTGTTGAGGAAGACACCACACAATGACCTCTGGCTTCCTGGCCTATGCCTGCATGAATACACTCTCAAACACACACGCATACACGTGAACACACACAGGAACACACACTCAAGCACATATGCCTACACATACACATGAACACACACACACACACACACACACACACACACCAAACTAGCAGCTCCTAGCGTTTTCAGTCTTCTGACCTTCCTTCCCAGCCCCGTACGGCACTCACTCTCTGATCTTATATGTCATGGAGTCGTCCGTTCACTTATTAACTGTCTTTTCACAGTGTAAGCAAGCACTGTGGGATCCGTGCTCTGCTTTGCTCTCCCTTGTAATCAGCACCAATAGCATCCCCAGTGTATACGTGGGAAGAGTGGGATGAGTGATGTCTCTTGGAAAGATCTGTCCTCCTTTCCCCTCTTGCTAGTTCTCTTCCTCTTTCAAATCATGCCCCCTTCTACTTCCATAATTCAAAAGTAAACCTAAATTACATAAGTGAAAAACATGCGCAACATTTGCCTTTCTGAGTTTCAAGTATTTCGCTTAACATGATCTCCATTGTCTTGCAAATGAAATGATCTCGTTCTCCCTCAGATCTGACTAGTACTCCATTTTGTATGTATACTACATTTTCCTTATCTATCATTCAAAACGAAAGCAGGCACCTGTCTTCATGTCTTTGTCACTTGTGGGTAGCCTTTGAAGACAATTCCTTAACTCAGAGTTTGGAGAGTCAGTGTGTGTGTGTGTGTGTGGGGGTATGTGTGTGTGACATTGGCTGGAATTCTAGACTTTCCCTTTGGTTGCCTTAATTAAAGCAAATGTCCAGGTGTTGAGTGTGTGTCTCTGCTGTGTACTTTTGACTAGAGCAGGGCAGATGTGGCAGTGCTAACACATATTTCAGAAGGTGCTGCACTTTTGCAAATGTCCTAGTGATTTCTTCCCTGCCTAAAGGCAGGAAGAATCAAGCCTAACAAAGAAAACTGTGAAGAATGTTCACATCCAGAGACCAACCCCTTCATAATACTGGTCAGCTTGCAGACTTGCAAGAGCAACATCTAACTAGCAAGTTTTGGGTAGACTCCAGGATTGCACGTACTTGTCAAAGTCAGGAAGATTGTCACACGACAAGGGTGGTCAGAGAAATGAGGGGGCCATTCTCTTCTCTGGGCCTAAAGTTGCCCTAGATGCTCTTTTGTTGGGGTACCATCTCTTCTATACTGGAAATACTATAACTGGAAATTACTTTCCCTTGGAGGAACTGACCTAGTTTATTCCTAGGTAACTTACCTCATGACCACCAATAGTGTTAAATAACCAAACGTAGTCTTTAAGCTCTCAGAATATTGTGTGTGATAAGAATCCAGTGAACAGTGAACAAAAAAGGAAGGAGATCCACTTGGGGAAGCATTACTGAAAAAATGCAGCTGCTTTGAAGCAAAGAGAAGCATGGCAATCATCCACATAGGGTAGAGACTGAGCCCTAAGGTGTAGGTATGGAGTGGTGATGTACATACAGCCATGACATACTCTCCCCAACACGCATTCATGATTTTAACAACTAGTAAGAACCTATGCTGTGCTAGGTCCTAAATATACTTATTTCAAATTTATTATACATTTAAAAGAAGGAGAACATAGTAAAACGGCACTGGCGAGGCATAAAGAAGGCAATGCTCAGAAGAAGAATATAATATAAGCCCCATGGAGACAGAGATCTTTCTTTTACTCCCTGATGACTTACAAATGCCAAGTATCAACCTGGCATTTAGTAGGAACTCAAAACGATTGACTGAATCAAAGGAATGCACCACTAATGTCATTATGGTTGGGTCTAAATGGTACCCCAAGAGAGCCTGGGGACACCATTCTAAGTCCAGTTTTTAACTCAGGTACTTCTCCTTGTTGCACCTCAGCTCCCAGTTTTTAAGACAAGGTCTCTTACTGCCTTGAAAGTCATTAAGTAGGCTGGGGTGACTGATTAGTGGGCCAGGCTCCTCCTGTTGCTGCCATGTCACCACATGTGGTTTAAAAATAGCAGCAGCAGCAGCAGCAACAACAACAACAACAACAACCACAGGTTCTTGGGATTGAACTTGTCCTCACGCCGCACCTCATCCAATGAGCTCTCTCCTTGGCCCCTTCTGATTCAGAAGTTCTCTAGGAGTGTAAAGCCTGACTTAATGTATGTGTCAGCAGGCACCTTGGAGAGTAGGCCTTTTAAACAATGCTCTTGATGGGCAGGTGGTTGGGTCATGGAGCTCAGCCTACTGGTCATGAAAGATAGGTAAGAAAAGTAGGTTCTGAGACACTCAAAGAGGCTAAGACTTCTCCATTCTTGATCAAGGTTAGTGCATGCTAGTCTTGCAATAGATAATTCAAGAAACTCCCTACCTGCTCTTCACTAGTATAAGCTGACCCAATGACCTAGGTGAAATGCCTCCATTAGAACCAAACTCATATGATAAGTGGAATTACACTAAAAACATATGTACTCTCCAACTATGAAGTCAGGATGTGGTTTGATCTTTGTCCAGTTCATAAGTGGTAGAGCTAATCCCAGGAACTATGGATAATATTATTTCATATGTGATTTATTTGTTCCATTTCAATGCTTTCTTCATGTGTCTCTCTATATCCAGAAATTTCAATGAAGTCTTGAAAAGATCTAGGAGCATATAGTCTTAAAATTGTCACATTTACTTGTGAGGAAACTACAAAATTGATTCCAGGATTGTAGGTTGATCAGTGATTTAATTAAGTCCAGTGGACCCTGGAATTATCCCAGATCTTCCATGACCTCCGCTGCAAAATTCTAGACTAACTTTCTTCATCATTGTTGACCTATTCATCTTCCACTATTGACAGCAGAGGGCGTGGGGGCCAGACAGACAGAGACACAGAGAGAGACAGACAGACAGACTGAGATTGACAGACAGAGAGAAAGAGACAGAGAGAAAGAAGAGAGTAGAGAAGAAGAAAATTTCACAAACTGGTTTATATGAGGCCACTAATGAAGGCTAGAGTATGGGCTTCTTTTCTGGTAAACATAATGGTTGGCTCTCACCATATAATCGTACAAAGATCCAAGTATCACAAGTCTTTTCCAGCATAAATTGCCAGAGGTTTTCAGACAGTTGTCTTGTATCATTTATCTTTCTCTGCCTAATTCAACTCATATTGAAAACAGATGATGGGGACAATATTTGGTAAATGTTGGGGCAAGCTTCTCTCAGAGTATTGTCTGTAACACTGAACCTAAATATGGAGTGCTCGTGTGGCTTGAAAAATGCTGGGAAACCATCCACACTACTTATTGTGGCCAAAGGCTTGGGAGGACACTTACTTTCCTACAAAATTCCTTTTGCTTCGGGAGCTGACATAAAGTCAACACTGGCTTTGTGCCTGACCTCATTTGTGTCCATGTCAATCAGTGTGAGTACCAAGCATAAGACAAAAAACTTGCACAGGGCATCTCCGATCATGTTGGCCTCCATTTGTAGGAAAAACTGAACTTGGCAAGGACACCGCAGCATCAATATACTGTTTGAACTGACTTGGATTAGAATGCCCGGTCAGAAAGAGAGAGGTAAGCTTGTGACCCTGATGGGAAATGGACCATATCAAGTAATGACCAACCTCGGATGGAAGGGTGGAATGAGAGAACAGGATGGACAGTAGGACTTCTTTATGATATGCAAAAGATTAGCAGGCTATCCAATAGTTCAATCAAGTGCCAAGGGAACTGGTGCTCAAACTTTCTCCCCATCACCCTCAAGAGAAGGACTCCCTTTTATACCACACATGCAACCTGACACCCAAGTACATGAAGGCAAGTGAGTGTTCCTCCACACTTTCTAGTGGGAATTCAGAAACTGGCATCATTTGGGAACCAAGAGAGTCTGGGGATCAAATGCCATCTTTTTCAGAGCCAAAACGTTATCCAGTGTTGTTGTTTAAAATAAAAAGTGCTCTAAGCCAGATGTGTTGGTATATGCCTGTAACTCCAACACCCAAGAGACTAAGGCAGGACAATCTAGCATTTGAGGTGAGTTGGGTTTCATAGTGAAACCTGCCTCAAAAATACAAAACAAAACAAAACACAACACCTCAAGACAACACCATGTCAGGCCATTTTCTTCATCAAGAGGCCATGGATATAGTGGAAACAACAGTCTCTGTGACTGAGAAGTCTGTGTAGAATTTTAGACAGCATAATGGCTGGGGAGGAAAGATAATTAGAGCTCTACTGGAGAGTCCACAGATAAAACACATGTAGACAGTTGTCCAAGTCAGCTTATGCTTAAACCTAACCCTAGTGACCTCGCCCTAAAACCCCGCAGACTATATGCAGGGCCATCTGTGGCTTGGACTACATAGAAGAAGGACCGGCCGTTCCCTGAATTGTTCTAGTGATAGAAAAAGGTGGTGGAGGAGAACAAAGGTTTTCTCTTTATCACGGAAGGGCGCCTAGCCCCCAGGGGGCCTCAATGGGGCAGCTGTCTGTCTCTCCAGGGTAGTAGCTTTGTCCCTGCTGAGCGAGTGGCCATGGGTCATGTGCACTTCCCGAGAAACATGCTCCAGCTTGTCCCTGCTATATTTGAGTTGTTGAAAGCGGATCCGCCAGAAACTAGACATCTGCAGCACCGGGTGGCAATGCCAGAGTGTCCCTGGGCCGAGGCTTAAAGTGAAACAGGAGCTGAGCCCAGGACCAGATGCCTAGGAGTCCCTTCTCGAATGCCTCAGCCCAGTGCCATCGTCTTCTGCTTAGGGTAGATCCCCAAATAGCTTCCAGATGAAGCCAGGGGCCAGTGGGCCAGGAGGTGAAGCAGGCGAATATACAGACTACAGCAGGCAGACAAAATGGCATCCCATCTTTCTTGGTGAATTCTAGGGAAATATTGGTTACTTTGTGTCTCTAGAACAATGTGTGCTAGGAATCCAATGCCTGCTGGAAGAATAGAAGTTCCCAGTTTTAAAAAATCAATTTAAGATAGAAAAAGAAGACTGCTTCACGTTGGAGAGGTTGATACATATCTTCCTTGAAAAGGAAACTTCAGTTTTGGACATTTGGTTGGGGCATGTGATAGAGCTGAACACAATAGCTCTTTCACACTCTAAAAGCTTGTGAGCCCTTATCAGGGTTCTAACTGATATTTTCCCTTGCCCCTGTAGAAGGAGTAACTTTGAGACAGACAAGCATTTAGCAATCTGAGAGTCCAGACGGATAAAAGACAGACATTCATTTTCCTTCGCTCGTAGTGCAGAGGCCAGGAAGGACAGATTTTTGTGGCAGTGTTCCATCCTGGCCTAGATTGCAACTGATCTGAAAAGAACAATCCAAGATGACAGTGAGGCACTTTCCTAAAAGCTTCGAATAACCAAGTGAGTCCCCAAAGCCAGTGAAGACACCACCTTGGAATATGGAATAAATGAAACCCAAGCGGTCACTAGCCAGAGTTTTGCTGTTGATGAGGTTACAGTGAGGTGCAGGCTAAGAAGGGCTCATCCAGAGACCATCTGGGTCCTAGCCCATGACTGAGTCACTGCATGACCTTGAGGGAATCCATTCTTTCTCGAGATCCCTCTATTCATCTTTTATACAATTAAGGGTGGGACGTGATGACATAGGAGTTCTTTCCAGCTCTAGTATTCTGCAGGGTGGAGATGAGAAAGTTGGTCAAGAGTAACACTGACAGAGTTTAATAAAAATGTATGCTGTAGACAGGATCTAAAATACAATACTATTTATGAAATATACGCTTACAGTTTTAAAGCTCAGAAATAAATGTACTTCAATGATATTAAAAACATATATCTTGTGGCTGGAGCAATAGCTCAGTGGTTAAGAGGACTGGCTGCTCTCACAGAAGATCCAAATTTGGTTCCCAGCACTCAGACGGTAGCTTACAACCATCGGTACCTGCAGTTCTATAGGATCTGATATGTTCTTCTGGACTTGGGCACTACATGCACATGCTGCACAGACATATATGCAGGCAAAACATTCATGCACATAAGATAAAATTTAAATTAAAAATTATTTAAAAAAAACAAGTCTCTGCATCATTGTATTAACAGTTGTCTTTCAATTATAACTACCTGCATTTTTAAACTGTTCTATATTAGCATATAGTATTTTGTTGAAGACATATGCAATTCCTACTTTTAATGACTGGGTAAAAATAAATGATGACTGATGAGACACATGCTAAATAGAGTAATTCTTACAGGGGATAGTTAAAAACACAGGGTATACCAAGGAGGCAGAATTACTGGTTTTACTTTTTATGTGGCTTGCTCAGCTTTATCAAAAACTAAATAAAGGAAGAACTGGTTCAATACCTGTTCATCTCAGGCAGCCATCTTGTTCAGCACAGGAAGGGCTAGGTGAACGAGTGTGCTCAGTCCTGTGCACTGATGGAGAAATGCCAGGAAATCTAGGCTGGACTAGTCACAGCTGCCTCAATGGAGGGCAATGCTTGTATTCATAGAAGATTCTGCATCAATTTCTTATGAATCCTAGGTAGAAGACAAGTCTTCCCTTAAGCCCTGCATTAGTCCTAGGTTCAGGGCTAGTGTGACCCTTGATGAACTTGGCAGAGAATCTAGGCTTTTTCTGATGGCCCCCTTCCAGAGCCCTGGTTGTAGTGTGGTTTTTTGTCCCTTTTTTCCCCAATATGACCAGGATTCCTAGTTCTTAGCTTTCATACTGGAAGTTGGTAGGGGTGAAATAATACCAACAAAGAATTAAGTGATACTGTACAGAGAAATGATCACATACCCTTAGTGGGGACATAAAAGTTAACAAGGGGTAAGCACAGATCACGAGGCTTGCTCCTGTGCCTCAAGTCCTGTGACTTCCTTATGGCTGATGGTGCTTTAACAGACGGCAATTATGAAAAGGATGTTGGTACCGGGGCTCTGCCACAAACCTATCTAGCATGGGCTAGACAGCATCATAGCACAAAACCAAAGTCATTGGAAATACCCAATGAAAATGTGTTTACCATTTCCTGAGCCTGGCAAGGGTAGAAGGGGCTTTTCCAGTTTCTTTAGATCAGCTGTTTTCAACCTGTGGGTTGTGACCCCTTTGGGTCAACGCACCCTGTCAAGGGGGGTTGCCTAAGACCATCAGAAAACACAGATATTTGCATTACGATTCATAACACTAGCAAAATTACAGTTATGAAGTAGCACCAAAATAATTTCAGGGTTGGGGTTCAGCACAACCTGAGGAACTGGTTGAGAACCATTGTCTAGACCGTCAGCAGAGTTCGCACTACGTGGCGAATTTAAGGATTTCTAGGAAGTTCTGCTCACAAACACGGTGTAAGAGTCTTCTGATTATTAGGGTGGACCTGGCTGCTTTGCTGGGCCTGGTTTTGCCACTTTCCTATCACTGTATGGCAACCAGGGGGCATAGTGGAAAGAGTGGTGAGGACTTGCTTCTGTTCCTTATCGGGATTTACTGTTCTTTGAAGATTTCCCTTTCTAATCTGTACGGTGAGGGACATAGGGCTACTTCCTCAGATGCATGCTTCAGGTCTAAATGAGATAGGGTGTATGTCAAACCCAGAATGTGACATCTGGTACACTGTCAGTCTCAATACACGGTAAGTATTATGAGTTTTGAGAGGCCTCATAGTAGAACCTGGAATGGAAAGTTGGATGTGAGCCTATGAACTATTAAAAATCAATGTGAGAAGACAGATGGAAGACAAGGGGAGAGGTAGCAGGACAAAAGAGAAACTTCATGTGTTGCCCTGACCACCAGCCCTGACTGCACCAAGCAGATTGGGAAGTCCTGGGAGTCCTATTTGAAAATGCGCCCACAGAAAATCGCTCTTGCTCTCTCTTGTTCTAACACTGGAATTTCTGCTAAACCTGCTGTTTTCCATCAATTCAGAGAGTTTCCAATCACTTCACCTCATCGACATCTGGGATGAAATTATTGGGGTTGCAAAGTCCAAAAGCTTTGTCAGCCATGCTTTGGGGGTGTAGCGTTTAGTTAGTTCATTGAGCAAGTGTGCAACAGGCAATAAAGCAAATATTATCAAGCTTCTTCCCTTTTTCACTTGGTCAAATTATATGGTGTGATGTGATGTCCCGATATGAGTCACTGGAACAGCTGCCATACGGTATCCATTGCAGAGGCGCTGGATTCCATACAAGGTGTTCCCAAAGGTTCCTTCCTACACAGCTAGCCAGCAGTTCTTTGAAAGGTTGCATTGGGTGACAAGGACACTAAATCCTTACATGGCTTAGTGCTCCAAGAACGGACAACTGGAAATTACGCCATGGTTTTGCTCTCCTCTATTTCCAGAAAAATAGAAGTTTGAATTACTCACATGGGCCATCCCCACCCTTTCCTTGATGTTTTCTGGCTTCGAAGGCACTTACATGCTTGCTCCCCTGTGCTTAAAGCCTTACGCCACAACTTCTTTATGAAAACAATATGTCTTTTAAATTAACAGTAAATAAAAATGAGACTGTCACTGGAACATCATCCCGGGTAAAGCATCCAGATTTAAAATGAAAATTTAAAGACCTCCTGACCTCAAACCTAAGCTCCTATATTCCTAGCTGCTTGGAAACTATCTCTACTTGGATTTTCCACTACAACTTCCAGCTCATTATAGCCCAAAACAAATGTCTCACCACTGCCGCAAACTCCCTTCTATTTTCGTGGCTTTCCTTTCAGCCGAGGGCACTACCCTATTACCCAGGCCAAGGAAACCTTGGAGTCACCTCAGGCTCCCCCTTGCCTTTCACCTGCCATCTCATAGAGAACTGGGTCCTGCTCGTGCTGCCTGTGACCTGCCTTTGAAGTAGCCTTGACCTTGCGTTTGCTTCTTTCCTCTCACTGCCACCATCCCGGTTCAGGTCCTTGTCACACCATGGCTGGATTCCTAGGAAAACCCACCCAGCTGGTCTGACTCTGTTCCGTCCATAATTTTGGCCACTGTCAGATGAATTTTTCGAGAACTCCACTTTCAGTATGTCACATCTTTATTCAAAGTTCTCCAAGCGCTACCTGTTGTTGCTTGAATCAGATCTGAATCAATTTGCCATTCAAGATGCTTCCAGCATTTTAAAACATCAACCTACTTCTGGAAGCCAGAGTTTGTCTGTGCCATCTCTGTTGTGGCAGCACAGATGAGAAAACACTCTCTTTATTTGTGTTCATGTCTCCTTCTAGATCCCCTGAGTTAGCAACCCCTCATTCCTTTAGGTTTTCTTTGGGTTAGGGATGTTCCTGAATTATCAAGTCTTCCCTGAAACGAGTCCTCAGCTGTCTGCCATGCAGGGAGGACTTTCTGTGTCTGTTGCCTATAGGATGTGAATTTTATAACAATGGAGTCAAGGGACTTAGATGCTAATTTGGGCCTGGTCACTGATTCAATACACAACATAGAGAAAGTCTTTCTCCCCTTCCCTGGTTTTTGGTGCCCTCTGAGTCCAATGAGTTAAACTATAACACTATTTCTTCATTTGCCATACAGAAGTCTGACTCTACATTTACCTATTGAAAGGTTTGCCATGCTGCCTATTTAAATACACATACACAAATTACACAAATATACTTAAATGTATCTATTTAAACAGATCTATATCCAATTTAAATATGCACTGAATTGTACTTAAAACATATTTTGGTTTATTGAAATATACACATTGTGTTCATGTGTGTGTTCATGGGTGGGTGGGAGCACACGTGTATGGATGGATGCATGTGTGTGCAAGCATTGTAGGCCAGAGGTCAACCTCGGGTGTTATTCTTCAGGCACCATCCCCCTAGCATTTTGAGACAGCCTGGGACAGCTGCAGCAGGGTAAACTGGCTGACCAGAGAGCCTCAGGGATCTGCCTGTCTCCGCACCCTCAGTGGAATTATAAGCTCATAGCCACCGTGCCTAGCCTTAGCCTTTTTGTTTTAAGCATGGGTTATGGGGATGGCAGACACTTTACTGACGGAGCTATCATCCCCCAAGCCCTAAGTATACTTTCATTCCAGCAAAATACACATAACAAATCCCTACCAACTTAAACCATTGTAAGTGTCTAGCCCAACTGTATTAAGTTCTCTCATGTCGTGTGGCCATTGTCATCTAACTCCAGAACTCGTATCTCCCCAGACTAAAATTCTCTATCCATGAAAAGACAAGTCATCATTTCTCCCTTCTTCCCCACCCAGGCAACCACTGTCCTACAGCTGTGAACTAATTTTGCTACTTCAGATGAAGTGGGCCTTCACTATCTGTCCTCTCGTGGCTAGCTTATTTCACACAGCAACATATTCTCAAGGCTCAGCCACCTTGCAGCAGCATCTCTGTTCTCATGGTTCTATGGAGTATTTAGTCTTTTCGATATACACAGAATAAACACATAAAGTCAAATAGACGTGCCTTCAGCTCCGCCAGTACTGTGTTTCACACTTGTCTGGAAACAATGATTCAGTTCTGTCTAGGAAAAGCTATGGCTCTCTGGAGCACTGGTTTTCCAACATGGTTGAGTATCAGAATTCCTCAGGTGGCTTTGAGAACATACCCGGGCACTATTCCAGGTCTGCTAACACAGAGTCCTCGACATAGCCTGGACATCATCGGGCTCCTAAACTGCTGATCATCAACCAGGTTTGGGGATCACTGCTCTATGGGTGCCTTGAAGACAGAGCTCCAAGGTCTGTGCTATTTTTCTATTTCCAGTAGTACAGTGCCCAGTGCAGAGACTGACTCAGAAACAACATATTGACAAATAATTGAGAGTGTCCAGACATAAAGGAAAAATTAGGCTTTAAATAAGTTTCTTATTTGGGGCTGATTTTTGTTTGTTTGCTTCAAAATTTCCACTGTAAAAATAGGGGCATACCCTACTTTATGTGGCTTGCTGTGGCTTCAATCAGACATGTGGGGAAGTAATGGCTGTGCCTGTGAAACTGTGTTGGACACTTCCTCTGAGCCCAAGCACCAGGCTAAGTGCTGTGGGAGACAGACAGGAAGATTCAAACATAACTCCTGCTCTCCCAGAGCTCAGGATCTGCCTGGGGAAGGCAAATTAATCCAGATGGAACAAGTGAGGAGTCATGGTTTCTGAGCAAGGCAGGCATTCAGTCCAGGTGCACTCTGAGCAGGCTGCATGGTTAAGACTTGAGTTAAGCCCCTGAAGGAAAAATAGGATCTGAAGAGAGAAAAGCAGAGAAGCCAGAACATTCCAAGGGAAAAGAACAGCATCAGACGTGGCTGAGGCAGTTACCCATGTGGTGTATTTCAGCTGGCCCACTGAGATTTGGCTCATCAGCTGCAAAAGAACTCTGGAAAATTGGCCTGTGTAGAATTCTGCTCTTTAGCATGGCCTGTGTGGAAAGGCAAACACACCTGCACTAGTTTGTGTATGACTTCACTTGCACCTTGGGGTGCTTTAGTTAAATCAGAGTACTTTCTCTGAAACAGCTACGTGGGATAGGCTGTGGAATGGGACTCTGGGTAGTAGAGGCCCCAAAAGCAATGATTCTGGAGCTCTGGAAACAGTTTCTCCTGGGAATCTAGACAGCAGCCCGAAGTCCTGGAGAGGGTAGCAGGTAGTAGGATGTTCAATTGTCAGTAGGGACATCATTTTGAATATAGGGAAGGGGACAAGTTCTTACCAGAGTCTGTTTCAACTGGTGTCTTCTGTTGATGGGCTTGGTAGCTTTGCAAATCACAGTTAACATGCACATCTACATGAGAAGAACGCCAAGCTCCCCCATTGGACAAAGGAAGATTTGTCACAGCTGGGTTATTCCATTTGCTGAGTACTTGGTGAACAGACCATGACAAGCATGGAGATGTGCTTCCTCAGAATCGAAGTGTAACAGGTTTTCCGTGTTCATATTCCTAGGTTTTTCCTCAGTCACCTCAAAGTTTGATTCCTAGGCTTAATCTCAGGTTGGGGGGGGGCGTTCCTTCCCAAAGACTATTACTTTCCCCTAGAGAATGCTGCATTTAATAGATTGCTCTAGGAATTGTTGGGAGTGCAGAGAAAGCTGGTCTGCCCTCAGGGCTGCACTTGGGGCATCTCTTCTTGGCCTGCCTTTCATTCCCTGCAGCCATTGCACCAGTCAGCTCAGCCAGCCAGCCTTTGTTTGCCTTGGCATGTCCTCTGCTAACTTGGGCAAAGATGTTTAGGAAAATGTTCAAAGAGTTTGGCTCTGGCTCTTCAAGAATGAGCTATGACATGAAAGCTTGTCCACTTTTCTTTTGTTCTACTATTTTCCTCAGTTCTTGCCTAGTATAAGAGACACTTAGTTTTATGCTCCAGTTAGGTACATTTATAATCATCCCCTGAGGTAATTCACAAATACTTCCCTTGGAGTTCATGCTGTGCTAAGTCTGAGTAGTCAGAGAAAGTGAAAGGCAGAGACCCGTGTTCAGAGTAAACATATAGTTCTCAGGATGGAGGAGAAAGGGGTTAAAGCACAAGTAAAATGATTGTAGCATCAGGTGGGGGCTGACGATCAGTGACAAGTGTGTGGACAAACAAGAGGGAGATTCAGGAGGAGAAGTGATCCAGTGAGGTAGTGCCTTCATGGGAAGCTGCGCTGTGACAACGAGGCTGAATTAAGTTGGATCATTCCGTCCCTATTTTTCAGCATTGACATGTTTGTGTGTGCGCCTGTGGGTGCACACGTGTGCCATGGTATGCCTGTGAAAGTCAGGGGACAGCCTCACCTTCTGTCTTGTTTGACATAGGGATTTGTTGTAGTTGTTTACCGTTGCATGTGTCAGGCTCACTGGCCCCTGAGCTTCTGGGTATTGTTCTGTCGCTGCCTCTAGGCTCACCACAAGAGCACTGGGATTAGGCACGGGCTTTATGTGGGTTCTTGGGTGGTCTCAACTCACATCCTTGTGCTTATGTGTCAAGTACTATACCCATGAGCCATCTTCCTCGCCCCATCTAGAGCTCTTGAATGGGAAATCTCCAACAATTCTTCTCTGCCTTGCAGTATCACAGCCTGGCACTTGAGGTTGGCCCCACCTTTCCATTCCAAGAACCGACCTTAATGCTCCCCTCCACACAGGATCCTCCACCATGCTCCATCTGTGTTTGGTCTCTGGAACATCCTACTCATCTCCCTACGCTTGGCTATCAACATGCTTGTGCTCACTTCTTCCCTCCAGTTCACTGTGACATACTTACTAGCAAGTTCAGAAGTCACCTCATGAAAGCACTTCTGTCAACCCAGTTAAGTACATCTCTACCTTTGAATTCCTGCCACTCATTGTCCTCTGTTTCATTTGATGCACCATATGTAAACCACTTGCTATAGAGATGAGTAACTACTTAGGGCTTCACGTCCCTGAGCATTAAGGCTAAGTGTTTTCAAGCGTCTTTATATTTAATCCATAGGACCATCATCTCAGCAATTTTTATCATCATTTCACTGATAAAAGAGCAGAGGTTCAGAAGGATTCACTTAGCCCAAGTCATAGAATCAGTAAATGGCAGAGCTCACCTTCATGTGACCTCTCCTAACTTTCACATGCATGTTAAGACCCATCCAAAGCATACACAAAACATACATTCTTCTATAAATTGGCCAATACACACAAAAAAGAGAGAGGAGACCAACTGGAACTCACATGGGCAATTGTATCTACTGTTCCACACATCACACGTTCCTCTGGAATTAGCTTGAGTTGGAAGGTGTGAATTTGCAGTTTATTTACATGGCCCCCATTCCTGTGGGCTTTCTACAGCATGATTTTCTTACTTCAGAACAGCTTTCTCTTGTTTCTTTTGGTACTTAGCTATGTAGGCCAGGCTAGTCTTGAGCTCTTGATTCTCTCGCCTCAGGCTCAGGAGTGCTGAAATCACAAGCATATTCCACCACATCCAACTTCCAATGTAGATCATAAATGCAGGGAATGGTGATGTGGCATCATGTTGGAGGAAATATACCCAGGTTTGATTTACTGAAAAATGCTGTATATTGGTCTCTATTGTAGCACCTTTTTTTTTTTTTTTTTTTTTTTTTTTTGGTGCTGGGGATTTTTTTCCTTTGGTGCTAGGAATCAAATCCACAGCTTCATGCTTGCTAGATGAGTTCTCAATCATCTGAGTTACATTCTCGTCACCCAAAGGAATTGTTGAGGGTGTATTTTGTCTACAAATGATTTGTTTTTCTTAGCAAGAACCTAACCATTCCTAAGAGAGGACCTTGCGATTCTTGTTTTGTTTCTTTCACTGGCATGAAAGTTGTGTGAACAGAGCCAACATTTTACACTTGGTGTCTCCTCCACAGTGCCTCACACTTCTTTAAGTCAGTCAAAGAAAGTGGCTTAAAAAACAATAGATTCATAACATGCCCATATCAAAGATTACTAGACACGTTCATTTCTTCAGCAACCTCAAAGTTCCTGAGATACTGCCAAGCTCTCCAGAAGATGGAAAGGAAGACACAGGCTATCATGTGTATCCCATGACTTGTTGGCATCCTCTGTGCTATTTCTAGAAATGGAATCTGTCTGTTGCCATCCCAAGCTTGGTCACTTGAGTACCTGGCAGTTGTCTACTGATGCCTGTTCAGCTGTCCACTTCTTACCCCTGCTTCTGTCTGCTCAGTTTCCTTGAGCAGGCCCAACTATTTTGAGTCTAAGTTACAGCTGTCAGCATTTCAGGCGTAGCACACATGTTTCTAGAATTAGGTGGAAATATTTGAAACCTGAAAAAGTAGCTATAATGTTCTAAGTATGAAAGAAATATTTAGGCAAGTATTAACTGGCAACACACAGTCTAAAAAGAATTGAGTCCCTGGTAATACAAGGAGAGGACAGCAGAGCCTAGTCATCTTGGGTTACTTGCATTTTAATAGTAGGGGTTAAATTACCAAGCTACTTTAGTTATTAATAAAAATGGTTACTAATACTAGTTTTTATTAGCATATCACTGTTTGCTATAAACAGTGATATGGCAGAATTGACTAAATACATTAATTTTAATTCTAAAAGAAACGAATCTTTGATGTAAAAAGTCACCTCAGTTATGTGTGTCTGAGGGATGCTTTGGAAGTCAAACTACATCTCTTGACCACCTTCCTTTCAAGGTTCGTAACTTCTGCTCTCCACTTGTGTCGGTTCAATACTGACCGAGAGTACTTCTACTGGAGCTCTGGAGCTCCAGCTTAGCTGTCGTTAGGTCTCTTGGAGCCAGGCTGAGAAAAAGCGGAGAATTCGTTTTAAGGACCATCAAGACACCAATGCAAGGGAAGGCATAGAAACTTCTTCAGCTTTCAGGATCAAGTTGAAGCTAGTGATTTAATAGAGATCAAGTCACCCATTTTTACATTTGAACTTCTTTTGGATTCCTTTGTTTGGGTGTGTTGGGGGACATCAAGTCTCTCTTGAGTAGAGTTGCTTTTGTGATATGTGATGGAACAGAGGAAACAAAACTAAAATTAGCAAAGCCCCTGTCATCCAGACCCTCTGGACAAAAGCTGGTGTGGAACTAAAGGTGCTGGAAACAGAAGTCACTGTGGCACCAATGAGGTGTAGGTCATGATCTGAGTCCTTCAAAGGGCCGATTATCTTCATTTCTCTCCAGATGACTCTGGCATTGACAGTCCTGGGGTGACGACGCTTTGAGAAGCATTACAGAAGAGACTAAACCCCATTCCTATGGTCTAAAGAAAACTAAAACCTTAGCAGCCATCACTGTTAGCCTCTTTTGAAATTTTGCTTTTCATGGAAACATGTGCCTCTGTGATCATTCTGCTCTTATTTCCTTCCAGTCAATAAATTATTGATAAAGAGATTACTGAATTAGATCATATGTTGGAGAAGTTCAAGCTTAAATCTCCAGCCCTAGCACTGCTCTGCAGCCTAATCTTGACTTAATCAGTCAGTTATTTTACCCCTTTGTAAACGGAAAATCCATCTAAGAAACATCTGGTGAATTTTGGATGAAAAGCACTGAGAAAAACGTTTGCATCAGAAGATTAACCCACACCCCTCTATCTATGGTTGCCAGATTTAGAGAAAAGAAGAGAAGGCCTCCAGTTAAATTTGAATTTCAGATAAACAATGGCTGATTTTTTGCTATAAGTACATGCATGGGGTATACATGCACTAAGTATTTTATTGGTTGTCTGTAATTCAGATTTAATTGGCTGCCCCATATTTTATCTGGCAATCCTGTCTCTACTGCCACTTTTTTTTTTCCTGGAGCCTGTACTTTCTAAGACTTGGGCAAGAAGAGAGACTTTTGTAACTCAAGGCCAAGGAGGAAATGAGCACTCATTTAGCATAATACAGGAAAGGAGAAATGCTAGAAAGAGATTAACTGTCCACATTGGGAAAATCCAGGTACATTCCAGTGATGGGGAGTATGGAGAGTGATTGGGCAAACACATCCATGGTGTCCCAGAGAAAGTGCAGTAAGTCAACTGTCATATTTAAGATCAATTTGTTGTATTATCCGTAGCATGAACAAAGAAATACACTCACCTAAGCTTCTGTATGGTCATTGGGTACACGCAAAAATTCAGAGTAATTACTCAAATAACAGAGTTGAGTTCAATTTCCAAAATTTAGAAGGAGGCAGAGGAGAAAAAAAATGATCAATCCAATAAAGGCAAGAGAAGAATAATAGAGAAACTATATAAAGTAGTGATAGAAAATAAAGCAAAATGGAAAAAAATCACAAAGTGACAGACACATCAAAGTCTGCTGAATAGTGTTTTTAAGAAACATCCTGTCCAGACAAGGCCACCTTACTCTTCAATACTCCACACAAAGTAGAAAAGTAAAAGGACAGGAAAGTATAAACCAGACAAATACTAACCCAAAGAAAGTGTGTAAAACTATATTCACAGCAGATTTTAAAACATCTTGGCAAAATATCATTGAGATTAAACAGATCATTACCCATTAAAGAGAAAATTTCAACAAAATGACGTAATGATCCAAATGTTACATACCTGGCAATGGAAACATTGTAGCTATAAAGATCTTAATTTTTTTTTTTGAGAAAGGGTTTCTCTGTATAGTTTTGGTGCCTGTCCTGGATCTCTCTCTGTAGACCAGGCTGGCCTCAAACTCACAGAGATCTACCTGCCTCTGCCTCCCGAGTGCTGGGATTAAAGGCATGAACCACCACCGCCCAGCAAGATCTTATAATATTATGAATAAGTCTATGCCAATAAAATTGAAATGGATAAAACTATCACTGTTTAATCTAGAGAAAAACAGAAGAAAATATCTCACATTCATAAGGCTACTGCAATTTGATCCCCAAACTAGACAAGAACAGTCCAAGGAACAAAAACATTGCTCAAATCCTCCCATGAACAGAGAAAAATTTTTGAAAAATAATCTGATGATTTGAGACCTACTTATGTATGTGACCATCCAAGATGTACTCTGAGAATGCACAGATGGTTCTATGTTAGAAAATCTCATGATAAGACTCACCATAGAGCAGGTTAAAGGGAAGATATATTAAAAATGATGCAACCTACATGTGTAACAAGAAGATCTCAGAAAACTGGCATTAGAAAACTCCTTAGTTTGATTTTTTAAAAAGTATCCACAAGAATTGTATAACAGCCAGGTGGTGGTGAAGCATGTCTTTAATCCCAGCACTTGGGAGGCAGAGCCATACCGATCTCTGTGAGTTCAAGGCCAGCCTGATCTACAGAGAGAAGTCCAGGACAGGCACCAAAACTACACAGAGAAACCCTGTCTGGAAAACAAAACAAAACAAAACAAAAAAGAATTGTTTAAAAAACGTCATAATGAAGAGTCTACAAACATTTCTCTTAAAATTCCAGAGGGAAAAGATAAAGCTGCCTGCCATTCCTGCTTCAGTTTAACATCGTACTCGAAACTCTTCAGGCACAGGCTGCAGATGTAGACAAGTGATGGACTGTGTGCCTGGTATGTGCCCTTGGTTCGATTCCTGGCACATACATAAATAAACAAACAAGCAAATTAATAAATCTTAGCAGATGTAATAGTCTAAGAAAAGAAAGAAAGAAAAACTTCATACCTGAGAATGACATTGATTGCCTATGTAGAAAACATGAGGGGAAGCTAGATGGAAGCAGAGCTAACAAGAGTATCCAATAAGGATGCTTGGTGTATCAATAGGAAGAACCAGTATCATAGAGCCCCAGAAATAACCCATTAGAACACACACATTTGTAAAGGGATGCTATTGTTCAAAAATGCATGCTTTTAGTAAGGCACTAGCTAACAAGTTTCTTTAGGTAGCTTACTGCATTGCTGATGCAGTGACCGCTTTCACCACTCCATCACCACTGCGAACAGTATGGCCACACACGCAATGATCACAGAAGATTTGATGGGGAAAATGGTTGAAAAAATCATAAAAGATGATCTTGTACTTTTAGTTCTAGGACAAGATGAATTAAAAGTATTTCCCCCTATTCCTTCTGCCAAGTACAGTGAACTCTGAACACTACGAATAAAGCAAGCATAAGAAGATTCTGACACAGAAAAGAGAGCAGACAGCTAAGGATCTTGGGAACTGAGGAAACAATGTTAAGTTTCTTCCATTCTCTTTTGACCTTATATACCCCAAGCAGGGTGCTAGAGAAGCCAGCAATGCAAGAACATTAGTAAGTATAGACCAGGAAAAGCCTACCCCTTTAGGCAAGGAAAAAGAAAAGAGAAGAGCCACCTAGTCAGACAGAAAACGCTTAGCAATGGTTTCTCTCTGCTTCAGTCAAACTCAAAAAAGTGTGGGCCTGCTTTTACTCATGCCAGCAAAGGCTCAACCTTCCCCGCTGTAAGAAGGCATCACAATCACTTAACCAACGAGGGATCCAAGAGGGTGTAGTGAGGAGCTGGAACTACAGAAGAAACGTTACAAAGACCCTGGTTGTGAGGGCTAGTTTTAAATATCAACTTGCCACAACCCAGAGTCCTCTGAGAAGAGATTCTCAATTGAAGAAATGTCTAAGTCGGGTTGGCTTGTGCATTTCTATCTGTGAGGGATAAGAGTGTGACTTGACCCAGCCCAATGTGGGTGGCACCATTCAGGTTTGAACTGTCTAAGACTGAAGAACATGAACTGGCCTAGCAAGCAGGTAGCATGGGGGCTGCTCTTTGTCTGTAACTGTGGATGTGGTGTGACTCGCTGCTTGAGCCTCTGCCTTGACGTCCCCTTGTTGACAGACTATAGTCTGGAATCGTAAGGCTGTAGACGGCCCCTTTCCTTCCCGTGTTGCTTTCTTGTCATGGTATGTTATCACAGCAATGGGGATAAAGCCGGACTAGCAGCCCGCAGGCAACTGTGATGAGGTGGCGCCCCTTCCTACCTCTGTATCAGTGCCAAGGGAAGTCTGTTAAAGCCGAAGACGCAAGAGCCAGAGTCTCGTGATAAAATCCTCCAAATGTCAAAATTTTAATTACAAAAGCATGTTATACCAGAACCAAGAAAATCTCTACATAAAGCTGAAAAGACAATGAGTGGGCGCCCGGACTGAGAAAACCTGTGAGAATTATCTAACAAAGGTGGTAAGCAGCCATCATCAAAATGTTTAGGCATGCCATTATAAACTTATTTGAAAGAAAGGGCAAAACGTGTCAAGCAAATAGAAGACATAAAGAACAACCAAATCGACATTTCAGAACTGGAAACGTAAAAGCAGCAAATCTTAGTAGATGGTAGGCTCAAGAGCAGAGGAGAGGGAGACAAGTGGGGGGCAGAAGTGACTAAAGGGCCTGGGGGAGAGGGCAGAGCAGGGAATGGGAAAGGGGAAGGAAAGGGGGTACAGGAGCACGAGGAAAAGATGCTCAGTGCCCAATATCTACTTATATGAGAACCGAAAACGACAATAATAAAACGAAGACAAATTGCCTTGTACAAACAATAGAAAGGAAGGAGACTGAAAAAGTATGAACAGAGCACCAGACAGCTGTGGGACCACAGCAAGAGAGACAGTGATCCTAGCCAGGTGAGGCGGGCCGTGCAGCCCAGACCTCAGAGCCTAAGACAGCATGATCGTCATGCGTCCCAGGCCAGCCTGGGCTAGGGAGTGAGTTTCTGTCTTCCCTTCCTCCCTCCTGTCTCCTCTCTCAGAAGAACCAGGACAGACAGAAGACAGGGATTACAAAGCAGTCAAAGAAACGGTCGCTAGAATTTTCACAGCTTTAGCAAAAAGAATAAAGCTACAGATTTAAAAAAGATGCATGAACCCCATATGGAATAAACCCTCAGAAATTCAGGGCAAGACCCTGAATATAGTCAATATTCTGACAATAAAAAAAAAAGAAACCCTGAAGGCAGCAAGAAATGGCAGCTTTTCTCTAACACAAGAATAATCAACAACGACCGGATTTCTCATCAGATCCTTCAGCGGGGACAAGGAAGTAGACAACATGTTTCAAGGGCTGGGAGAAAAGAATTTCCAGTGAAGAATTTTACAACCAGAAAACAATATCTTCTTGGAATGAAAAGGAAGTCAAGGTATTCTCAGATGAAGGAAAACTCAAAGAATTTCTCATTAGCACACCAAACTTTAAAGAATAGCTAGAGGAAGTTCTCCAAACAGAAATGAATAATAGGAAGAATCTTAGAGAATCAGGAAGGAAGGAAGAACAAAGAAGGTGCAAAAAAAAAAAATGTGGGCAAACACAATAGGCCTTCCTCTCCTGTTGAGGGTTCTAAATTACGGTTGACAGAGCAAACCGTAAAATTTATCTCATATGGTTTTCAATGTGTGTAGAGGAGATCTTTAAGAATAATTAGAATCTGGAAAGGAAAAAGAATGCAAAGGGAGTCGAAGTTTTTATACTTCATTCTAGCACGTAAAATGATGGCACTGGTTGACTGGCAAGTTAGGAACATTTACTATCAACCTCAAAGCAATCACAAAAGGCTACACAAAGAGGCACTAGGAACTGATGCTGGCCATTGGGATAATCTGAAGAGAAGCCAGAAATTGAAAGTCCTGGATTTAAGGAGGAAAGAGGAAAAACTGGTATACTAAGGTTCCTAAGATCAATGGTAAAAACAGAATATTTTATAGAAAGAGTTCATACTGCTCCATACTATGTGGTGTCCAGCATCTGCTGGGGTTGGGGTATTATAATATTTCCACTGGATAAGTAGAGAATATCACACCATAAGTCATAAGCCATTTTATAAAAGGCAAGTAACACCAAAGCAAAATGGGCAATGAATGCCAATAGACATCTGGAGAAGAAACTGGAAATGTCTATAATATGAAAAGATGCTCTCCCTCATCAGTACTTAGGGAAATAAATAAGCACAACCAAAATGAGACATTATCTTACTCATCAGATTGGCAAAAATTAACCCCTACATTGTCAGTGTCATGGTATCATGGCAACTCATCCTCGACTGGTAGGACTGTGGACGGGGTGAGCTATGTTGGAAAGAGATCTGACAACAATCAGACTAAAAATGCACGTATTCTGTAGCCCAGCAATATCCTACCTTCATTTTCAGATTGACTTACTTACTTATTTATTTGTGTGTGTGTGTGAGTGTGTGGTGTGTGTGTGTGTGTGTGTGTGTGTGTGTGTGTGTGTGTGTGTGTGTGTGTGTGTGTGAGAGAGAGAGAGAGAGAGAGAGAGAGAGAGAGAGAGAGAGAGAGAGAGAGAGAGAGAGAGAGAGAGACTTGGATGAGGCGCCTGCAGAAGCTGAAAAAGGGTATCCAATTCCCTGGAACTAGAGTTATTGGCAGTTGTCAGCCACATGATATGGGTACTAGGAACCAAACTTGGGTCCTCTAAAAAAACCAAAAAGTGTTCTTAACTGCTAAGCTATCTCTCCAGCCCCAATCTTACTTTCTAAAAGAATTTCTGTGGAATGTCCTATTTTGTGTATATTACATATAATTTCTGAAAAATTGAAAACTACCTAAATATCCATCAGTTGAGGGAATAAGTAAAACTAAATGTGTCTTGAACAGTGAGAAAACTGAAGAACATGGTGGGGGGTTAAAACAAAACAGACTTACAAAACCATGTTACTTCTTATCTATGGCCTGGAAGGCTTTCTTTCCTTTCCTTTCCTTCCTTCCTTCCTTCCTTCCTTCCTTCCTTCCTTCCTTCCTTCCTTCCTTCCTTCCTTCTTCCTTCCTTCCTTCCTTCCTTTCTCTCTCTCTTTCTTTCTTTCTTTCTTTTTCTTCTCTCTGTCTGTCTGTCATTGTCTGTCTCTCTCCTCTCTCTCTCTCTCTCTCTCTCTCTCTCTTCTCTCTCTCTCTCTCTCTCTCTCCCCCCTCTCTCTCTCTCTCCTCTCTCTCTCTCTCTCTCTCTCTCTCTCTCTCTCTCTCTCTCACACACACTGGGTATTGAATTAATTTCTATAATATTACAAAACGAAAGTCTTACAAATGGAAAACAAAGTAAATACAGCAATATACTTACACGCTACATGGCAGAAAAGTAATTTGCTATATTCTTCTCTGAACTTTAATGTGTATTTTGAGATTGGGCTAGAAATGAAAGGGTTGTTAAGTACTTAATTACTAAAAAAAAAAAACCCAGTAACTTTAGATGATGGTCTTCCCAGAGACGTTTTAATTTTGAAAGAAAGATGCAGGGCTGGGCATACAGTTCAGCTGGTAGACCATCATGCCTTGGAGTCCAGTGCTAGAACTACCAAAAAACCCAACCAAAACCAAAACCAAAAACCTGAAAAAACAAAGGTGGTACTATTGGATGCAAAAGTTGGAGCCTTGGTGATGAGGAAGGATGGGAAGTGGGCAAAGGACACATGGGACATGAAAGAGGAGAAGAATCTGGGAATGGGAGGCTGTAAGGAAGAACAGAGGTAGCAGGGGATGGAGAAGATGGAGGAACGAGAACCTCACAAGCATGCTTTGTTCAAAAATAACATAATGGTATCTAACATTATCTGCTGGTTTAAAAAAATAAGTCAAACAATTTTTTTTTTTCAAAAAGTTGGAGCCCTGTGGTGTTTGCTGTCCCTTTTGCAGTGTGGGCTCCCAAGGCTCAGTTTCCAAGGGTGTCCCTTGCAGTCCCGCAGTTTGGGTAAGCTGACACTGCTCTGCTAGAATGATGGACATCCTCTGGGTGGGAACATACAGAGGGAACAGAGCATATTTCCGCACAAAGAGGGGCCAGAGCACATTTCCCTCCTCAACTGTGCTTTCATCCCTTACAAATAAAGCTGTGTTTAAAACACCCACACATAAAATTTAGAGTGAGATTTATAGAAATGCAAACACCGAAGTGCAAATAAATCCTTTCCAACATTATCAAGATCCTTTCTATCTTGGTCATCGGGCCAGGGTAGATTTAACCCAATTTAAATATTTTTTCACTCATCTGTGGAGTATCAAGGCTCGTCAGTGGCTTGTAGGCTCCAACTCCCTTCACCTCAGTCAAGCCCACTGGTTGATTACACTGCTCGGCGCTTTCTTCAGCTCCAGGTTTCAAGTGAGAGGCTTTTTATTGCTTTGGGCATGTTCCTTCTCTTAGCCAGTGCTCAGAATTTTAACTATCTAACTCGTCAATTTCTCTCTTTCTCTTTACATGGGGGAGAAACTGGATTTCTGTTCCACACAGTTTGGCAGAGGCCAGCAGGGAGTGAGAGATTACAGCCAGATGTACATCTACATGTCAGCAGCCAGAAGGTCTGGGATAGTGCTTTTTCAATCAGAAGGGAGTAGTCATCTTCCCGTCTCAGAGGAGAGGGCCTCCTCCCTCCTGATTTGGCCTGCGGGATTCGCACTGATTAATTACCAAGGTTGCATCTCCGTACAACTGGTCTCCTTAACAGCTCTAGCAGGATTCCAGCTTGTTCTTTAATGCATTTCTTTCCTCCAAAAGAACTGGCCTCCTTTTGCAAAGCATGCATTGGGAAAAAGAAAAAGAATGACTTAAAACGAACCAAGTATTGTTTTAGAGTTTGTCTCGCTACACACAGCCCAGGCTTGCTTTGAACTTGCAATTCTTTGCCCAGGGCTCTCCAGAGCTGGAGGAATAGTCGCTGTGATTGGCAAAGCATTATTTTGAAACAATGTCTTTATTTCACTACATTGGCTAATACAGTGTTGGAAAGTCAAGTTGGAGCAGGGAAGTGTTCTCAAGGTCTGGGAAACGTTGCTAGCACCCTTACAATAAAGATGTCAAACTGATTGCTTGTTCCATTTGCTTGGAATATACCACTTCTGATATATTCTGATCAACTTCAGAAATCTGTTTTAGATTGGAAAATCAAGGCAACATAGGCACCCTTGTCTCTGTCTCAAACAGCCACATACCCCTCTTTGGCTCCCCCATAGGGACGGCATACTTAGTTCTTCAGTAGTAACTAACTCCCTTTTCTGGTTTGACTCACAACCAAGCATATCTGTGTTCTAAGGCTGGTACATGAGGTCTGTAACACAATCACTCAATGAAACAGACCCCGGAAGCTGCCCCTTGGATCCCACTCTCTTTTCTAAGGAGCTTAACATATAGTGCACAGCCAGTGCTCAAAGTGGTTGATACTGACAAGTAGAAGGATGGACACTCAGAGACATTCAGAATTCTCAAAGATCACATCTCTGTACTTGAAAAATACTGGAAACAGAACAAACACTATCCCTGTATTATAAATGACAATCAGCACCACAAAACACGGGGCCAATCGAGCTAACAATGTGTTCACTTAAGTTCAGGAAAAGCTGCATCGTTTTAACTTGCCTTCCCAAGTTTTCCCTCTCTCCACTCTCCCACTTAACACAAGTGCCATGGCTAAACTGTGAAGCAATGACAAATGACCTTTGCAGACATTAAACATGTCCCCAAATGTGCTTTGGGAATATATGATTCTTGACATGCTATTAACCGAGTCCTTTTCATAAACTCAACTAAAACATACTAAGATCTGGGCACAGCACATACCTGGCACCTAGAAGGTGTAAGAGGATCTCATGTCTGAGGCCTGTCTAACTCACATATCAAGTTCTAGAACAGCCTTGGCTCTATAGCAAGACCCTGCCTTAAAAAAAGAAAAGAGAAGAAAGAAAACAGAAAAGACTGGATGTGGTCAAGCATGTTTGTTATCCCAGTCCTCGGGTGGGCAGAGACAGGAGGATCAGGAGTTCAAGGTTATCCTTAGTTACACAGAGAGAGGCCATCCTGAGCTACATAAGGCCTCCTATCCAAACCCAAAAAATGACACACCATCCTAAAATACTGAAATACACACAAGTAAGAGGAACGCATGTATCACTAGGAAAATCTTGACTCTATTTCAACTTATAACTAAAGTAAACCATCCAGCAACATCAGTACTTTAGCTACTATGTATACATAACAAATGATTCTTCAGCTGTGTTTAACAATAGCTACTCTTATCACATAGGTGACCTGCCATGCTAGCTCATGTATCTAGGTATGATTTTCCCTCCATTTTAAAGGTTTTTAATGATGTTTCCCAAAAATGTTGATTGAAGGAATAAATGAATGGATGAATGAATGAATGAATGAATGGAGTACTTGTGACCTCAGATAAGCCTTACAGTTGCATTGAGAACATTCCTACACTGAACCATGCTGTGCAGTAACAAAAATAATATCCCATTATGAATAGTGAAGTCAACTGTGATTATGGGCAATTTTCTTGACCAGAAAGCATAGAGCAGCAAGATGCTTTGCAGCTGTACATTTCTATTAAGGGCTGTTTAAATAAACATAAACCATGTTTGCCAGGAGAGAGTGAAAGACACACGCAAATTTCGGTCAGAAAATAGGTACATTCATTAGTTTTTTTTTCTTTTTTTGCATTTGCTTTAAAAATGTG